>NC_054824.1:65146358-65487358 GCF_018345385.1 Vulpes lagopus
TTTTGGGACAAACGATGTGTGTTACATGGATACCTGAGCTCAATAAACAATCCCTACAGGCCTATCCTTCAAGGATCCATTGCAGACGAGGGGGAAATGGTAGCTCATGAGGAGAAGATAACCTCCCTGTGGCCACTGTGCTATGACTGCGGGGTCCGGATTGGAACCTAGGCCTACCTGCCTCCAGTCTCTGCTCTTTACACCAGCCTGTAAACTCCTCTGAAACATTTATTCTATAAATATGCTGCTTGGGCCTCCAGCCCCGGCACAGGCCAGGAAGTGCGAAGGAAGGCAGAGGATGGCAAGGGCAGGTCACTGCTCCTAAGAGGCTCAAGCTGGAAGTGGGAGGGAATAACATGGCACCCCAAGCTAGGGGCATCCTGGAGAGGCAAGGGATGCCCAAGCATGGCTTGGGGTGGGGATGCGGTTGGGGTGGAGGTGGGGCTTCAAAGTCTCCAGGGAATTGGTTGGGTGAGGGCCCCACCTGGACTCACCTGTGGCTGGAGGTGGAGTCTCAGTCAGGAAGCGCTGGCACTGGTGTCTGTATTCTCGCCATTTCTGCACTGTCTCGGAGAGGGACACAGTGGCACCCTGTGGGGGGGGGGGGATAGGGAGAAATGGAGTGCTCCTGGGTCCAGCCAACCTCTCTTTTACCTCCTGCTGCCACAGGCTTGGTTTCTTCATCTCCAGGGGACCTTAGAGCCCCAAACTCCGCCAGGCATTGGCTATCTCTGAGAGGGGGGCAGAGCAAGTTATTGCTTCACTTGCTTCAGCAAGTTATTGTGTCGCTACCACACAGGGGCTCCAGGGGGATGTTTTGACATCTTTATGCCTCCCGTAGACAGGTGCGTAGCTTGATGCGTAATAAGTGGCCAACAAACGTCTACTGAAATGATGTGTTCTGGGCAGTGAGTGGGTGAAAGGGGAAGGGTGTGTGTCTCATTCATGGTCTCCTCTGGCCTCACCTAGGAGGCAGAGTTCCTGTGGGCTCAAGGCTTCACTATTGCCACAGATTCCTTTCCCGGGGTCCAGTCAGCCTGCCTGCAAGGTTCCTGCACTTTCGACCATTCTCTAAGCGGACATGTAGGCCCAGGGTGGGAGAGAGACTCAGCCGACGTCCCGCAGTGTCCCAAGGAGCAGAGAGGGCTAAGGCTAGGACTCTGAGTCGCCCGGAGCAATGACGGTGATGAAGTACGCGAGGCATGTGGTGTGGTGGGATTCAGTGCCGCGGAGCCTGGTAACGCTACATCACTAGCATCTCTCCTGGAACATGCAGTCGTTTTCTGGGAGGCCAAAAGGATCCCCCACTGTCCCGTTCTAAGAGAACAGTAGAGATCAAATATTCGGTCCAGCTTCTGTCAACTGAAGAATTCCTGAGGACATGGGGTCAGAAAAGTTCCAGAATAGGGAGATCAGCTTGCAATGGGGGGGCTCCCGTTATCTGTGAGTAAGGGGATATGAACCTCCACTTTTAGATAAGGTAAACACAACAGGCTTTTTAGCATAGAGACCTAAACAGACCCACCCGTGTGAGAAACGTCCCTTCTGAACATTTTTGTTCACTTTCGATTCTGTCTTGGGACATGTTTCTTTTTTCTTTGCATTTTTTTTCCTGAACAGGCGTAAGATTATAAATACTCCTCATTTGGAGGCTGCAGATGCTACAATGACCAGGGAGCCCCTCGTACAAAATTTAGGGCCTATACATAATTTAAAACAGAATTTCAAGTTTTGAAATCACAAAAATCTACATGTGTGCTGAAATTAAAATAGCTTATTTTTAGAAGCTTGCACCCTTGACTTGGTGCCATGAGCATATGCTGGATCTGGTTTTGGGTCATCCTGCCCTGGTTTCAGCTGAGTCATGGTTTATAAGACACCTCCCATAAGGACACAGGTTGTCATGTGCTCATCTCTGCCCACATAGGAAGCCTCTGGAAGGGAACAAACTTGATTGAGCCCCAGCCATGCTCTGCTCTCACTCTGCTCTCTGAGCTAGTGTGCTAAGGCCCAGGTGGTGCCACCTGAAGGAGCTCTTCTGGGGGCAAAGTTCAAGTGATTTGTTTAAAAACCAAACAAATACAAGAACAAGGAATAAAATACAACAGTAGTGAAGGCAGTGTCTTGATTTTAGCTACAAGTGAAGGGTCAACAGAATTTTTCACTGGAGCCAGTCCTGGTGGATCAACCCCACTCCCCACCGTAGCCCTCTTCCTTCTATACCTGCCCTCATCACCCCAACACCACCCCCCCACCCCCCCCACCCCCATTCAGCAGCTGCGGGTAAAAGGACAGAAAGCAGAAAGGCAAGGGAGAAATCTTCATCTTTCTAGAAGGAAAGCAGGAAGGAAGAAGGTCACGGTCACAGCTGGGAACTAGGGCAGAAGGTGTGTCTGTGGCAGGGAGTGGGGGAAAGGAAGCCTGTGGAAACCAGAAGTCTTGGGGCGTGCATAGGTGTGAGGTTAAAGGCTAAGGACAGCACTGTGATGGCCAACCTGGCCACAAACACGCAGGGAGGTTCAAGGCAGAGGCAGTCCTGTCACCTGCTCTGAACAGAGCTGCTGATAGAAAACTATCTTCAGGGCGCCTGGGTGGCACAATGGAGTGTCTGCCTTCTGCTCAGGTCATGATCCTGGGGTCCTGGAATCGAGCCCCTTGTCGGGCTCCCTGCTCAGCAGGGAGGGCGCTGCTTCTCCCTCTCCCTCTGCCCCCCTCTGCTCTCTTTCTCCCTCAAATAAAATCTTAAAAAAAAAAAAAAAACAACTACCTTCAGACTAGAACTCCCTGGGGGCAGGACTGTGTCTCCCCTCAGACTGGGGCTCCCTGAGGGTAAGGAATATTTCTCCCCTGAGATAGAGAGCTTCCAGACAATAGGGGTCCTTTGTCTTCTTCCAGCACCAGCTCAAGGTCTCCACAAACTTCTCACTGCACCATCCCCACCCCTCAACTCACACACACAAAGCAGCACGAACTACCGGGACCCCTTGCTTCTCCCTCACCTGGTGTTTATGGGAGCCACAGTGTACGCCAGGCTCTGGGAAGTAGTGAGGATGAGGGAGGTGGGGAACAGAGAGCAGAAAGACAGAGGCCTGGCCTGAGAAAGTCCCCAGGCTGCTTGGGGGTCGGTGGGGTCAAGGGGTTGGCAGGACAAAACAGAGAAAGCAGAGGTGAAAGTGCTCAGGGGGTGGTTGGGGCCAGGCTCAGTGTAGACTCAGCCCTGGGGGACTCTGGGGGCTGTGAGTTGGGGATGAAACTGGGCTAGCAAGAGTGGAGGGTTGGCATTGTGGCAAGACAGCCCAGCAGGGACAAGGGTGCGGAAGTGGGGATGGTGACACTCCTGCCTGCAGAGAAAAGCCATGTACTGGTGTTCTGGTTGAATTTCTGGACCAAGGAGAGAGCAGTGGCCAGGACTGGGATAGACACGAGGCTCTGGTCTGGGACAAGGCTGGTGACCACCAGTAAGCAGGACCCAATTTCTCAGGTGAACAGCCCTGGCTTTGGGCTCAGATCCAGGCCTGACCCTGGCTCCCCCATAAATTAACTTTGTTACCTTGTGCAAGAGTTTTAACTTCTCGCTTCAGTTTACGCATGTGCAAAGTGGGATATTCTCTACCTCTCCCCTACCTCGGGATTGCTGTGAGAATTAAGTGAGTTAGTGCTTAGAAGGGCCCCTGGCACATGGAAAATGTGCAGTCAATGCAGCCCTTCTCAGGACTTCTGCGCTTACGGGAGAAGGGAGAGGACCAGGTGCACAGGGCAGCCTGGCTTCCTGAGGAGACTAGGTGCTACTCTTCCCTCACTTCCAGGATCAACAAACCCCCAGGAAGAAACGAACATATTTTTAGGCCAAGGGCCAATCATTCTGCTTCGAGTGTGGCAGTGGCCAGCAGCAAGCCCACGTGGGGATAGTCAGGATTCCCTGTCTGTGGGCAGAGAACTGTGAGGAGGGGCCTGTCCCCCAGCCCCCAGCCCCATTTCATCCTCCTATGGCTTGAGTCCCTGCTTCAAGACTGATGGGGTGGAGTTGCGGGTGCTGGTGATGGGAAGGACGCAGCGGTGGATGCTCCTGCCCCTCACAGGGCAGCAGAGTTGGCCCAGAGAAGAGGTTAGCGGTGGGGGCTAAGGGTCAGGGCAAGGGCAGGTTGGAAGTTTCGAGAATCGGGCCTTGCCAGGCTTTGTGAGACCTCTCTGAAGGGGCTGCGGGGGTAAAATGGAGACAATGCCCAGGTGGAGGTTATCCTAAGGAGGGGCATCTCTCAGATTCAGGAGTCACAGGAGGAAGCAGGAGGTGAGAAAGAGCATGTCAGGAGGGAGTGGTGTGCTGGAGAGAGCACTGGACAGGGACCCACAAGTCCTGGGTTTTTAAATCCCAGTTCTGACTACTAATGTGGGATTGGTTGGATGCCCTTTAATCCTTTGGGGCCTCAGTTTCCTCATCTGTAAAATGGGCACACTACTTGTCTCAAAGAGTTGCCATACAGACCCAGCAACCTAAAGTGGGTGAACATCTTTATGAATTATCAAGCCCCGTACATGTGGGCAGCATTGGAAGGAAGAGCAGACAAGGAAGGATGGAGATGGAGCGGCTGCTCGGGGGGTGACGGGTTTTTCTTTCTTTTTTTTTTTTATTATTGAAGTTTGATTTGCCAACATATAGTGTAACACCCAGTGCTCATCCCGCCAAGTGGATGACGGGCTTTCCAGCCCTGGGAAGGCACTCCGTCTCCAAAGACTGGCTGCTCACCTGAAAAATTTCTCCTATAGTTGTATTTCTCAGGGTGAACAAGTTTTCTTCCCTTTTCTGGGAACCTTTTTTGATTGAGGGAAGGAGGAATGAGACTCTGGCCTCTCTGGGCCACCGAGACAGGAAAACTGGGAGAGGACTCCACAGGAGAAAGACTGCAACGAGGACGGCTCTGGGACCTCCCAACTGATGTGGCCCCCATCTCTCCCCAGGCCCCCGCCTCCTTCCTCCTTGCCTGCCTCCCAGTGCCCAAACCATCACCCTGGCCCCTGCGCCCAGGAAGGGTGGGGCTGCCAAGCTCCTGGCCTTTGACCTCATTATTTTGTCCTTACAGGCTCCAGATATGTGAGCAGAGGGCAGGCAAAACGGACACCCGGTGTCCTATGCACAGGAACCCTCAGAGATGCTGTCACACACATTACCACACACACCACTGAGCACCTACCTGCTTATATACTGAGACGCGAGAGTCTCTCCCCCCTCCCCACGGACACAGGCTGTCTGGGGCTCACTCACATGCTGAGACACTGCCCCCAACACACACACATGCACACACAGACACACACAGACTCTTTTGACTGGCATATCCTCAACTCACACTGTCACACACATGCACACAGAGGAACAGTCACACACTGTCATAAGCACGCTGTCTCTTGCCCACATACGGGCAGACACCCATTTACACAACAATCTCTCTCTCTCTCTCTCTCTCTCTCTCTCACACATACACACACACACACAGACCTTCTCACGGACACAGTATCACACATGGGGTTGCAAACACATGCACACTGTCAGACACACAATTCCATGCTGAGATGTTTCACACACAGTGACTCGTACGGCAGCAGACTGCCACACACAGGACCACATACAGATAGGCAGAGAGGGGCTCATGAAACTCACACCCTCCTCCCCTTGCTCTCTCTCTTTCCGTGTTTCTGTTTCTGTGCTCTATCTCTGTGTCTATCTCACACACACACTCACACACACACACACACACTCAGAGGAATCTGCCTAGGGCCAGGCTGCAGCTAAGGAAGGGCCTGTGTTTCCTCAGAGCAAAGAATCGGAGGGCAGGATGTGGTTTCTTGGTGGCTCCTGGCCCGGCCCCTACCTGGGATCCGTGTCCGGGAGGGAGCCCAGCTCAGAACAAAGTCCATGATGACCGCCGTGCACCCGGACTCCCTCCCACCTCCACCAGAGTGCAGGGGATCAGGCTTCCGACAGCCCCTCTCCACACCTTACTCTGCCCTGAAGAAAGTTTCCAGATTCCAGAGGACAAACGAGTCAGTTCCCCACGTGCCATTTCAGGGGTCTGGTGTCTCAATCTTTTTCGTAACTTTCTGGGCCAGAGCTTGTGATTCCTGCTTACAGACGAGGATACCAAGGTTCAGGATGGTTGTTGTCCTACCCAAGATCACCAGCTAATAGCAGGCGGGAGATCTGAACCCAGGTTTGGCTGGTTCTAATTTGGGGTATCAAAGGTTTGCCTGTCTCCTCCTAGACCAGTTCCCTCACAGGGGTCCCGAGGAGGTAAGGAGTGGGGGCAGGGGGTGGTCCTTTCAGCAACAGTGAAGGAGTGTCCTAGGCCCCCTTCTTTAGAAGTCAATTTGGCCATCCCCCTGCCTGTGAGGAAGCAGCTGCCAGCCCAGCCAGACCTGACAGTGGGCAGCTCACTCTGGGTCCTTCCATCCTTCCCACCTGGGAAGCAGGTGTTAGACAGCCACCCAACTTCTCACCCCGTTCTCTGTTCCTGAATGACAGGGTCATCCTGTCCAGGAACTCTCCTTTTCTGAGCTTTAGTCCCCTGTCGGTGATATGGAGGGAGTAACTCTAGTCTTGCTGATCTCATGAACAGGAACCCATTTTTAAAGTCTTCTATGTGGGCACAGGGTTGTGTCACAAGGACTGCAGTGTCACCTCAGCCCCTTTGCTCAGATCTCTGTGGTGGCCTGGGATGCTCAATTCTCCCAAGGAGAGCATCCCCTGAAAGCTCCACCCTCTCACCTGGCTCATCTGCCCTTCTCTGCCCTCCCAGGCCTGCTAGGGCACCAGGATCTTCAGCTTTTGCACTGGCCCAGGGCTGAGGGGTGAAGGGATCAGAAGTAAGGGCAGGTTCAAGGAGCCAGATTCCTCTGGGAAAAGGGACTTTGGGGGACAAGACAAGCAGCCTCCAGAACCTCTCCTCTTCCCTTAATCCATACCAGGTCTGCAAACGGGGCCTGGAGCAGCATGGGAGCCAGCAGCAGGGCCTTCCTCCCCAGTCCCAGCCCGGAGGCAGTAAAGGTGAGCCCGAGAGGCGGTCATGCTAATGTGCCTGCAGTCCTGGCTCCTGAAAGATGCCAAGTACACCAGGGAAGTCAAGACCTGGCTGAGGGACTGGGGGAAGGTGCCGGGGAAGTGGGAGTGTCTCCTGTGGCTAGGGTCTTAGCTAGGTATCTTAGCTGGGGGACAGAAACAGGGAGGGAAGGAGTCCAGAAAAGAATATGGGGAAGGGGGGGGCCTCCGCTGAAAAATGGGCTGGCACATCTGTCCATACCTGGATTCTCAATCAGGCTGGTGTCAGCCTTCGGCTAGGCAGTGGCCCCTCATCCAGCCCCCTCATCTGTGCTGGGACACATTCTAAGGCCTGGCGGGGTCCACTCCCCAGAGCTCTCAGTTCTTTAGGTCTGGGGTAGGAACGGCAGGAAGAGATGCTTTCCTTGACACGGGCCGGGCCACCCAAGCCTCCTCTCCTGCTCTAGCATCTCACCACATCCTCGGACAACTCCCCAGGCAGCCGCAGGCGGCTACAGCCCCCAGGCCGGGACCGCGGAGCCGGCAAAGGCCGGCAGGGCAGGGAGGGCTGCGCGGAGGCTGCGGGCGCCCATCGTGGTCCGCGGGCCACAGGCATCCAGGGCGCACCGGGCGTCTCAGCGTCCCAGGCTGCCTTCGGGGTGGCAGCCAGGTGAGGCGGAGCGGGGGTCGGACCGGCGCGTGGCGGGCCTGGCTGCTTCCAGAGGATCCGAGAGCCTCTTACGTGTTTGCCGCAGGGGCCGGGGGGGGGGGGGCACTCGAGTCCCGTCTGGGAGGTCAGGAGGAAGGACAACCAGCTGCCACCGCAGGGTCCCCGGGGCTACGAGTCGAAGGCTGTGCGGGGGGGCGCTGGGGGGGCATGGAGCGGGGTGTCCGCACCCCGGCCCTCTCCGTCCTCCCGGGGCCCTCTCGGGGTCTCGGCGGGGAAGGGGCGCCCCGGGGCCGCGGGCACCAGGCGGCGGGGAGCGGGAGTTGGGAAAGTGGCCCGGGGCGCCGGCGGCCGGGCGGGGCGGGGCGGGGCGGGGCGGGGCGGGGCGGGGAGCGCGCGCCTGCGGGGCCGGGACAGCCCGAGCCCGAGCCCCAGCCCCAGCCCCGGCCCCAGCCCGAGCCTCGAGCCCCAGCCCCGAGCCCCAGCCCGAGCCCCGAGCCCCAGCCCCGAGCCCCGGCCCCAGCCCGAGCCGCAGCCCCAGCCGCAGCCCCAGCCCCGCTCCAAGTTTCGCCCAAGTCCCGGCCCCCGTCTCCCGCCTGCCGCCTCCCGCTGCCTCCTCCCGCCTCCCCGGGCGGCGGGTCTCACCTGGGGGCGGGGGCCGGCCGCGCGCAGCGCCCCGAGCAGCAGCAGCGCCGGGCACAGCGGGCGGGGGGCGCGGGCCATGGCGGGCGCTCAGGGCCGGGGCATCGCCGCCACCTGCGGAACCGCGCGCCGCGACTGAGCCCGGGCGGCGGGCGGCGGGCGGCGGGGGAGGAGCCGGCGCGGGGCCGCCCCGCCCGCGGGAGGGCCGGCGGGGTCCCGCCAAGTGGGGTCGGGCCGCCCCAGGTCCTCGGCCCCTCCCGAGCTCCAGCCGGGGCCGCGGCGGGGAGCTAGGCGGGGGCGAGGGTCAGCGCGGCCCCGGCCCGGCCCCGGCCCGGCCCCGCCCGCCCGCACACGCCCCGCGGCCCGTGGCCCCTGTCCCGTCCCCGGCTCCCGGGAGCGCGCCCCCGCCCGCGCGGCCCCCGCGGCCCCCTCGCCCCCGCGCCTGCCCCCGCCGGGGGCTCCGCCGTCCCCCGCCGGGAACCCGCCGCCCGCCCCCCGCCCCCCGCCGAGCCGCGCGGGCGGGGGCTGCGGGCCGGGGTCACCAGGGCCAGGCTGGGCGACGGCGCTGGGACGCACGGACGCGGCTCCCGGTGCCCTGAGGAGTAGAGGCGGGGGCGGGGAGAGGGGATCTCCCCAGCCTCGGACGAACCCTGACGGCCCTGTGGGGAAGCGGGTGGCGGCAGCACGCAGTCCCGGACCCTCCCGAAGGGAGGAGGGTCTGGGGGATCAACTGCTCTCCGGGACAGAACAAAACTTCTCAAAGCCCTGAGGGGAATCGGAAGGACTGGGGGGGGGTAGCGGGGGGGGGTGTGGGGGAGGGGAGGGAGGTGGGAGGAGGTAGCGGGGGGTGTGGGGGAGGGGAGGGAGGTGGGGGGGTAGCGGGGGGGTGGGGGAGGGGAGGGAGGTGGGGGGGGTAGCGGGGGGGGTGGGGGAGGGGAGGGAGGTGGGGGGGTAGCGGGGGGGTGGGGGAGGGGAGGGAGGTGGGAGGAGGTAGCGGGGGGTGTGGGGGAGGGGAGGGAGGTGGGGGGGTAGCGGGGGGGGGGTGGGGGAGGGGAGGGAGGTGGGGGGTAGCGGGGGGGGTGGGGGAGGGGAGGGAGGTGGGAGGAGGTAGCGGGGGTGGGGGAGGGGAGGGAGGTGGGAGGAGGTAGCGGGGGGGGGGTGGGGGAGGGGAGGGAGGTGGGAGGAGGTAGCGGGGGGTGTGGGGGAGGGGAGGGAGGTGGGAGGAGGTAGCGGGGGGGGTGGGGGAGGGGAGGGAGGTGGGGGGGTAGCGGGGGGGTGGGGGAGGGGAGGGAGGTGGGAGGAGGTAGCGGGGGGTGGGGGAGGGGAGGGAGGTGGGAGGAGCCAGCCAGCGCCGAGGCCCGGGCTCCCGCCCAGCAGGAGGGACCCCCCTCTCCGGGAAGCTCTGCCGGCACCACCTGGGACTCTGGTGTTCCCTCCCTTGCCCAGAAGGCGGTCTGCAGTTGCCTTCCATGTGCCACTTAGGCTTATCAGCTTGTTGGGCTGCCTCTGACAGAAAACCCCACACAACAGTGGGGTAACCAAGGGCTCTCGTGTAAAACAAGATCAGAGATTCAGCTTCTGGCTGGAGCAGTGACTCCCTGATCATTAGGGTTTCCCTTGTTCTTCTAGCCTCCACCATTCTTATGGCCCAGGCCTTCCACCAAATGATCCAAGGATACTGCCCCAGCCGCCACTGTGATATCCAAATTCCAGCCAGCAGGAGGGAGGAAAGGGAAGGGGAGGAGTGCGCCTCCTTGGGTTAAGGACACATCCTCAAAGTGGCAGCCATCAGTTCCACACCCATTGATCGGAGCTCTGAACGCATGGGCACCCCTCGCTGTAAAGAAGGCTGGGGAAAGTTCCCTTTGTCCCAGGCAGTCACTGGCAAGGTTCAATATTGGGGTTTATATTACTCTAGGAGAAGACAAAATCCGGTACAGATATATAGATGGTATGGATAATCGATTCCAATACCAAGAAACAACTTGCAGGCTCTGCTGTACCAGGGGTGGGGGCTGGGGAGGACGCTAGGGAGGGTATTCAGACAGAGCTGGGCGTTTGCCATGAATTAATCAGCCTCTGAATTACAGTTATTTGATAATTACCTATTGAGTACTTTGCTATCTGCCAGACACTGAACCAGGTCCCAGGGAGAAGGTGGCAATGCTGCCTCTACCCTCAGGAAGATTCTGTCCTGGGCATGAGAAGACATTAAACAAATAATTATTGGAGCCATTTCTATGACAATTACAATCGTGATCGACCCTGCTGTGATAAGCAGATGCTACTGAAGTCCCCTCCTCAGCCCTGAAAAGACTCCTTCCATCCCGCCGGCAGGCTTTCTCTGACCAGGAGGAGATCTTTGTGTCCGGCCAGGGCAGGCTAGGCACCCGTAGGAGCAGCTCTCAAGCATGGCTGGACAGACGTGGATGGACACCTCCCCCAGCTCCTGCCCCTGGGATGGGACACCTCAGAGGGGTGTACGGGGCTCTCAGAGTTCCCAGCATGAAGGAGCCCCAGCCTCCTGCAGCTTCCTTCCTTGGCCTGTCCTGCCTTCCAGCAGCAGGGGACTAGTGCTGCCTGCAGGCACCTCCCAATACCTGGCCTGAAATCTCCACCAGAGTCTGGGTTGGGCATAGGAGAGTATCCAGGGACAGAGGTGACCTTCTGGGCCCAGAGGCATTTGGGGGGCAGGTTACTGAACCTCTCCCGGGGGCCCAAAGCCTCTGATTTTTTCCTGATGGTACCTCTCCTCTCAGGACGCCGTACCCTGGGTTTTAATTGCCTCCTTCTCACCTGACTGGAGATCCGAGAGCCAGCAGAGTGAATGCTCCGTGTTCACAAACCCTTCCTGGTTCTGTCTCTGGGAGTGATGAATGATACTGGGCGCCATGCCCTGGTTCTCTGTGGAAGCGGCCTGCAGCGGGGAGCTTGTATGTTGGACATTGGGAAGATCTGTCTACTCATCTTGTGAGTAAGTGTCTGGGTGGATCCAAGGTCTGATTCCTTTCATTCATTCATTCATTCATTCATTCATTTTTTTTTTAACAGTTTAACATCTTTCCCTCCCCCCTTATCCCATCTCCAGAGGATTAGCTTTCTCAGACCCTTATATGACCTCATCCCTGAGCCCATGCATTGGTCCCTGATCACCTAGGACCAGGTCCTCAAAACTCTAAGCATCTAAGAAGCCTCCTTGGGACTGCCTCCGGCTTACTTCCCAACTGGACCTCTTGCAAGTGCCTCTCTGCCTTTCACACTAGGTCCCTTCTATCTAGGCCCCCTCACTTACCTTGCCTGGCTGGGCTCCTACTCATGCTTCAAGGGCCTAGCTCAGATAGCCTCATCCCTAAGAAACATCTCTTCAGCCCTGCCCGTCACTGCCCCTTCAAGACAGCATGGGTCTCTAGGCAGCAGCAAGGGCTCTGGAAGGCTCCCGTAAACTTAGTTCTCCTCCAGGATTTCCCAACTTCTGCCCACCCTTAGAGCCTCAGTGAAGGGGTCACCCCCACCTGGAAGCTTTCCATAATTCCCTGCACCCAATTCCTCAGGGCCCCCGTCCCTTGTGCTTATGGCCATCTGGGTACTTTGGAACCCTCTTGAATGTTTGCTGGTTAATTTCTCAATTTTCTCATAGACTCTGAGTGCCTTGAGGGCAGGGGCCTTGTTTTACTCCTCTTTATAGCTCACAGCACCCAGCACAGTGTTTGGCACCTACTAGATACTCGGTGACTCTTCTTTAAAATAAGAAATGGAATGAATTGAAGCACTTACTGTGTTCTATCACTGTCCTTATTACTTTCCCTCGTTGGACTGTGGGTTCCTTGAGGGAAGGGATCTCTCCTCGTTCATCTCTGGATATCCAGCATTAGCACAAGTCCTGGCACATAGTAGGTGCCCAGTAATGTTTGATGCAATAGAAATGTGTCAGTCCAAGTGTCCAGTGAAGTGACTGGCACATGGTAGGTGCTCAAAAAGTTATCAGAAGAGAGATGGGCTGGCAGAGAAGAGAGATTATGTCCTGGGGGAGTACAGTACCCCCTCTCCCCACAATGTTATCAGGGCCATTTGCTCAGGCCCTGCTATGGTCTGAACGTTTGTGTCCTCCCCACAAATTCATAGGTTGAAATCCTAACCCCCAAGGGGGTGATTGTGGAGGTGGGGCCTTTGGGAGGTGATTACATCATGATAGCAGAGCTTTCTCTCATGGTGACATCGATACCCTTATTAAATAGACCTCAGAGAAGTCTCTCCCCCTGGCTACCCTTCGAGGACGCAGAAAGAAAGTGGCCATCAATGAGCCCGGAAGCAGGCTCTCGCTGCACACCAAATCTCCAGTGCCATGATCTTGGACTTCCCAGCATTCAGAACTGCGATAAGTAAAGGCTTGTTGTTTATAAGCACCAAGTCTATGACATTTTGTTATAGCAGCCCCAATAGACTAAGGCTCCCTAGAACAGAGGGCAGGATGAGCTACCTAAGAACAGAGATTCGAACAAGTAGACTAGTTGGCCAAACTAACAATACCCATGAACAAAAACAACAGCCACGTGCTGCTGGATGCTTAGTGCCCTGATTTCCTCAAGTATTATGAGCAACTATTGTTATACCCATTTTATGGACAAGGAGACTGAGGCTCAGGGATGAAAAATGAGTTGCTCATAGAGTAGTGCTGGCATTCATCCCCAGGGCCAGCTGTCCCCCAGGTGGGGCAGCAGTTCCCGACAAGCAGCTAGAGCAACAGAGAGGGTGCAAGCTCTGGCTCTGCCAGCCTGGCCTGCTTGGGAGCACCCCTGTGGCTCCTGCCTCTGTGACCCCAAGCTCTGGGTCCTGCTCCTTCCTCCCATGCCCAAAGCTTCTCCTGTGGCCCTAAAGGAAGGGGCCCCCTCAGCCTTTACTAACAACTTGGTTTTCAGATTCCCTTTTGGAATGGGAATGGGAGCAACTGATGTGTGCCCCTGAGGAAAAGATGCTGCAAGGCTCTTCTCTATGGGAACAGACCTGAGAGCAGGGCACCCTGTCCTTGACTGAAGAAAAGCCTCCTTTTAGGAGGAAGACCAGCCAGTGGGGGAGGGTGGAGAGGAAGGGAGCAGGCTAGAGAACAACTGCTAAAAGACAGGTGTCTCTTGCCCATATAGATTAGTTCCTTTCTGAGCACCAAGTTCCTAAAAAATGTGCTTATTTTCCAAAGTTCAAGACCGCCCCTCTTCTGGGGGTCCAGATGAGGAAAGAGCCAATGTCTTATTTTTTTCCAAGATTTTTAATTTATTTATTCATGAGAGACAGAGAGAGAGGCAGAGACATAGGTAGAGGGAGAAGTAGGCTCTCGCAGGGAGCCCAACATGGGACTCGATCCCAGGAACCCTAGATCACAACCTGAGCCAAAGGCATATGCTCAACCACTGACCCACCCAGGCATCCCAGGGCCAGTGTCTTTTAGCCTAATATAAACACACACCTCCACACTGACCTTACAGCCTGTCAGTCTTGGGTTCAAATCTAGTTCAGTCACTCACTGAACACATCCCTGAGCCTTGGTCTCACAATCTGTAAAAGGAGGATAATAATAAAGACCATTTCCTGAGCCCTTGAGCCGGGCACTGACTGCTCACTACTGCCCTCAGTGTTGGTCCTGGAGTCTGAAGATCCGCTGGCCGCAGGGAGAAAGCAGAGACCTTAGGAGTGGGCCCAGGAATCCTCCTTCTGCAGGACCCAGGAGACTCTGGCTGTGTGCCGCAACAGAGGCAAGAGGGGTGAAGGAGTGTGCCACAGAAGGTGCCCCTGCCAGCAAGGGCTCCATGCCTCCTCCTCCTGCTTCTCTTCTGCCCCTGTTCCAGTGCAGGGAGCACCCTGAGTTGTGAAGTGGGATCATCTTTATCCCCATTTTGCCCATACAGACCCTGAAGCACAAAGCAGAGGGGTAACTGGCCCGAGATGGCTCAAGATAGCCTGGATGTGACCCACCCAGACCTCAAGGCCTGACTGCCCAACCCACACTCACCATTTTGCAGAATTGTTGGACGATCAGAAACAGCACTGGCCCAGGGCCTGGCATAAACAAGTGCTCCGTAAATGGCAGCATTAACACCACTCTTATTCCCCATGGCCCTCTATCTCCCCGGCTGTCGCACCAGCTTTGCCAGGTCTCAACAAGGCAGTAGGTACAGCTGCTAATGTCCAGTGTCTCCAGCTGAGGACATCCCTTCCTGGTCCAAACGGCTCCAGCCCTAATCCCCCAGGCCTGGGGGAGGGAGGAGGCTGGCTGAACCAAAGGGGCCCTTCCCTCCATACCGTTCCACTCTTGCTAACCGCCAACCCTCCACACTCACCCATCCAGCCGAGTTTCCCAGGTGCTGGCTCTGTCCAGCTCTGGGGAGTCAGCTGGGGAGGATTTACAGCCTCTTGAGCTGCAGCGATTAGTGCACTCTTGGGTGGATGCAGCTTACTCTTTCCAAGGGGGCAGAGCATTGTTTTCTTAACTGACTCCTCTGTCAAGAGAGAAGTCAGTGAGATCACTCCCTCTTTACAGAGAGGGAAACAGTCCCACAAGAGTCACAGGGTTTGCTTGAGGTCATTTAGACAGGTGCTGGCAGGGTTTGTGCACCTCTGGACCAAGGAATAGAACAAAGTGAGGGCGGACAGCAAAGTTGCTCTTTCTTCTCCAATTGGGAATTCTGGCTAGAGATGACAGGGGATCCCTCCATCTCCTCTGGGAGGAATTCATGTTGGCGGGGAGAGGTGAGAGAAAACCCAAGGGAGGGAGAAAGTCTTGGAGACGGGGGCTTAGGAAGAGTGGTAGAACCGGTGAGGGTGGCAGGTGTTGCCCAAAGAGCCTTCTGTTCTCTTCCTTTTGACGAGAAGATTACATACCCGAGCTGATTGAATGCTCCCCAGACCTGGGCACACAGTATGTGTTCATTTCCTGGGGCTGCTGTATCATAACGGGCTCACAAACTAGGGGGCCTACTCAATAGAAATGTATTGTCTTGCAGATCTCAGGGAGGGGTGCTTGAAGTCCAAAATCAGGGTGTTGGCCAAGGGCCGAGAGGGAGAATCTGTTCCAGGCCTCTCTCCTACCTTCTCTGGTAGTCCTTGGCTTAGAGAAGACATTCTCCCTTTGTTTTCACATTGTCTTCCCTCTGTCCGTGTCTGTCCCCAAATTTCCCTTTTGTGTACAACACCAGTCCACCCCAATGACCTCACTTTAACTTGATTACCTCTGTAATGACCTTTCCAAACAAGGTCGCATTCTAAGGTCCTGAGAGTCAAGACTGCAAGATCGCTTGCTTTGGGGGAGGGGGGTGTGATTCAACCCATAACACACCAAGACCACACCCCAGTGTCCCTGGATTAGCTTCCGTTAGTACGGCCAGTGGACTGTGGAGGAAGGTGGTATAGACCACCTCCAGGACTGGTCCATACAACTTCCTGCACGATCCTTCACACCCTTTCCTCCTCTACCTTTCAGCTAGTACACATGATCCAGTGGAGAACTCTAAGGCTCCAGGGGATGGTAGAGCCAGAAGACAGGAGGTTGGGGCCCTACATGACTGTCCGGAGCAATCTCCTGCTGACCTGTATTGTATTGTATTGTGTTAAGCCACTGAGATTAGGGAGTTGTTTGTCTCTGCAGTTAGCTCACCCTGACAACACATGGGTAGCATGTGCCCTGAGTCTGTTTGGGGCAGGGCTAGTTAGTCCAAGCAGAGGGCTTGTGAAGGCCCCCTCCACGGCTACAGTTCAGGACTCCTGGCTCTAGGCACTCTCCTGCTGCTGTTCCCCTCACCATTATCAGTGGGTGGCAGCACTAGGAGGGGGATTCTGGGTCCCTATGGCTGTGGCTCCTGGGGTTAAGAACAGGCCCATTTGTTCTAATCCACCTGTCTCCTCTCTACCCCTCCTCCCTGCTGTTCCCACCTGTCTCTGCCTTTTTCTCTGGAAAGAAGGTGGGAAGCTGGGGAGGGGGTAGTTAGGATAGAGCCCACACTGTCCATTCATAGAATTAAAGCTCTACAGGAAAAGAGCAAACATGTCAAATTTCACACATTTGGAAATCAAAAAAGAAGTGTCATGCAGGCCTTCTTTACTGTAGCCTTTCAGTGCCTCTGTCATGGTCAAGAAACCCACTGTGACCAACATGAGAAATGAAACCAACATCAGCCTGAGTCTAAAATAAGAGGTGTCCTCAGACTAACGGCCCACCAGTAAACAGCCTCCTTCTTTGAAATTCTCACCAGCTATTCCCTTTGTGGCATCTTTCAGACCAGCCCATCACAGGCTTAAGGAGGAAATGCTCTGCATGGGGGCTTGGAGTTGGGGTCAGGAAGCTGTTCCTGTTCATCAGGAGCCAGGATCCCCTCCAGTGCTGAGTCAAGGTCACTGTAAAGCCTCATTGTGGAAATACAAGTACACAGGGCAAGTGGGACCCCTGGTAGCAACCCAACTCGTCCTGAAGCCTTCTGGATCTCACTCTCACTGACACACTCAGGCTTAACAAAACCATCTCCCTTGGTTCTGCATAAAAGGAATGTGATAATCCATTTGCTCCTTTCTCCTAAACAAAAGAAAACAAACACACACAAAAATCCGACTCCTCCTAGCCACCTGCACCTCCGTGCCTTGACTCTCTGAATGTAGACTCAGTGGTCATTGCCAGCCACCTTTGACTTCACAGGTCACACCCGAGATTCAGTTTGAGGCATCAGCAGCCATCTAGGACTGATCCTGCTGCAGATGTCTCCTAGACCTCCACAGTCTAGAAGTCGCTGCTCCCATCTCTGGTCAAGTCCTGGCTAACTTGTGACATGATAATGCTTCAGAATTCCAGAGTGGTGGATGGTTACGGGAAGTTCAGAGTCTCCCCCTGTTGTCATGGTCTGACCCCTAGACCTGGCCTCTAATGGACCTGTGGCTTTTCACAGCAATTGACATTTTCCAAGGACCCAATCCTTACCCTCTCAAGGCCAACTCAAGAGTCATTTCCTTCTCTGTTCTGAAAGTCCTCATCCCCAACGCACTCACTGATGCTCTGGTTTCTGGCTTATTTGTCAAACGGGATGGCAAACAAAGCTGATGGGGCTACCCAGCACCTAATGACTCAGATGTCTGATCCTCCCTCATCCTCCGGGGCAGCTCCTTGGGGAGAGGGCTCCCAGAATTAACTGCAAGCATGGCAGTTTGGCCAGATGAAAGCACACAAACACTCCTCTGAGACAAAAGCTGATGATACCAACACTGTGGTTGGGGGTATGTGTTGGGGGTTTGGAGGAGGTGCCCTGGAACCCTGAAATGGGAAACCATGGAGGCCTTGGCAGCGGTGAGTATGGCTGGGGTCTCAGCTGGGCTGAGACTGGAACTTATGGAGGCAAATGGAGGACAAGAAGTGGGTCCCCAATATTAAGCCAGGTCCAAGACATGAAAATCAAGTCCCTAGAGGTCTAAGTCTTCTCTGCCCATCAAAGAGGTTGAGATCACTGACTTTTTTTCTCAGGATACCCTTCAATAAAGATGAAGTAATAAAGATCATGTGCACAGCAAAAGTGGACCTAGGCTGGCCAGCAGACCGGGCTCAAGGTATTAACTGTCGTCATTAGGGTTATAGAAGTCATTGTCAGTCTGAATGACAAGTGGCCCAGGGAGGTACTTGCTGCCATCCTCAGGGCCTTCTTCCTGGCCACACCCTCTATCATCCTGGTCCAGTGGGACTACGTGGCCAGCAAGCCCCACATGGTGACACAACACTGAAGCTCTACGCTAATGGGCCTCATCCCCGTCCCGCCCCAGCATTGTCTCAGCCCCCATGCTGGGAAGCTGCTACTGATGGTGGGCCTTTGCCACCTCTGACAGCTTTGCCAAGGCCACTCCAATGGCACATTCAAGACCCACAGCTCTCACCTCTGGGAAGAGACTGTTTCCCAAGTCTCTCTGTCAGGAATTCACTGAGCACCCAGGGTATCTGGCAGTGGTCACCACGTGGTGCTTTTTTACAGGAAAAATCAGCAAACTGAACCTAATAGCAAACCGACCCACAAAAGTTCCCCAAACGTGGAGAATGGGCAGATTCTAAGGAGCACATTCTCCTGTAAGCTCCCTACCACAGCCGGGTTTAGGGGAAAGACTCTGGTCAGGGTGTGGGAAGACCTGGGCTCTCACTTTGATTCTTCTGCTGTTTTCCTTTGTTCCCTAAAGCAGATCACCTCCACCTTCCAAGTCTCCTCATCTGTGTCCTATCCCTGCCTGCCTACAGAACTGTGGTGAAAATCCAATGAGATAATGCATTAGAAAGAGCTGCTTATTTTTGTTTGTTTGTTTGTTTTTACATTGCAGAGCACCACCTAGGTATGAGGAACCATGAAGGTCATACCCACAACGTTCTTGACCCTGCATGGTTACATGTCTGCAGATTTTCCTCCCAGCGCCCCACCCCCGATGTGTCCTGTGCTGCAGCCAACACATATTTGTTTTCATGGTTCAAACTCAGCCTGCCTTTACCATATTGGGCCTTTGCTCCTGCAGTGCTTCCTCCTAGGATGCCCCTATCTCCTTTTCCCAAATCCCATCCATCCTCCACAGCTCAGCCTGAAGTTTACTTCCTCCAAGGACCTTGCTTTATCCTCCTGGAGCAAAGTCAAAGGTGTCCACAGCACTGTCATGCCACTTCATGTTTAGTACAACAACCGCTTTCTGACTTACATTGTGGCTGCTCATGTGCAGTCTGCGTTCTCGGCTCTACCTCGTGCTTGATGGCAGGGTCGCTCTTGCACCAAACGCGGGGGTTGGCATGGGGCCTGTGCATAGAAGGTGCTCAGCATCTCACGTTGAGTTGGAATAAATCGGTAAAGGACCTCAAGAAGTAATCAATGTCTTTGAGGCCTAGAGGCAGATGAGTGGCCAGGCTCCAGGGAGTAGGTCTATAAACATCTTCTGGCAGAAAAGCCCAACTTCAAAGCCTAGCAATTTTAGATTATATTTGCATTGGAGGCTTTTAAAGTAACAAAACTTTAGATTTATGTCTTTGTGAACAGATGTGGAAGGGAAAATCAATTCCTCATAGAATTGGCTTATTTGTTTTTATCGCAGCACTAAATATTATGCATCAAATGACATTTTAATATATAAATTGACCCAGAGACATACACACTCACACACACACACACACACACACACACACACACACTCGCACTCCCATTGGCGAGGATGGAGTAAGCAGGTACCTGGGCTTCTCATGGCTGGACATGGCAGGTGTTTGCACGTTACGTGTCAGTCAAGTCGAGTTTACCACAAAGATGCTGGATTAGGGGCACCTGGGTGGCTCAGAGGTTGAGTGTCTGCCTTTCCCTCAAGGCGTGATCCTGGAGACCTGGGATCAAGTCCCGCATCGGGCTCCTCGCATGGAGCCTGCTTCTCCGTCTGCCTATGTCTCTGCCTTTCTCTGTGTGTCTCTCATGAATAAATACAATCTTTTTTTTTAAAGATGCTGTATTAGACAACTGTAATTGAGACAACTCTGAAAGAGCCCAGACTTTTCCCCAGAAGAGGGGAAATGTGCACATACTTCACTTGTGAGGGTTGGGGGTGGGGGGTGGACACATGATATGGAAGGCTGAGGCCACCTTGTCACTGGCTCTGGAGACTTTCCAGGGATGTTAAAGGGGATATCAGGAGAAAAGCTTGGCAGCCCCCTGGCCGCTTCCCCCCCTATGCCCTCCTCCAACATGAGAGAAATGCCACAGACCGGCCTTGAGTGTGGTGCTCTCTGGGGCTGCCAGGCTGCCCCGTGTGATCACCTGCTCATCCTAGTGTGGCTTCTGGAGTGAAGCATGTGAACAAATTAAGCCTGAGCATGACCTTCCTCCAGTGGGCATCAGCCTGGAGGGCAGAGTGGGCAGGTAGTTGTAAGAAGACAAGAGGAGGAACCAGACAAAGAAATTCATTTGCTTAGCTTATTCCCTGGGCCAGCTGTCTCAAAAGTCCAGGGTTCCCAGGCGCAAGAGTCTGGGATGCACCAGGGAACACCACCACAGCTGGCTGCTGGCAGCCAAGGACTGGCTTGGGCTTCTGGAGAAAGCTGACCAGACAGAAAGATCAAGTATATTCTCAAAAAAAATTTCCATAAACATGGAAAAAAACTAAAAGTAACTGCTTTCCCCAGGAGAGGGGATGACACATAATAGACCAAGCTTCTGACGTGGTCTAGCTAAACACCAAACAGTTGGTTCTTAGTTCTGGAGGGAGGGAGGGAGGGAGAGAGAGAGAGATAGAGAGAAAACAGTATTTTCTATTTGTCTGGCAACCTCTCATACAGGTTCTTATTATGATAGAGACTGGAGGTCTTTAGAGAGGACAATAGAAGAGGAACAATAGAAAGGAGAAGGATTTGCTTAATCAGGAAGGAATACATGGAATCTGCAAACGACAGATGGGCATCCTTATCCCCTCAAACACAGGTTGAAGTCCCCAATCACATGTTTGAGGAAGCTGGGGCTCCAGTGACAGAAATACCCATGAATGTGTCAGTCAGGCGACTGGAAAAGAGCCCCCACATTCATAAATACCATCTTGAAGCAGCTGTGAAGGTGCCAGGAAATCGAGGCTCAAGCTTCAAATATCTGCACCAGGTCAAATGAGGATTTGCCTGGAAATTGAGAGGAGGTGCTTTAATTCATCAGCCACAGCTGAGTAAGGATGAGCAGAGAGGCAGCTTCTGGCAGGAAAGGCAGGGAGCTGCCAACGCCACACACGTATGAAGCAAACAGGAATTTCCCTGCTCCCTGAGGACACCTGTTCAATTAAAACTGTTTGTAAAGAAATAACTGTAACGCTGTCACCCTGCCACCTCCCACGTTCCCAAGGAGGGCGATTTTGCAAGTCCCCCAGGATGGAAGCAACTGGGAGCCCCTCCCTCCCTGGTTTCCTTCTGGAGAGATGGAACAGTTAAGGGAACCTACTATAAACCAGCAGCTTCCCAGAAATGGGTATCAATTCAGGGTAGACAAAGAACATTTTCATTTCTTGAGCAGTACTCCCAAGTATTTATATTCATCTTGGAAGATTGTATGTAAATCTAGGCTGGTTCAGTTTTTGAAGAACCAGATGCTGGAAGAGAAAAGCTGTATGCATTGACCACTTTTCCCTCCCATGTGGTCAAGTTACAAAAGTTACTTTTTTCCTAAAGGCAAAGACAGCTCTCTCCTTCAAAACTTCTCAGGGAATTTATGGCTCTGAGCAAAAAGAGCAGTTAAGAATCGATGCTTTTGGATTTTGGCTGTCTTTGTGTTTGGGAGTCTTTTAAAAAATCCACCTAGTCACTCCCCTCAATCTGGGGGCTCCCTCAGGCAGGGACCCCCTCTTTCCCAGTGTCTGGGAAGGGATAGGAATCCCATGCCTCCCTCAAGCTCTTTTTCACCACTTAAGCCGGTCTGGAAAGCTCTCTGCATTTCAGGGGTATAGCTTCGGTGTGCAGAGGTCAGAAATACTCTCTCTGAAGTTGCTGGGGTCCTCCGAGGAGACCATAAAAAGGAAGCAAGGGAAAACAGGCTCATGATTGATTGATTGATTGATTGATTGATTTATGATCTTATTTATTTATTCATGAGAGACACACACAGAGAGAGAGGCAGAGATACAGGCAGAGGGAGAAGCAGGCTCCATGCAGGGAGCCCGATGCGGGACTTGATCCTGGCACCCCAGGATCACGCCCTGGGCCAAAGGTAGATGCGCTCAACCGCTGAGCCACCCAGGTGTCCCCATGGTATGTTTTCAAATCAAAGGAGGTAGAGAAAGAGAAGAGGAGACACGCTGGATCCACTGTCCAGAGGTCTCCCTCAGGTCCCAGGCTCCCCAGCTGCCCAGTGTTGCTGCAATTGGCTTACACCTGCCAGGCCTCTTGGCCCCCTCTCGCTGTGGGGGGCCTGCTGCCCTGCTCAGCAGCTCCCAGGAGCTGGGTGACGCCTTTGCTGTGACTGCATCTAAGCCCAGCTTCTCCCTCTGCCCGGTTCTGCCTCCTTCACCCCTGAACAGATGCTATTCTCAGGCATCCTCCAGCTCAGAGTCTGTTGCCAGAAAACCTGACACAAGACAAGGAGACAGGTAAAATTTTTAGTGTTTTTAAAGGTGGATAATGGTTACCAAATATGGAAAAGGCTCACAAGCCAACGTCTATTCAGCTCTGGGTAACATTTGTTGGATTCAGTATTTATTCAGTTTTTTTCTATTTATTTAGCATGTTTCTGGATTTATGCTCTATGTCCTAACTATTCCTGGAGTGTTGTCATGTGACATCTTTTTATAGCTAAAGCAGGATCACTTTTTTAAAACTTTAAACCAAAAAAAAAAAAAAAAAAAACCCCACGAGATTCTATTAGACACCTAGGACTAAGTCACTGAGTTACTTTAACTGTGAGCAGCTTTTTGGCTTTTTAAATGGAAAGAATCCCCATAGCTCCTTGATTTTTTTTTTTTCATTTAGGATGGTGAATTACTTTTCACACTTTTGCTTGGCTGAATTGTGTTCTTTAGAATATAACATCTTACTCTTTCTTCTTTTGTATGTGGACCAGGAAGCCACCCAGCAGGGGGCCACATCCCAGTCTAGACCTCTTGTCTTCTCATTTGGAGTCCAGAGCAAATTTCTCCAGTTCCTTCCAGTTAACAATACACCTGCTGGTCTAGAATGCTCAAGAATCCAGAAGAACATGCTAAATGAACCTACTAATTCCCTTTGAAATTCTTGAATTTTAAATGTACATTTGTTTGCACACCATATAAACGCTGATATTTGCCTGGTAGCCTCTCCTCTATGCACATTATCCTTTCCATCCAGATAATGAAAGCTGCTCAAATTAACAAGTCACAGAAACACAGATGTACTATTTTTTTTGTGCACAATTATGAAATTTAGAGGTTTATGCCATTAGTCTCTGGCTTTAAAAAAAAAAATCCAATACTGTCTTGCACAGTTCATCAGAGTATGGGTTGGAACCATTCAGCCTAGGTTCAAATGCCAGCTTTGTCACTTACTAGTTGCGAGAAACAAGGCAGGGTTTTTAGCTCCTCTGTGCCTCAATTTCCTCATCTGTGAAATGGAGCTGATAAGGTCAATACTGACCTCATGGCGTTGGTATGAGGATTACTTATGTGTAAAGTGCATAGACCGGTGCCTGGCACATGGTAACACAATGGTAGGACCTTACCATGAGCAATGGTGAGCACACAGGGCTTGAATCTTTCTTCAGAGAACTTGGCAGTTATTTATAAGCATATAGCTAAAAAAAAAACAGCCCTTCAGGCACCTGGGGGCTTATTTGGTAAAACATCTGCTTTCAGCTCAGGTCATGATTTCAGGGTCCTGAGATGGAGCCCTGCATCAGGTTCCCTGCTCAGCCGAGAGTCTGCTTCTCCCTCTCCTCCTTCTCCTCCCCCAACCCCTCCCCCCGCCCCATCATGCTGTCTGTCTCTCTCTCTCTCTCTTATATAATTAAAACTTTTTTTTTAAAAGAAAAAATCCCAGCTCTTTCCCCCAAAATTGCATCAGCAGAAGAACATCCAACTAGACTCTCCAGGCTATAAGCTGCTCTATTAATCCTTCCTGTTTATTACTCATCTCATCAACTTGGGTTTCTGATTCCCCAAATTTTGCTGCCATACCATCTTTAAAAGGACTTGCTTTACTTCCATTTGAATTATTTTCTCTCTACTTCCCTCATTTTATGTTGTTTGGTCTAGAGCAACAGTCTTCTCCCTAACCTTCTCACTTCCATTCCTCCCACAGTCCAGAACCACTAGTGGTCCCATGATCCTGCCGTGGCATTCCCAACATGGTCCCTACCTGACTTTTCCTCCTTCCCCATCATTTACCTACATTTACGAGTCAAATTGGGTTACTTGCTATCCATTCATTCTTTCATTCAGTCAATACTTCATGGGATACACAATTATGAAATTTAGAGGTTTACTCTGCTTTCTAGAAGCCTGCTATAGTTATTAATTCTTAAGATTAAAATTGCCAAATTCAGCTGCAATCAAGATGCTGCAAAAGGAGCAACAAACACCACCTGATGGAGGAATGAGGGGGATGAGGGGGGGTCATGGAAGTCCTCACAGAGGGTGCAGAAAGGATCAAGTAGTGAAGGGAGAACTTTTCGTCATAGCTTTAATAAAGTAAAACTGGAGTACAATAAACTGCACATGTTTAAAATATATGATTTAGGGGGTGCCTGGCGGCTCAGTGGGTTAAGCATCGGCCTTCTGCTCAGGTCATAATCCCAGGGCCCTGGGACTGAGCCTCACATTGGGCTTCCGCTCAGGGGGAGCCTGCTTCTCCCTCTCCCTCTGCTGCTCACCCTGCTTGTGCTCTCTCTTAAATAAATAAATAAAATCTTAAAAATAATAAAGTACACAATTTGGTATGTTTTGACACTTGTGAAACCATCACAACAACCAAGAAAGTGAATACATCTCTCCCCAAAGTTTGCTACTGCACCTTTGCAACTTCCTTCTCCTCCTCCCCTGCCCCTCCTCCTCACCCTGCCAGGCAATCACTGATTGCTCTCCATCACTACAGATTCATTTGCATTTTCTGGAATTTTACACATACATGCAACCATACATCATGCACTCTTTTTTTCACCTGGATCCTTTTAACTCAGCAAAATTATCTTGAGATTCATCCATGTTGTAGTATGTAGCAATACAGTGTTCCTTTTTGTTGCTGAGTAGAATTCTATAGAATGAGTATGCCATAGTTTGTTTATCTATTAAGGCATGGATGGTACATTTGAGTTGTTTCTAGTTGCTAGCATTACAAATAAAGCTCCTAAGAATATTCATGTGTAAGTCTTTGCATGATACTTGGGTCAATATCCAAGAGTGGAGTGCCTGGGCCATATGGTAGCTGATCTAGTCAATACTTGTTGAGGTGTAGGAAGTTTAACTTGTAAGAAACTGTTTTCCAAAAATAGTTGTCTCATTTTACATTGCCTCCAGTAGTGTGGGAAGGTTACAGTTGTTCTGCATAAAAGAGGTTTCCTTGATGAGGAAACGACATAAGAACAAAAGTATGTGTGATGCTCGGGGAACATCAAATAGTCCTCATTAAGCAAGGTGAGTGATAGTGGGCCACAAGGCAGAGTTTTATTTTAAGCCAGCTCATTGAGGGCTTTGATATTTGGAGTATTCTTTCCAGGTGATGGAAACTCACTGAAAGCTTTTGAGGAGGGGATACGTTGTCTGGCCTCTAGCTCTGGACATTGTCTGTAGCTTCCCGTCTGCATACTATTCTCTCCCTCATGCTATTCCCTTTCTTAGAATACATTCATCTGCTGTCTTGGTACGATTTTGGTACCATCTACGGAAAGACCAAGATCCAACTGATATGTTCACCTGTCTTCAAGTTTATCCCTCACCCCTGAATTTCTTTAATTATTCTTTTATACATCATGGCCCCAGGTCACATTCACAATGCTGGGTAGTCATTCATCTGAGGTCCCCGAAAAGCGTGGGGCTCGTTCATGCAACATCACCCACAAGACCAATTCGTCTTGGAAGGTATATCTTCAGACACTTCTTTTTTGGTCTTATTTTTATGCAAATTCCAAACTAAAATAACATTTTAAATCAACGGAGGTATAAATCTCATTGCTTATTTTGCCACAACCAACATGAGAATATGTGGACTGAATCCAAGGGGAAAAAAAATCACCCTGCCTCCCTTCCAGCTTCAGTTGGCTTAACCATCTTGTCCCCAATCCTTTGCTCTTTTTATGCTCACCAGGTCTCCTTCACTCAAGTGTGGCAAATTATGTAATTAGTGAAAGAGCAACAATTTTGCCGAGAAAATGGTTATGTGTTTATGGAAGTTCAATGGCTCAAAATGTCTAATGAAACCATTTAATGGGCCCAGAGAAAGAAAGCAGAACTGGGCCCCAGCCAGCTCTGCAAAACCAGGGATCGCTGAGAAGCACCCCCTGTAAAGAAGACCATTTTGAGGCACTGCTTGGGTAGCGAGTACTCATCCCTGGGGTGGCCTCCACACCCATCACTCTACTCTGTGCTGACACAGAACAAAATAATCAGTGAAAAAGTTCCCAGGAAATGGTCTGTGGCTTTAAACAGTCTGATCCATACCCTTGCTAGATCCACATCTTTCCTGCTTTTCCAATTTTCCATAAGATATTCAAGTCATTAGAGAACACTGAACCTAATTGTTATTCTCTGAAAGCCGACCATGATATCCAGGGGTTTAGACTATGCAGTTCGCTTTCAATCATTTTAGCAACTGGACAGGAATATGAATAAAATGCACATGTTTTATTTGGGGACCTGCAGTTTGGTGTGCGGTAATGTACTTCAATTCCTCTGTGCTCCCCCAAAGCAGCAGAAGCTTCCAAATTCTAGCCTCAGTTCGGGAGGGGACATTCTTTCCAGAGGATGCCATCCTTTTCTTTAGTGTGCCTGTTGACCAAGGAAATACCAAAACACTTTTGGGCTGGGAGCTTGGTTACTTTAGTTTTCAAACTGCCCTGGAAAGTTCTATGGCTTTGACATTGAATTTGTCTCAGAGCATGACAGAGTTCACTACTACAATGTACATTTCATGATGTATTTTCTACTGTTTAAAATTACCCTAGACTATGGGGGATTTTTTTTTTCTGGGGTCTTTCCTGGACACCTTGCCTGGGCTATTGCTTGGCCCTCTTGTTCGGATACTTGCTGGCATCTCTGATTATAGTGACAGAAGGATGGGAGGGGAACAAGGCAACATGAAATGTTCCCTTTCTTCAGAAGAAATGGGGAATGAAGTTGGTGAATTTAGCTGAGGGTGAGAAAGAGCACTCTAGAGGGGAAGGCCAGTAGAGACACTTCACTATCCTGAAGCTGCATGAACATTCAGTGTAGGACCCCATCTGTTTTGTTAAATTGACAATTTCCTTTAGCAGGAAATAAAGGTTCATACTGAATTTCAGACCAGCTACAGGGTAAGAAATAGCTTCACTTTTTTAAAGACTGCTTTTTAAGGCATTCAGCATGTAACCTAATTTCATTTGATGGAGTTTGTTTTTCCTTCTTCATTTGCTGCCTAGAAATGTGCACTTTATTACCTCCTGCAGAGTTGGGGCTGATGAGGGGGGCCAGTAGGAGACGCAGACTCCGAGATCTCTGGGCTTCAAAAGCACTTAAGAAATAAAATAATATTACATATAATTAAAATAAATGACAAGAGCAGCCATCCCTGTGGATTTGCTGTCTCAAATGCATCACACCACACAGCTGTAACTCCTAAGGGGTAGTACTGACTGAACCCCTCCAGCTTTCATTTCACAAGCATGGAGACGAGGCCAAACCCAAACAAGTAAAGGACAGCACATGAGCACAGACACGTACACGGGTAGATTTTAGTTCAGGGAAATGTGGTTTTCATTTGAGAGAAAGGCTTGCATCTATTAGACCCTTTTTAGAATGCAACAAATTAATCTTTGTTTTAGATTTCTAAAAAATTCAAAAATCTTCCAATGTTCTAACGTGAAGATAGGACTTTATCTAAGCCAATAATTAGAATGGAATGTGATTTCCTGGAATAAAATGCATTACTTTAAAATTGTTTTTTAAAATATTGATATGAGGGAAAACAGATACACAAGTGATTGTAGAATATCAACTTTTTAATTTTAAAGGAATCGTCAAGCAATTGCCCGGGAGATAAGACACACATCACCAAGTCTCTCAATAGCACTGGCTGGCTACATGGCTTTAGTAATCCCTCAGCAAGCAGAAATAAATTTACTTGATGTCGCACAAAAGAGCTACTCCTCTCAGGATCCAGTGATCTGGGGACAAAACTGTTCGCAAATACACCACAGTGATGAAGGTCAAGTCAGTACGCCTCGGTTTCTTGTAAATAGGACACACATAGAGCTTGGGGTCCTTGGGCGCGGTGGAATTAATGGCGAAGATGTGCAGGACAGGCAGCTGCGTGAAAAGCACCTTGGGGGTAGGTTCTGTGAGTTTCCCATTCCGTCTGTCCCAGCCTGCTCCATCCATATAGAGCCCATAAATATACACACCTTCCTGGAGAGTCAAGCATAAGGTGATAGAATCTTTGAAAAACTGGGTGTTGTGAGATGGACATCCATTACTGTAATAAAGGTCTTTGGTTTAGAAAGAAGACACACACCAGTCTTAAAATGCCACCAAAAGAACAAAACACCCCTGGGCACATTGCACGAGTGAAATACTGAGCCCAATTATCCCCTGTGGCCTATATTGAAGCCATGAGGGCTGTAGAAATGTTCCCGTTATGTCTTGTTTGAGCGTAGGGGTAGCCTGCTGGGGACAACAGACTTGGCCAGCAGAACCAAGTCACTTCTACAAGGAGGTAAGTCTCAGAGTCGGTGTAGGGGCATAACAAAGAATGGGACTTGGAGCTGGGAGACACACGGGATCTCAGCCTGTACCAGCCAAGCCAACCTGCAGCTCTAACCATCTCAGCGGACGGCGAGCAGGAGAGTCAGAGCGCCCCCAGAGGACAGGTGTGGTAGAGCTAGAGCGGGCATCTATTGATAGGGACCAAGTGTGGGGGGTTCAGCAGTAGCTGGCTGTCATCCCCTGTCCCTCTTTTACACAAAGGGACCCTGCCCTTGAGGCATTCATCATTAAATCGGGGGGAAAACACAAATTGAATACCAGCACACATTTGTTAGAGGGGCTTCCTGGTGACCCGCACTGAGACTAAGTGAAAGGCCACCCTGGGCGGGAGTACTTGGGGGTCTTTGTGGAGGAGATGGCTTTGCAGGGTGGGCTGCTTTGGGGGAAGACAGAGGACAGAAGGTAGGCAGCCAGGCAGGAACAATAGTACAAAGATAGGTAGGATGGGTAGGAAAGCCCAAGCATTTTATTTAGCAGTGGTTATAAAATAAATTAGGGCTTAACTGTGGAAGAGTCGAGATGCCAAACTGAAGAGTCTGAACTTTACCTTGTAGGCCATGGGGAGCCATAGAACATATTCAGTTAGAAAAGAAAGACTAAAGGGAATCACAGGGAGACTCTGATAATCATGTAAGCCCATAAGATATATCTATGTAGAAGATGGTGACCATTTTTCCTTTCCAGTGAGGAGTAGGGGAGGGGAAGAAAATGTAGATTATAATAAAAGAGAGTGAGATTAATTGCAAAGTGTTTCCTGGAATCCCCTCATGTGAGCTAAGGGTATGAGGACCGTATTTTTTGAACCAAAACCTGCAGTACAGGGTTTGACAGTAAAACCACGGGCAATCCCGGAAATCAGGACATATGATTACCATTATTGCCAGTGGGTGACAATTACTACATGAATGACACGATCATTTAGGTATCATCCAACAGGAAACTGTAACCTTTTAGGTTCCTTTTCATTTCAGAACTTTACAAACTTTACTGTGTAACTTTACACAGTTAGAGGTGTAGTGGACTGAATAGTGCTCCCCCACCCCTATTCATGTCCACTTAGAACCTCTGAATGTGACCATGTGGAAATATGGCTTTTGCAGATGTAATCAGCTAAGGTCACATTGGATTAAAGTGCCTTTTAAACCCAATATGGGGCACCTGGGTAGCTCAGTGGTTGAGCATCTGCTTTTGGCTCAGGTGGTGATCCCGGTGTCCTGGGATCGAGTCCCACATCAGGCTCCTGGTAGGGAGCTTGCTTTTCCCACTGCCTATGTCTCTGCCTCTCTCTGTGTGTATCTCATGAATAAGTAAATAAAATCTTAAAAACAGAATAAAATAATGACTGGTGATCTTGTAAGAAGAGGAGGGGACACACAGAGATACATATAGAGAAGAAGGCCATGTGACAATGGAAGCAAAGCCTGGATTGACACAGCTATAAGCCAAGGAACACCAAGGACTGCCTGTAACCATCAGAAGCTAGAGAGAGAGACCTGGAACAGATTCCCCCCACCCTGAGCCATCAGAAAAAACCCAACTCTGCCAATACCTTGATTTCAGACTTCTGGCCTGACCTCTGAGGAAATACATTTCTGTGGTTTGTCTCAACAGCCTTAGGAAATGAGTACCTATCTTGGCGCGAGGAAATGGGGTGCTACTCTAACAAATACCTACAAATGTAGAAGTGACTTTTGAATTGCATGATGGGAATGCGCCGGAAGAATTTTGAGGGGGGTGATTGAAATAGCCTAGGGTAGTCTTGAATGGAGACTTCTGGTGGAAGTATGGAGGTTAAGTGTGCTTCTGGTGGGGGTGGCAGACAGAAATGAAGACTGCACTACTGGACACTGGAAGAAAAGCAACTCTTGCTGTTAAGTGGCAGAAAGGGCCAGAACTTGGAATTCATCTGGCCCCGTCCTCTTCCTTGAAAATTGAAGGAATGAAAATCAGAGAAAGGGAAAATGAGACTAAGATATCTTGAGGACCTCGGTGGGATCCTAAATGATTCCAGTTAATTCTCACTATCATCTTTGATGAGGTGAAATTATCACCCTTATTTCACAGATGAGGTAGTTGAGGAAGTTAAAGAACTTTCCCAAGTTGACAGAGCAGGTAAGTTCCCAGGCAGTGGCTCCCAGGGGCATCTGCTTACCTTGAGGGGCCCTGCTCTTCCCCGCTCTGGGTATCCCTCCATCCAGGGTGCCACAGCTAGTGGGGGGGGCGCAGCTGGGACTGGCCCCAGAGCTCAGGACTGCCGGTACTGTTGGTCTCTACTGCCCCCGATACCTGTCCAGTCTGTGAGCAGTCTCCAGCTCCTGCTCATGAGTTACACAAGTGCAACTTGAAATTATAAAGAAATGCTCTCTGGGGAGTTCCAGTGCTTGCCATTAATTTGCACTCTGACAAAATGGAGGAGGCTTTGGCATTGAAGTCTCCTGGTTAGGACCTAGGAAACCCCAGCTACAAAGCCAATGCACTTAACCGCGGCACTCATAGGTCAGTTTTAAGTAGAGTTTGAACTTTCAACCCTGGTTTCAGAACTGTCCCTGCTTATAGCCCAGTAGTGCCTACCGCAGGGGGTGATGCGATCTCCTCCTTGGTCTGCCGTAGAACTTCGTTGTGGATGGTCACAGAGTCTAGGGCCCAGCCTTTGTGGGCGCGGGTCACTTCTTGCCTCATTGCTGTGAGGAAGCCTTAAAAAAAAATAAAAAAGATGATTCTGATGGCTTGTTGCAGTCTACTTGAGAAACAATAAGGGGCCAGGGCCAAGTGTTAGTTGTTTACCAATCTCCCAATTTCTGCCCACTCAGGAGGAGTTGAGATTGATCCTCAAGGGCACATTTCTTTCTGTGTTTTGTTTCTATAGGGACCTTCAGTGAACTAAGTACTCCTTGCTGGCTGACAGCAGGAAAGTAGCACCCTTTCTGCCTCAGACAAAACCTTGGTTTGAAATTCTCTCCTGGGTTTCAACTATGCAAGTGTCTAAAAATTGTAATCAACGTCTAGATCATAGTCTGTATTTGAAAACACACTATTTAGGAACAAGACTGGAATGGTAAATATCCTGAGATCAGCATTCCAATGAAAACTTGAATCAAACCATTATCAAGCTTCTATTTGCTATCATGCAACAATTTCATTTCGGCTAAGGAAACAAGGCATAATGCCAAAATGGAAAACCCAACTTTTAATTTGATCAAACAAAGCAATCATAGCGGAAAGGAAAGCTATGTGTTTTAATGTGCATAATACAGTTATTTTAAGGCAATACATGGTTTCACATATTGTGGTCTTTCTTTACATTTAATATTTGCAAACCATGCTGTTCAATTCAATAAGAGAAGTCTTGGAGAGTAGTAGTTATGTTAAAAACTCTACCCTAAACTTCAAATGGACTTAAAAACCTTAGGAAGATTTATCTGTGACCTCTATATTATATTTGGCTCCCATGCTAATAGTGAAAATCATGAGGCTCTTTACTCATAATCATGAGTCAATTTTTTGGAGTATGTATGCCCCCGCTACTCCCAGTGAGATCTGAGAACTATTATGCACAAAGCAGCATGTAAGTGAGAATATTTCATTAAGTTTGACTGAGAATAGAGGGAAAAGAAAAAGTTGCATAATAAAGCAGTGTACTGAGTTACTATCCCTTAAAACTGGAAAGAAAGAACAGTCCTCTAGTCTGGCTTAATGAGCCAGAATCAAGTTCTTCTGGTTCCCAAGTCCCTTCCTGGTTATTAAATTAGATAGCTGGGAAGGCACACATTAATTAATTAATTAATTAATTAATTCTTTGTTAAAACTCTCAGGAGTGGCCGCTGTTTACCAGGCACTGCTCTAGATGGGATGACCACAAAGATGAAAAGGCCATTCATGGATCCTACTTGAGGAGCTCAGTCTAGAAGAAATATGGAGTAAGGCAGGATATATAATACAATGTTGTTATGAGCAGAGGTGTGGACAAAATAAACCACTCAGGAAGACAGCACAAGGAAGGCTGAATCAAGATGATAAAGTTGAAGGTGACTCTTGCAAGATACACAGGAGTTTGCCAGGTGGGACAATTCTAGTTAGAGGAAGAGCATGTGCAAAAACACGGAGGCAAAAGGTGAGGCAATGTTAGCAGATAAGGTTGGAACAAAAGTAGAGGCAGGAATTTTTAGGATCAGGGTTTGGACTTGATTTGGTGGCTAGTGGGAAGCCACTGAATATTTAGAGTAGGCAAATGATTTGGTTATATTTGCATCATATAAAGTGTACTCAAAGTGCTCTCTAAAACAGGATTTGGGTGCTAAAGAAGAGCCTTTGCATTAATCCAAAAGGTCAATCCACCAGAGTAGCTGATTGTAGGGCTTTTCGAGTAGCTGATTGTAGGGCATTTATAGGTGATTCTTATAAAGCTATAGTTTCACAAAACTGAGAGTGCCTGATAGTAAAGGAAGATTTTATGATACCAAAAGCTAACTACAGGGGCCAAGAAATAGTACAAGTTTGCCTGGAAGCAACTACTGGTCAACGCCTATCTGTGGAGTCACTTGAAGTGATCTGATCAGCATGTGATTATGTTGACTTCAATGTCAAATACTGGGGATTCATACTCTAGTAGTAAAACAAACATTTTATGTTTTTGCCTGTCAGTGGTGTTTGACTGCAAGGGGAGGGAGGTCATCAAGAAGATGTGACCACCAGTTCACCTGTGAGTTCACCAGGCAATCAGACACTCTTCACTCCCTCTCCTGTCCTTGGAACCTGGAGCCCTCTGCTTCCCCCACTCCCAGAAGTTGCTCAAGAACATAGCCTGGAGATAGTGACATGATTTTTGAGACCATCTGGATGGTGTACATGACTGAACCCTGTGAGGGCCTCTATATAAACCTTTACATTTGGTGGGTGGGTGTGAGGAAGATCTACTCCTCTTGCAGCCACTGAGACAAACCTTTTGTGTAAATTCCCTTGCTTGTTAAACCTACCACCTACCAACCTGGAGTGGCCTGCCTCTTTTTGGGTCTCCCTCTGCCCTCTACAGAAGGGGGTCAGTTTCAGATTTCATTAGGGAGGCTTCCAAGAAGGTTACAGACCAATAATTGGTGAGCTAGCCAGCAGACCAGAGAAATCAGCCTTGGGAAAGAGGCATCTGAGGGAAACATCCTGAGTTGACCATGAACCTCTCTGTGGGGAGGGGTAGCCTGTATGTCAGATGCTTGTGGACCACCATAGGAGTGCAGGGGCACCAGGAAAATGCTGGCTGCTTTAAACTGCTTCTTTGAGAAACTGTGCACACTGCACTGTGGCAAAGAGAATGCTCAGCAAAGTGAGGGGGGGGTTGTTGTGGGTCATTGACTACGAAATGGACAAAACACCCTGCCATCTGACCCCTAGTACAAAGGAATGCAAAAGCACAGCAATGGCAACCCCAGCCAGCGGGGCAGCCCCCAGTTCAGAAAACATTCATGATGAGAGCGTATACTCCAATTGAGCTTATTAATATTAATACAGCTGCCAAGTTCTAGCAAAAGGCCAAAAAAGTATCCAAGCATGGTTAGTGCAGCTATGGGATACAAGACATCATGACATTCTTCTGACTGGGCAGGTGGCAGAAAATACGAGTGGCATCACCACACAACCATTCCTCCAGCAGTGCCAGCATGGTGCTCGGTGGGGAAGGCTGGTTCAAGGCACACATTCCCATCTAGATAGGACTGTTCTAACCTGCATGGAGGCTTGGCCCAATGAAGGCGATTTCTCTGGGAAGATGGAGCCCTGGAAATCTACAGAGGAGGTACAAAAAATTTTTAGGGAGTTGGGAATGACATAGGCCATCTACACTCCTGTCTTTGAAGGGCATGATCAGGGCCACATTCACCGCAGTAATGAAAGTCCAGATACTCAAGCCTGTCTTGGTATAGGCTGTATCAGGCTGTCCTGGTACAGATACTCTAGCCTGTCCTCTACCCACATCTGGTACAGGATGCTGATATCCATGCTAAGTCTAGTTGTGGGGCAAGATATTTATGGTGTTGGGCAATTCATTGCTGATCTGGGGGAAACTGACAGATCCTAGGAACCGGCAGGGGCTGTGGGATAGACCTGAGACAGAGAAGGAACTCAGAAAGTCAAAAGGCTATCCCAATCATCTATAAATGGTCCAGTAATAATAGCCCAGAAGCAAACGTGTTTGGCTTCATTGCTACAAGGACCCCACCTGAGCAGACAGACCAACAGCCTGTGGAAACTATGGAAAAGCCTTGAAATTTGACCAATAATTTTGACCTGCCCCATCTTCACCTACCATGTCTGATGCCCTGCCCACTCCAACAGAGGCCTCAGGAATACGGTCTTACTCAGTGTGGGTGCCTCCTTATGCCCAGGGTACTGCTGGATGCAGTCCAAGAGTGCGTCCGTTGACACCACTGGAGGTGATGGGAGGACTCATGTTGAGTTCACTACTCACCAGTCCTCCAGAAATAAAATTGGCAGTTCTGGTGGGTACTGGAGCTGAATGTACTCTAACATATGGTAACCCTCGAAGTTTCCTGGCCTCCTCAGTGTCATTAATGATTATGAAAGGCAAACAGTTATGGTCAGGAAGGTCCTTTTGACCCGGCAAATCGAGCATTCTGCCCCCCAAAATGTGAGGCTGTTTTTCTCTCCAATACCAGAAAACATATTAGACACTGATATCCTACAAGCTCAAACTCTGCAAACCCCTATTGGTGAATTCTGCTTCCAGGTTACAGTAATCAAAGCAGTGCTGATGGAAAATGCCAACTGGGAACCAGTAAGTCTGCCAGCCCTGGAAGAGTGGTAGCTGTCAAACAGTATACATTGCTGGGGATGCATAAGGAGATAAGAGAAACTGTCCAAGAACTGCCCTGAGTGGATATTGCATGCCCTGCCCATATTGCCATCAACAGTATGTCTGATAAAAAAGCTAGATGGCGTGTGGCGGATGATGGTGGACCTCTCCAAAATTGCATACGATTGTGTCCCCCTATTCAATACGTGACTGTGCCCAACACTGCCACCATCTTAGATACCTTGGTCATGGTCTTAGGAGTTTACTATGTCACACTGGACTTAGCAAATGCTTTTTTCAGTATACCCCTGACTTCTGGGTCACAGGATCAAATTTGCCTCCCATGGACTTTTGAAGCACTTCCTTGAGGTCACCCTCACAGCCCCACCATATGTCATGGCATGGTAATCCACGACCTGTCCCTGGTTCTCCTTCCCCACATCAGTAAAATGGGCCCATTACACTGACAATAGAATGTTAACATGTGAAGACTTGCCTCTATGGCAGGACATGCTGCAGGCTTTGCTGGAACATCTGGGAGAGAAGATGAGTAGTGAACCCACAGAAAATTAAAGGCCCAGGTGCTGCTATAAGGTTTTAGGAGTCATTTGGGGGGTAAGCGGCATGTTGTCCCAGAAGCTGTGATTGGAAAATTGATTATATTGGCTCTTCCCTCTGAATGAGGGATGTAAAAAATATGCCTTTGTTTGTGTAGATGCTACATCTGGTCTAACCCAAGCTTTCCTCTGGCACTATGCAAAGCAGACTACCACCATTAGGGGACTAGAGAAGCTGTCTGACTGAGTAGCATGTATGGATACCCTCATTGACTAAGACAGTGATCAGGGGTACATTCCAAAGATCACAATGTGCAAGACTAGGCAAAGGCACATGACATTGCATGGCAGCTCCATTTCCCCTATAACCCGTGAGCAGCCAGGGTGTGTGTGGGGGGAAGGTAGAAAGGAAAACTGGAATATTAAAGCATCTGATTAAGTTAGTAATAGGTAAAACCACCTTGGCCCAGTGAGCTACAGAATTCTCAGGCTTTCATACATTTGGATGATCCATCAGTAGGGCCTGTTCCCCATATGCCAGACTGGGGACCCCTGCCAAGGTCTCCAATCCCATAAAGGCATGGCAGTTGCAGGGAACAGCCATTGCCCCAGCTCTCACTGTGGATCAACGTGCTATGCTGCTGACAACACCAAGCTGCACCACACCTGGGACAGGAGTTACCTAATGGAAATTGCAATGGGATGTCCTGCTGGTATGGGTGTTAGTTAGCACCCCTGTGTGAGGGGGAACTACTCAATCTTCACTGGGATCCCACTGTCCTGCTGCAAGTCAGATCTGTTGAAATGCACTATGCCTGAAATGGTATTGCACCACTGAAGGGGGGGGGGAAAAGGTGGGAGTCCTGGTCAGGCTTAACCCACTCCCAGTCCATCTCATGCCTGACAGGGCTACCTCCCTCAGCCAAACGTGGACGGTATGTATGCACAACCAGCTCACGTTCTTAAAACTGCCAATTTCCCTCTCCTCAAGGCCAGGTGGGTGTGCTGTTTCCCACTGGTATGATCATTTGGGTGCAGTCTTTGCCTCTCCATTGGCCTGGAGGACGTTATAGCACACACAGAAGCCCTTGCTAAATTCATTCAGCAAGTCTTGAATGATAGCCAACAGAGCCTGTCCTTAACAAACACTGAAACATCTCTAATGAGAAAAACTGTCTTCCAAAATAGGATGGCCTTGGACATTGTTATTGCCTCGTAAGGAGGCACCTCTGCCATTATCCAAATAGAATGTTATGTGTTCATTCCTGATGTGTCTGCCAACGTATCATCTTTATTAGATCACATGAGGACACCAGCGGATGGTCTAAGTAATCCAACTCCCAGTCCACAGGACTTAATAAATCAGTAGTTGGAACCATGGAGCTCTTGGTGGAGAAAGTTGTGCCTAATTTTGGGATCACTGTTTTGATCTGTGTTTTCTCTTGCATGTGTCCATACTGTTGCTGTGGTATCTGCCTGCCGTGCAGCCAGGTGGCTGCCAAAAGAGCCACGTCTCTGCTAGTGAAACCCCTTGCTGATGGCTCAGGTCCCACTGCAGAAGAGGGAAGCCCATGAGATTATTAGCAGCTGATCACAGAGTGTTGGGGGAGGTCATCAAGAGGACATGGCCACTGCCTGACCTGTGAGCTTTACCTGGGCAACTGGAGGCTCGTCATCCCCTCTCTTGTCCTTACAATGTGTGGTCCACTTGCCTTTCCTGCTCCCAGAAGCTGCCTGAGGGATGTAGCCTTGAGATAGTGATGCATTGTTGAGGCCATCTGGTTGGTATACATGACTGAACAGTTAAGTCCTCTATGTAAACTTTTAACACTCGACAGGTGGGTACAGAGATCTATTCGGCTTATGGCCACCCAAGATAAGCCTCTTATGTAAGTGCCTTTACTTATAAAACCTGCCACCTACCAATCCAGAGTGGCCTGCCTCTTCCTTCAGTCTCTCTCCGTCTACCACATACGGGGGCTGGTTTCAGGTTACACCCAGGAAGTTGTCAACCAACAATGACCACAATGATAATATCCAGTTCTTTCTTGGAAGTCCCTCCACGAATGTCATTTTCATCACTCAACACTAAACGTGCCTCCATGTAGCATATTAGACACTGTGTAACCAGAGTAGTTGGAATCCAATCGACCCTATTTTGTGATATTTTAAAAGTCATCCCTGATCTATGAATCTGCAAGGCCATAATGCACAAGACATGAATCTTGTTCTTAACCACCCATCTGTACAAATTGAATAATTGAATTTTTCTCTAACACTTTAAATTCTGTCTAAGTTGCATATTTAACCTCTCTCCATATGGCATTCAGGACAATGACTAGGTGCCCGATGATGGATGAGTGGGATTCTCTCTCATGTAACACACACCTGCTTTGAAGACGCCAGCCATTGTCAGAAAGCTCTGAAAACCTCTAGTGCCGTTAGGGAAAGAGTATCTCCTATCTTCTCCCTACTGGGGGATGTGCATGATGTTGTCTAGTTTATTTCAACAGTACGCCTCCTGAAGTTTAGGTAGCAGTCTTAGTATATTGGTAGGTGGAATCTAGAACACAGATTATCTTGAGCTGCTAAGAAAGGGAAATGTGAAATAAATGTATTTGAGGCCTTGAGAGCGGAGGGTAGGGAACTGTTCCCATGCCCCATTCCCACCCAGAGAATATGGAGAAGATACACAGTTTTTCAAGTCTTGATAGTTTTGTTTTGGCTTCCTGAAGAAAAAGACATGATCTTGTGGAATTCAAACTGCAGTAAATCCACTGAATTGCTCATTATTGAATTTTAAAAAAATGAATGACCATCTTTCTTGTAGACTAATATCAAGGCTAATGGAATCAAAATCTGTGTTTTCTGAAGCCTGTATAATTTTAAAAGACTATTGATACATTTTTCTTTATAAAAACTTGTAAAGCAGTACTTTTGTCTTGGCACCAATTTAGTTTTAATAATTCTTAAACCAAATTTCAATCATCAGTGGTGGAAAAGTGATTCATGCATTCATATGCTTGACTCTGAAGTGAGAAACAAAAAGTTGGAGGAAAGTCTTCACTAATAATAACCTTCTGTTCTTCATGAGATTTAACCACCCACATGGAAATGGGTGATTTGACTATTCAAACATCTGAGTTGCATGTGGTCTAAAAGAGATGTTTTTTTTTTTAATTTTTCCCCTTCAAACTCATACAACACAATGAAATCTTAAAACACTTGTCACGTTTGTTCTTTAAAATTTCACTATTAAGCTGGGGTTATGCTTGAAAAATCACATCTAAAATAACACTTGTTATGTCTTAATTCCTATAATAGTAGTAACCCAACATTTCAGCAAACTAATTACTGTTGTTTGACTTGTGCAGTCAGTCGGCTTAAAGAAAGCTGTAGAGTTCTTTAAATATCATTTCAAACAAGGCCTAAGAAAAGCCAAAAAATATATATATATAACTAATAAGGAAGGTTGCTTGTCTCAATTTGATCAGAGGAGGTTGGTATTCTGTAATGATGGTCCTATCAGCAATTTTTTTTCCTTAATAAATGAACCAGTCCTTATGTAATGGGCCTTTGGTTGGGCAGTATTTCCTGTCTTATTAGTTACCAAGCTTCCCAGTAGCATCTCCAAAGATGAGGAGAAATGATGTTCCTGCCACAAGTGTATGACAGGCAGTTTTTCCCCCAAATGAGAAGCAAATGGAGTTCATTAGTAAGTTAAATAAAGGTCAGAAATCATTAAACAAAGATGGGGTTGATCCACCCAATCAAATAAAAACATACCAGGCACCTTTCCTGATGCTTTGCCAGATGATGTAAGGTGGGGATCTTAAACTTGGCTAAAAATTAGAAATATCTGGGAAGCCTTTAAAACTCCTGATTCCCAGCCTTTAAAACTCCTGATTCCCAGGCCTATTGATCCTAGATCAATAGAATCAGAATCTAGAGGTGGGACCCCAGCATTAGCATTGTTTCAAGGCAGGGCTTCTCAAACTTTCATGTTCATAGGTTTCAGAAGGGAAGGAGCTCTTATTAAAATGCAAGTTATGATTCAGTAGGTAGGTAGGGTGGGGGCCTGAGATTCTCCATTTCTATCAAGCTCCCAGGTGACACTGATTCTGTTGGCTAGTGGGCCACATACTGGGTAGCAAGTCTAAAGCCTAGTTTCTTCACACATTAGAATGACCAAGGGAGCTTTTAAGAAAACTAATTGTACAGACTCTAGAGGCTTCATCACCAGAGGTTCTGATAAAATTGGTCTGGAGCCCCAGGCATTACTATATATTAAAAGTTTCCCAGGTGATTCAATTGTAGAGGTAGGACTGAGAACCACTGTTCTGTAAAAATATCTGCACAGCAGGCTATTGACAGGTCACTGACCCACATTTGTTTTAAGAACAAATTTGACAAGTAGGAGCAGAAATGCCGCACAGTACAAGCAAAATATTAGGAAGGCTGTTAGAAGTATGAGTGGACTCCTTCCTCAGGCCCCCTGAGACATATATATTTTCTCTGTGATGCTGTTAATCCAGGATACAGTTGGCTCCAACAGAACCTAAGTACATGTGGGAAAACTGGGGCTAATTCTGGTGTCTGCTTAATTCACCATGTCCCATGTACCAAAATATTTTTTTTAAAACGTTTCTTTTTTTTAAAATTTTTTATTTATTTATGATAGTCACAGAGAGAGGGAGAGAGAGAGAGAGGCAGAGACATAGGCAGAGGGAGAAGCAGGCTCCATGCACCGGGAGCCCGACATGGGATTCGATCCCGGGTCTCCAGGATCACGCCCTGGGCTAAAGGCAGGCGCTAAACCGCTGCGCCACCCAGGGATCCCCCATGTGCCAAAATATTAATGACCTGAACTACTCTATCTTCTCTATGTTCTACTTTATGCTTTCTTTTCCTTGCCCCACCAAACCTTTCCATTGTTCCCTCTGGAGTGGGTCTATGGTTAATCAACTCTCCCATTTTTCCACCTCTTCACAGGGACATTCCCTTCATCATCTTCCTCTTACTGGAGCCTTCCTTAACCCTAAAGACACAGTACTTTCTCCATCCTTTATGAGAATCTCTGCAGCTCTGACAAGCACACCCTTTGGCCACATGCTCCTCTCTACCAAATATGACCTGCCCCTATTCCCTGAGCATCCTCCATCACCTGGGCCTCTTTGGCCTCCATTCAGGATCTTGACCTCTTCGTTCCCTGACCTCACCATTTCTGAAGACCTGAACTCCACCTTTCCTTCAGTTCTTTCCTATGTAGTCTAGATCCATTCTTTTTATCACTTGCCCAGAAAAACTCCAATCCTAGATGAATCCAAATGTCCCCCTTCTTACAGTCCCCCTGAACCCGTTTCAGGCTGCTGAATTATAGTCAGGCCATTACACAGTTGCCACTAGACTTGATGGGATTCTCAAAGCCACCCAGTAATCTTTCCTTGTTCCTCTCAGTAGCCCACTTTCTTAAACATCTGCCATTCTCCTAAAATCTCCTCTGACACCTTCTTGCTCCCGAGATCTCTTTGCCTCCTTTTTCAAGGAGAAAATAGAAGGTGTCAGGTGGGAAACCCCTTAACTTCTTACCAACAAACTGACAAACTCAATTGCATCTACATTCATTCATCCCTTATTACTCTTAGAATAATGGGTATGGTGTCCCTCCACACCCATATGCTTGGAGTGCATCCCTCCACTTGGGAGCCATCCCCTCTTTGCTTCTCTTATCCCTCTCTGTTATCTTTGCCATCTCTATCTATCTCTATCTATCTCTATCTATCTATCTCTATCTCTATCTCTATCTCTATCTCTTTCTCTCTCTCCTGGCTTCTTCCCATCTGTATGTGAATAGATCAAAGCCTCTCCTATCATTAGAAGAAGAAAAAAGGAAATAATTTCTTCTTACAACTACTCCTCCAACTTGCTTCTTCTCTTCAAGGCCAAATTTCTTGAGACAATCATCCTTCTTGTCTATACTTTGTATCCCCATTTCCTATTGTCTCACTCACTCACATTGAAGTCTGACTCCTTCCTTCCACCTCCACTCCACTGACACTTCCATTGCCAACAGTGTCCTTGTTGATAAAGCCATCTGACAACTTTTAGACCTATCTTACTTGACCTCTGGCAGCATCTGTCACCACTTCCTACTTTCCCCTCTTGTCTAACACCACACTAGGATTTCTGGGTTTCCCTCTTCCAAGCTATTTGGATGTGAGAGGACCATTCACAAGAGTTGGGTGATCTGGAGGATGGTGATACACAGCAAATATAGCAGAATCTTGATAAGGATGGTTTAGAAGGAAGATGACCAAATGATAGAACTGGTGAGGTTCACAGGAGGATGGAATATTCTACATTGGCAGGTAGAAGTGAAGAGTCAGAATCTTAAACCAGGACTTTGGATGAGTCAGTCCTAAGTAGAGATAAGTAGTCGCATCTGTGAGAATGGCTAATGTCACCCATGTGGGTACCAGGATCAAGGGCAGAATTTGCTTGAGAAGAGCCTGAGTCTACAAAGTAGACTGAGAAGCAGTCCTAGGAGAGGCAGGAGGAGAACCAAAAAAGATAATGAATGAAAGCCAAGATGTGAAAGTTTCCAGAACTGGCATCCTAGTATGGTTAAGGGGAATGAAGTTGGCAAGGAGGTCACTAGTTTTCATGGCCTTGCAGAGAGCAGTGTTGAGGTTGTCCAGATTACAAAATAGACAGTTGGTAAGGAAGATAACAATGTGCAGAAACTAGAATTAGAATTATAAGGGATGAGGTTGTGACTGAAGCCAGGTTCATCTAAGCCCCTCCCACATGAAAGCAAGGAAGATGGGTTGTTACTCAATCTGGAGGCATTTCTAAGATGTCCACAGTCCTCCTATCATTCCGTGGTTTGAGGACAGAGCAGGTAAGTACTATCATTCAGGGTTTAGAACCCTGAGGTTCACCTGGCTTCCCTCAGATGTCAGCTCTGGTTCAGCAAACAGTAGCTATGACGCATGCTTAGGATTGTTATGGGATTGGAAGAGATCTCCTAGTCCCTTCCAATCCTAAAATTCTATTAACCCCCCAAATGTCAGGCTTTTGTAAGACAAACATTCAGAGAATGCTAGTTAATGATGTTGCCCTGAAGACAAATACATAGGCCAGAGGTTGTAGATGATTTTTACCGTAACAAAAGATAAAAGGACAAAAAGTAACCATCCCCTTGCTTCAGCAAAATTCTTGGAAAAATCTTGGTTTGTACTAGTGTGTAAGTTGTCACTGATATCTACTATGACATACTGACATGGCTTGTTGAGACACTGAGGAGAAAACAGAAAAACTAACGCAAGTTGGCATCCAATTGGCATCAAGCTCCAGACTGAGTTAAACATTTGGAGAATAATGATACTGCATGGTTCAGTCTACTATAGAGGTGTGAGGCCCAAAAAAAGCACATTCAACCTCTGCATCAGCAGCACCTGTGAATCATACCTAATGCCAAATGGTAAAGCATAGCTATCAAATTACGAGGTTTTGCAAGGTGGTCTATACCCACTTGAAGTCAGGCTCATAATTCACAGTCCACACTTATGACATAGACACACACGCAAACTAGAATCAATCATGTGTACATAGTGCTATGGAAAGGTGCACCTGTGGGAACCAGAGGCCAAATAAATTCTTCAGGAACCCTGAGAAGACAATCTTAAACAATATGTGAACATGTGTATCAATGACTGATGGGAAAATCCAGTGGAGCACAAAGGTTTTCTTGGGGCTGAGAAATCAATTATTGATGTCAAATAATGACCAGAGATGCTTTCAACTGGAAAGCACTTTATCTGCTTACACACTGCCTGTGAACATGCATGAAGTTGCTGTAACCTTTATGTTTTCCAGATTTGGTCAGGTAGTATGGAACAGAAAGTAATTTGTCTCTTGTGTCAAAAGAAGGAAAAGGAAGCAGAGAAGTGATTAGCATGCAGAGAAAGTTGACCTCCATTCTTCTAGGCTACAAATGGAAAGCAGTCATAGATAAGGATGTATGTCTGTATGCTTGTATATAAAGGTAACGTGCTTGAATAAGTCCAGGGCTTTCCAAGACGTGGAGAGCCATTAGCGAAAGAATCAAAGTTTAAGCTGAAAACAGAAATGAAGAAAAGAGAAAGGATTAGTATTATTAACAAATAAAGACAAGAAAACTGAAACGTATGTCTGTATTTGTATTTCTTTAAATGTTCTGGTTTGTAACACTTCTTAACAAATAGTAACAATGAAAGATTATATATGAACAATGATATATATGAACAATGAAAGTTCATATTAATACTTTGCTATGTTAAGTCATGCTTCTAATGGGAAAAAAAGCAATCATTGAAGTACAAGACTTAGCTTGTCTGCATCTGTGAAAAGCCAAGGATCAACCAACTCCTCTCTCTTGGTTTCTGAATTATCTAAAATGCACTCAATAACCTCACATCTTTTAAAAAAATCACTGATCTTTACCCCTCTCCTGGACTCCCAAGTCAGCCAACACACCTCTCTACCTGGATGTCCTACTAACACTAGCTGACAATTTTAGTAGGAAAGGAAGGGAGGAAGCTTTCCTCCCAACCTGTTCCTCTCCCAGTGCTCCCTGTCTTATACCAGGCCTTCAAACTCAACCATTGTCACTCTCTATTCTCTCAAAGACTCCCCCATTTAATCGCTCCATCAAATCTGTCTCTTCTTCTTCACCTGGTTGAGGTCCCAGGCTCTCTCCCTTGGACTTGGTAAGAGTCTCATTGCTCTGGCCCTCTATAGTTTAGTCTACCCCCTATCTTCTCCTGGGATTATCTTCTGATTTCTGTGGACTTCTAATTGCCTTATGATGTGGCCTAACCTCCCCCAGAAGACTCTGAACTCAAACCTCACTGCCCCCCACCTATGCTCCCTCTTCCTGAGCTCTGGCCACACTGCTGTCCTTCTTTCCCCATGCTGTGTCTTTGCTCAGGTCTCTGGCTGGAATGCCCTTTTCTCAAGTCCCTGAAAATCCTATGCTGTGCTTCCTGTATAACGCTCTTTGGGAGCCCTGCCTTGGCAGGATTCATCTCTCTGTACTACTGTGGCACTTAGTTCTCACCTGGATGGAACACTTATCACATTATGTTAACGTTGCTGATGGGCCTGTCTTACCAATCAGATTATGAGCTCCTTTAGGGGATGAATTGGGTCTCAAATCTCTCTATTGAAAGCACCTAACAGAGGGGCTGGCAAATGGAAGATGGTTAGACAATCCTAATTAAATTAAGTGTTATTTCTTCAGTCCCTCAAGCCAGGAATTACCTGGTGACAACTCACTCAAATTGAGGGCTGGTAAGGAGGAAAGAGAGACTCGTAAGTAGATTCACACAGTCTGAGAACCATAATAGAAGTGTTTCCTCCCTAAATTCAATGGAAATTCTGGGAGAAAAATAGATAAGTGAAATCTGGGAACTGTCCTTTATAAATCTAAAGCCTATTGAAGTAATAGTATCTATGTATAGTTTTGTAAGATAATATACAGAGAACAATTACAGATATACCATTTTAAAAGATTATTTATACAAAGAAAACTGCAAAAATTTTAAGTGTCTATACACTTACTTGATGAATTTTGACCAAGAGAAGAGCCATGTAACTAACATCTAAATCAAGAAATGGAACATTCGGAGACCTTCAGGTCATGGATCTGTTTTGCCTGTTTTATATGGAATCATATGTTATACATACATTACATATAGATTAAGATGTATGCAGTAAAACACATTGTAATGTGTTCTGTTTCACTTCCTTCACTTAATATTATTTCATGAGATTCAACCATATTGTGTGATTGGCAATAATGCTTCCTAAATTTGTATGTGTGAATACTTCTTAGATTGTATTAATGCAGCCACAAATGAAAGAGAAGTAACAGCAGAAGTAACTACAGAAATACAAGCAAATGGAAGAGAATATTATGAAAAATTGTATGCCAACAAATTGGACAGCCTAGAAGAAATGGCTAAATTCCTAGAAACATATAAATTACCAAAAATGAAACAGCAAGAAATAAAAAAATTTGAACAGACAAATAATCAGCAAAAAAACTGAGTCAGTAACCAAAAACACCTCCCAACAAATAAAAGTCCGGGACCAGATGGCTTCACAGGCAAATTCTACCAGACATTTAAAGAAGAGTTAATACCTGTTTTTCTCAAACTATACTAAAAAATAGAAAAGAAAGGAAAACTTCCAGATTTATTCTTTTAGGCCAGCATTACTCCAATACCAAAACCAGATAAAGACACCACGGAAAAAAAGAGCTATAAGCCAATATCTCTGATGAACATAGATGCAAAAAATCCTCAGTAAAATACTAGCAAACCTAAGCCAACAATACTTAAAAAAAAATCATTCACCACAATCAAGTGGGATTTATTTTGGGGTTACAAAAATGACTCAATACTCACAAATCAATCAATATGATATATCCCATTAGTAAAAGAAAAGAATAATACGATCTTTTCAATAGATGCGGAAAAAGCATTTGACAAAGTACAACATCCATTCATGATAAAAACCTTCAACAAAGTAGGTTTAGAGGGAACATATGTTAACATAATAAAGGCCATCTATGAAAAACCCACAGTTAATATCATCCTCATTTGGGGAAAACTGAGAGCTTTTCTTCTACAGTAAAAAATAAGACAGGGATGTCCGCTCTCACCACTTTTATTCAATATAGCACTGGAAGTCCTAGCCACAGCAGTCAGATAACAAAAAGAAATAAAAGCCATCCAAATCACCAAGGAAAAAGTCAAACTTTCACTATTTGCAGATGACATGATACTCTATATAGAAAACCCTAAAGACTCCACTAAAAAACTGCTAGAACTCATGCATGAAGTCAGTAAAATTGTAAGATACAAAATCAACGTACAGAATCATGTTGCATTTCTATATACCAATAACAACACAGCAGAAAGAAAATAAGGAATCTATCCCATTTACAATTGCACCTAAAATAATAAGATACCTAGTAATAAACCTAACCAAAGAAGTGAAAGACTTGTACCCTGGAAACTATAAAACATTGATGAAAGAAATTGAAGATGACACAAAAATTTGGAAAGACATTCCAGGATTATAGATTGGAAGAACAAATATTGTTAAAATATCTATGCTCCTCAAAGAAATCTACACATTTAATGCTACCCTTATAAAGATATTAGCAGCATTTTTTATAGAACTAGAAAAAAAAATCCTAAAATTTGCATGGAACCACAAAAGACCCTAAATAGCCAAAACTATCTTGAAAAAGAAAAGCAAAGCTAGAGGCATCACAATTTCAGACTTCAAGTTATATTACAAAGCTGTAGTGATCAAGACAGTATAGTACTGGTGCAAAAATAGGTACATAGATCAATAGAACAGAATAGGAAACCCAGAAATGAATCCACAATTATATGGTCATTTAATCTTCAATAAAGCAGGAAAGAATATTCAATGGTAAAAAGACCATCTCTTCAACAAATTGTATTGGGAAAACTTGGACAGCAACATACAAAGAATGAAACTGACCACTTTCTTATACCATACACAAAAACATGTTCAAAATGGATTAAAGGCCCAAATATGAAACATGAGACCATAAAAATCCTAGAAGAGAACATAGCCAGTGACCTCTTTGACATTGGCCATAGCAACTTCTTTCTAGTTATGTCTCCTGAGAAAGGGGAACAAAAGCAAAAATAAACTATTATAACTACATTAAAATAAAAAAGTTTTGTGGTCTGCAAAACTAAAAGTCAACCTAAAGAATGGGAGAAGATATTTGCAAATGACATATCTTATAAAGGCTTAGTATCCAAAATATAAAAATAATTTATAAAACTCAACACCGAAAAGATAAATAATCCAATTAAGAAATTGGTCAAAGATATGAATAGACATTTTTCTAAAGAAGACATACAGAGACCAACAGCCACATGAAAAGATGCTCAGTGTCACTCAACATCAGGGACATACAAATCAAAACTATGCTAAGATGCCACCTCACATGCCACTTCAGATGCCACTTCAACAACACAGGAAACAACCAATGTTGGCAAAGGTATGCCGAAAGGGGAACCCTCTTGCACTGTTGGTGAGAATGCAAACTGGTGCAGCCACTCTGGAAAAGAGAAAGGAGGTTTCTCAAAAAGTTAAAAATAGAACTACTTTATGATCCTGCAATGGCACCACCACTCAAATAATACAAAAATACTAATTCAAAGGGATACATGTACCCCGATGTTTAACAGCAGCATTATCTACAACAGCCAAAGTATGGAAACAGTCCAAATGTCCACCAATTGATGAATAGATAAAGAAGAGGTGTTATATACATACACACATGCGCACGCACGCACACACACAACGGAATATTATTCAGCCATAAAAGAAATGAAATCTTACCCTTTGTAACGACGTGGACGGAGCTAGAGTATTATGCTAAGTGAAATAGAGAAAGACAAATACCATCTGATTCCATTCATATGTGGAATTTTAAAAAATATTTTATTTATCCATTCATGAGAGACAGAGAGAGAGGCAGAGACACAGGCAGAGGGAGAAGCAGGCTCCCCGCAGGGAACCCGATGTGGGACTTAATGCCTGGACCTGGGATCACTCCCTGAGCTGAAGGCAGGTGCCCAACTGCTGAGTCACCCAGGTGCCCCCATATGTGGAATTTAAGAAAGAAAATGAACAAGCAAAGGGAAAAATACAGAGAGAGAGAGAGAGAGAGAGAGAGAGGCAAACCAAGAAACATACTCTTAATTATAGAGAACAAACTGATGGCTACCAGAGGGAAGGTGGGTGAGAGAATGGATGAAATAGGTGATGGAAGTTCAGGAGTGCATTTGTTGTGATGAGTATTGGGTGATGCATGGAAACAATGAATCACTATATTGTATATCTGAAACTAATATTACACTGTATGTTAACTAACAGGAATTTTAATAAAATCTTTAAAAGAAAGAATTACTTGAAGTAAAACTATTGTAGTAAAACAAAAAGTTGTCATGTTTCAGAACTTTACGAATTCTATGAACTCCACATTTTATAAATCTGAAACACTGACCATGGTAGTTTTTATGAGCTTACCAAATTGTGTATAGTTTATTATTATGTCACTAGACATCTGGTCAGAAACCAAGTAAACATTTCTAGAGTGAAGGAAGAAATACAGCAGAATCACAAAGTACTTTTTCAGGGGGAAAAGAATTGAGGAGCGGGTGGGGACAGACTCTACACATTCACTCAATAAAACTTCTGCCACATGATCATTTTCGAAATCAGTCTAATTTTCTGAAATCTAGAAACAATTTCTGCATATTTTGATGCTTCATGTTTGTCATTTTCACGAAAATTTAAAACTAAGATAAGATATGAACAAAACTTTATTATTTCACATGTCCTAAACACAGGCTTGCTGAGGTAGATGAGAAGAACAATGAAAGGTTTGCTTCTGTTATTGTGCATGCAATGGTAGAACAAATTCCAGATTGAATTTTCAACAAATACAGAAGGATCATCTGTAGTTTCCAACTTCTGAAAACATGTGTCCAGCACTTAGCAAGCTGTACCTCTATACTGTTGTATTTAATATGTATTTATCACACAGTGCTACTACACAACTACCCTCATCCTCCAACACTGCCCACTCTCCCATGAGCACATACCTTGAGGATTAAAGAAACCAGTCATCCAAAATACGTTGGGCCTCCCTTCAAATATCCAAGTAGAAAACTGAGCATTTCTCTCCAGAAGTTCAGTAAACCAGAAGCCCAGTGTGGATGAATCCCAGGACACTCTTTTCCAGATCTGAGGTATGCGAGCATCATACATGTTGTCCAGGGCATCTCTCAAATTCTGAAAAAGAGAAGTTAAAATATAAGAATGAGAAAAACCAACAAAAGAGGGAAATGATAAATGATATCACAGCTCACCTCACTCATAATGATTGTTCCTTCAATGGCCAATTTTAGGTCACTCAGGCTACTGCGAAGTATTGAGATGACTTTTTGCATTCTGTCAATTTCTTGTCTAAGAAATATGTTCATTGAATTAAGATGTCCCATCTTTATCAAACGAGCTTTCACCTTGAAAAAAATACAAGAAAGGAATTCTTTTTTTAAAATCATCTGTCACTTCTCTTCCAATGACCTCTCCTTTCTCTATTCTTTTTCTTCCTCTGGATATACCTCTACTAGCCCAAATGGATTCTAAAATATCTCTTGCATAACCAAACTTGACATTAAATTCCTTATTTTCCAGGCCTCAAAAACTACTGTTCAATTAAAATGGTTTTTATTTCCTACTGATTGTACTTAGTTGATAATTGGAAATGTACTTTAAAAAGCTGAAACAAAATTGTACCTTTTTCCCTTTCAAAATGATTAAGTGCTAAGTGTCAGTTAAATATTCTCTTGCAATCCAACCTTTGTAAGAGTACAGTTTGGTATGTTTTTTTTTCATAATGCTTACAGAGTCGTTATTAGAAATGTCACAGAAAGTTAATATGGCCAAAATCTTTACAGAGCAGTTACCAATGAATGATTGGTTGCATTTCCTAAGATCATTGTTGCCTTGGCTAGGGTGACTAAAAGAGCCTCTCCTAATCTAATCAATGAAAATATTTGACTTTGCAGGAGAGCCATTAAGCACCTGTTATTTGTTCCTTTTGGTATATCATTTATTGATCATTTTGAAGAGATCAATATAAAAGCATCTGGTTCTGGGAATAATAAAATGTAACAATTATTGGAAAATAAGCCAATATATATATATACACATTTGAATTTAGTGACCTATACCCAAGAAAAGATTGACTATGAATATTGGCAAGAACTTACACAGAGATCTGAACTTTCTGCTAGTCTCAATTGAAGAGATGCCGGTATACGAGGGGTAAGGATAGGCATACGAAGTGGGAGAGAATTTAGAGAAATGTACCAGTCCACAGAGTTACCAGAAAGCCAGTCAACTGTAGGATTCTCAGCTGGAGATGCCCATGGCCCCTTCTGGAGTCATGGAATGTTAGAGATGATGGTTTTCAGGCTCATGTATATTATCCTCCTCATTTTATAGAACAGGTTTGCTAGTGTGATGCTGAAGTGTCCCACTCAGCAGTGGACACCTCTGCTTTCCTGCAGCTGGGCCACTTCTAATGAGTGAGGAATGAAGAGGGGAAGCACAAACTCAGGGAAGCCGTGATATAAAACCTGACAGCTGGGTGGGAATATCTGGGCAGGTAGAGCAATGATATTGAAACCCCAATCAAACATGCCGGTGGAGGTTCATAAACCCAGTCACTATCCCAACCTTCACGCATTCTCCTAAATTCCTGATTCTGGAACTTACATTTTTGCAGGCTCTACTGCCTCATTCTCCTCTCGAGCCCTTCAGCCTCCAATGGCTGAATAGCATAAATATCACCCCCTTTAAATCGTGACTACTCTGTCGAAATTCACACTGAAGGAAAAAGGAAATTATGGAAATACCTTTGCAACCCCTACAAGTGGGAAATTAACCCCAGGCATATTGGCTACAATGTCACATCAATAGACCAGGTACCTTTTAGTATGCTGACAGCCCCAAACAAATCACCTTGCCCTACTTACAGTTTGAAATGAGAAACTTATTTTGCAATAGAGACTTGCTTAGGGAAAACTTAAACTCTTGAAAATCTAATCTTAGTACTGATTTTATTTTGAAGATGGTTATTGTTCCAGCCTAAAATTATCTTTGTATTAATAGGATGAAAGATCTGCTGCAGTCTTACATAGGATTTTCATTATGTTTCTGGGACCAGGTAGTCTCTTCTTGAGAGATGTGGCTCCGTTTTTACCATGGAAGTCAATAATTATATATATAATTAATTATTATTATATATATATAATTATATATATAATTAATTAATTATTATATATATATAATTATATTTCAATTTACAAAATTCACTTTACAGCCACATTTTCAAGAACACATCTCTCTCTTCTATAAAATAAAGGACACTAAAAGGTAAGTGATCTTAGAAGAATAAGCCATTTTAGATGCCTCAGTACAAACTCCTTCCCATTTAGCAAACCACTTAGTGACATCCCTCACATTCAGTCTCTGCTAGGATATTGGCAGAACAGAGAATTTGGGGAAGTGGCCCTGACCAAGCCTGGATGGCTCAAATTATCCCAAGATCCTGCCCATCCCGCCTCCAGTAATACCAACCTTGTGGTCAGTCTAGTCATCACAGTGACTAGTGAGTTTTATCTCACTTTCACATGCTAGTTTTTAAAATCTTTGAAGGCAGGTTTTTATGCCTCCTCTGTCTCGTGAAGATCACTTACAATGAACATTGAAAGTATGTACTTACATTGTGTTCCCATCTAAAAATTTATTTACTCCCTTTACTGTAACTATCTCTATGTGAATAATTGATTTTAGTATCTTGGCCAAATGTCTCAGTACCCGTTTACATAACAGAAACAAGAACTGTTTTAAGAGGCAAGAAAATGTGTCCTTTTTTGGTTTGTTTTGTTTTGTCTTTTGTCGTTTTGTTTTTTTGGTGTCGGAGGTACTCATTTCAGTGGGTGGTAGCCTGTAACTCAAGCAGCCTACGGGCTCCTAGCTGACGAGTTCATATTTCCCAGATGTGAGGATGCAAGACAGGGTAGACACAAGACCATTGTTACATCAGCACCAAGGCATTAGCCTGTTACTTCTTGGTTAAAGAGCCAAACTTGACTTAGCCACATCCAGGACTCTCCAACCATTGGCAATGAGGAGTGAAGGCTGAGAACAGGAGAGAGGAGCCCTGTCTTCTTGCATGTAGAAGGAGGCCAAGTTGGAGGACCTTTCACAGAACTTTCAAGTGCCAGAAATTTTACCACAATTAAAGATTTTTTTAGATCAGTAGTTTTCAAAGTGTGACCTGGGACCCCTGCAGGCCCTGGATCCTCTCAGGGAGTCTACAGAGTTCAACTTTTTCATAGTAATACTGAGACACCATTTGACTTTTTAACTCTTCTGCTCTCAGGAGTGTACAGTGAAGTTTTCCAGAGCTACATGACTTGTTGGTATCACAACAGATTGAATACAGAAGCAGATATGAAAATCTACCTGCCTTCTATTAAACAAGACATTAAAGAGCTTTGTAAAAATGTAAAACAATCCTACTATTCTCAAATGAATTTTTTTGTCTTGGAAAACATACTTGTTTTTTAATTAAAATGTTGTTTATATTAACATGTAGGGTTTATTACTGTTATATTATAATAAAATGATATACATTTTTGAAATGTCCAGTTTAAATTCCTAATATAATAAATATCAGTAGTTACAACCCACATAAATAAAAGCTACTTGGGGTCCTCAGTCATTTTGTAAAGGAGTCTTGAGGTAAAAAAAAAATGAATGATTTAAGTTAATAAGCAAACAATTAGGAGGTTCAAGAAGTAGAAAACTATTGCCATCCACACTGGGAGTGAATTCATTTAAATGGCTTGCTTTCCTGGCTGGAAGGACTGAGAGACTAGAAGGGTTGGGGGGGGAGGTGGGAGCAGAGGACAAAAACAAGGGGTAAGTTTAAAGAATGGACAAAGCAGGCTTTGGGGAGAGAGGTTTCCAGCCTAGGGGGGTAAGATGTCTAGGGAGCCAAAGGCAAAGGAATCCAGAGATGGGGGAAGGGTAGAGAACAGGTGATTAAAAGAGAAGTGGAGAAAGAGGAGGAGGCAGCCAGCAGAGAAAGGTACCAAGAAAAGCGCAGATCATAGTTTGCAAGATGCTTGAGAAGGGGCAAGGAAGAGAAGACCACGAGGTTAAAAGAACTGCAAAGGAAGCAGGAATGAGCAGAGAGGGGAGGGACTGAAACCTATCATCCCAGGACCATGTTAGACTTTGTGGAACATGAGGCTAGCCCTGTACCACCAGGGGGAGGAGGGTGCAGCTTACCTCGTGAGGAATGTAATCAGGAGGCAGTTTGCTCAGCATATCTTCAGATAATCTATAAACGATGGCTTCCCGGGTCTCTCCCACACCCCCTCCACTCTCTTTGGGTTGAATGTTGGTAATTGTTTCAAGAACAGCAGAAGCAGTGTTACTCTGATACCTGATAAAAGAGTGAACTGTTCAGAATGTAGCAGGGAAATGTAGGTGTTCAGAAATAATGATCAAAGCTAAAATGAACTGATAAGATCACTTAAAGCCAGACAGAAAAGGAGTGTGGGTGGGGGGAAGGAAACTTTACCACCAACCTCCAGGAATGAAAAAACTAGAGATCTACTGCCTCCTAACAAGACATCAAGAACGTCACCGAAAATGAAAGGCTCTCTATCTTTAGGGAAAGAGATTCCGTGAACGTCATTGGTAATCCAGAGCAGTACTATCCAGTTTTGCTTGGCACTAACCTACAAACCTCATGCTGGACAACGAACACATCTCCTATTTATTCTCCCTCAGTTATAGACTGGTCATAAGAATCTATAATTACATGACAATTTGTTAGATCAAAGAGGATCACTCATATTTCCTCTGTGAATTACACATTATTAAAATTTCTTCAGTATTTTCTGTTTTGTTTTCTCATTTTCCCATTTTTGTTTTATGATTTCCAAAGTAATCTATTGGCATCCCTCTGCTCTACCTAAATGCAGCCACCCATCTTTAAAATCCATGTATCCATAGTGATTGATGATGACATTTAGAGCTAAAATGACCCGGCAGCTCTGGATTTTGTCTTAACATTTGCATATTCCCATTGATCTCTGAACCTCTTTCTCAAAGGGTCAAGTGCTCCTTCTCAGACATCCGCTGGAACCCCACTTCTTTAAAACGCTCTCTTCACGAGGAAGCTTGAGATGGATAGATTCCGTTAACCTTCCCCTATTAAATACAGTCCCTGGTAACTGCCTCCTTGCAGACAGCCTCTCCTATGCTGTCCTGCCTGCTGCATCATCAATCACTGTGGTCTGAAGTCTTCACCGGGTGTAAAAGGTGCCCTACAGACGGAAATGTTTGGGGAGAGCTGTTTTTGTTATTAAGATTCTGCTGTTGGGGCACCTGGGTGGCTCAGTTGGTTAAGCGTCTGTCTTCTGCTTAAATCATGATCCCAGGGGGATCCCTGGGTGGCACAGAGGTTTAGCGCCTGCCTTTGGCCCAGGGCGCGATCCTGGAGACCCGGAATCTAATCCCACGTCGGGCTCCCGGTACATGGAGCCTGCTTCTCCCTCTGCGTATGTCTCTGCCTCTCTCTCTCTCTCTGTGTGTGTGTGTGACTATCATAAATAAATAATAAAAAAAAAAAATCGTGATCCCAGAGTTCTGGGATGGAGTCCAGGGTCAGGCTCCCTCTTCCTCTGTCCCTCCCCTGCTCATGCTCTCTCTGCCTCACTCTCTCTCAAATAAATAAATAAATAAATAAATAAATAAATAAATAAATATTCTGCTGTCTACTATTTGTACTAGTTCTTGGTAAAAAGATTTTATATACTCCTATAGACATAACATTTCAGTCCTAGTTAGGAATAAAAAAAGAGCATTTTCATAGATTTATTGGGGGGTAATTGACATACAATAAGCTTTTCATTTTAGCCAGTGTAAAATTTGATAGATTGTGACACCAATAAAACCATCACCACAATCACGAAAATGAATATATCTGACATCCTCAGAAAGTTTCCTTGTGCCCTTTGTGATTCATCTCTCCATGCCAACACTGTCCTTAAGGCAACTGACCACAAGTCCGTTTTCTGTCAACATATACTAGCTTGCATTTTTTTTGAGTTTTATACAAATAGAGTCATATGGTATGTCTTTGGATTCTTTTCCTCAGCATAATTATTTTGAAAATCATAGATGTTATGTATATTAATAGTTTATTTCTTTTTATTGCCGAGTAGTATTATTTGGGTATATACATCTGTCCATTTACCTTTTGATTAACTTTTGAATTGTTTCTGGTTTGAATATAAATAAAAGTTCTATAGTCGTTTATGGTTTAAAAAAAATCCATGTATCCAATAAAGATTTCCAATGTACCAGGCACTGAGCTAGGTGCTATAATATGGTGGTAAACAGATCCCTGCCTTGGTGCCTCTCTCTATCTACTGGAAGAAGGGTGCATTTGTCAATACCATTGTAACACATGCTGTGGAGTAAAAGAACAAGATGCTTTAAAAGAGAGTAGTCTGTCTGCCTCTCTCTCTTTTGTTCTCACTCTCTAGAGCTCTTCTGGGTCAACCAGATGCTTTGAGAGGCACAAATTTAGTTTTTGTCTTGAAGTGGCTGGGTGGACACATAGATGGTGTGTATGCGTGTGAGTGTCAGTCAGATACTAAAATCCCCTACTATTATTGTACTGTACTATTGTACTATTGTGGTATTGCTGTCAATTTCTCCCTTTTGGTCTGTTAGTATTTGCTTTCTATTTTTAAGTGATCCCTATGCTAGGTGCACAAATATTTACAAATGTTGTATCTTCTTGGTGAATTGACCTCTTTATCATTTAATGACTATCCTTGTCTTTTATTAGTCTTTGTTTAAAAATCTATTTTGTCTGATATAACTACCCAAGTTTTCTTTCAGCTTCTATTTGCAAAAAAACATCATTTTTCATTCCATCACTTTTAGTCTGTGCATGTTCTTACATTTGAAGTGAGTCTCTTGGAGGCAGCACAGGTCTGTTTTGTTTTGTGTGTTTTTTAAATGCATTCCGCCACTCTATGTCTTTTGATTAGAGAATTTAGCCCATTTACATTTGAAGTAATTATTACTAGTCATGTGCTTATTGATATTTTGTTAATTGTTTTCTGGTTGTTCTTTAATTCTTTTCTGTTCCTTTTCTCCTGTTCTTCCCTTTTGCTTTAATGACTTTCTGTAGTGTTATGCTTAGATTCCTTTCCTATTATCTTTTGTGTATCTACTATAGACTTTTGTTTTGTTACCCTGAAGCTCACATATAACAGCTTATTAATGTAACAGTCTATTTTAAGTTGACAGCAAATATGTAAATGGGCATTTTCACAGGAAGACTGGGGTTGTGTTTTAGTCTACTGTGGTTGCCATGCCTTGGGGGTAGCAGCCTATCAAGAACTGTCTCTCCAATTGTTTCAGTTCTGTGGGGTCCAGAAATGCAAGCCCCCCAGCCACCAATGCTGGGCATGCAAGGGACATCCTCTGCATGGGCTGCATGTGTCTGCTGGCTTTAGCAGGGCTATGGAGGAAAATGGGGCTGGGGTGTGCCTACTAGCTTTATCAGGGTCACAGGAACCACTGGGGTTGGGACATTCCCACCAGCACTAGTAAGGCAGAGGGGAGAATCCATAACTAATGCCAATCCGTGTCTCCATCCCTAGCGAAAGTCCCAAGAGGTCCCTGCCCCTCTAGGAGATGCCTTAAGTTTAACAAATGAATCTCCTTCATATATGGTCTAAGTGCTTTTCAAACCGCTGCTTTTGCTTTGAGTCCCAGGGGTGAGTGAGTCTGCACATAAGCCCTGTAACAGCAGGATCTTAATTCCCTACAGCCCTTTGGGTCTCCTGGATATAAGGCACATTGGTTTTCAAAGTCAGACATTTTGGGGGCTTGTCTTTCTGGTACAGATCCCAAGAGCTGGAGTTCCTGATGTGGAGCATGATCTCCTTGCTTCCCAAGGAGAAGCTCTGTATTTATGATATTCCTCCCAATTATGTGTCACTGTGCAGTGGTGAGGTTTTGGGTGAGATGATATCTCTGCCTCTCCTACCCATCTTGGGGGGCAGGTGCCTCTTCGAATCACTATTTTTGTATTGTTTGAGCAAATACTTGTAGTGCAATTGCTGGGTAAGTAAGTTCTATTTTTAAGTTTTTGAGGAACCTCCATACTGTTTTCCAGGGTGGCTGAACTAGTTTGGATTCCCATCAACAGTGCAAGAGGGTTCCCCTTTCTCTGTATCCTTGCCAACATTTGTTGTTTCCTGAGTTAATTTTGGCCATTCTGACACATTCTGCTCAATGAGGTGGTATCTCATTGTGGCTTTGATTTGTATTTCCCTGATGCTGAGTGATGCTGAGCATTTTACAAAAGGAGGGCAAAATAAGGCATTGAAGAGAATGCTAAAGGATAATTATTGTGATGGAAAGTTTGAGGTATAGAAAAGAATAGGTCAATGCATGGGCACATCTAAATAAGCATTATGGTATAAAACAATAATTATATTGTAATTGTGGGTTTATGAAAAACAGATAAAATTAAAATACTGAAATGCCAGGAGGGGAGTGCTGTAGTTAAAATTATCCAAGAGTTTTTGATTAAGAGGAGGGTAAAGATATTAATTTTACACTTAATTAAAAGTGGATGTTAAAATTTCTAAAGAAAAAATAAAAAGAAGTAGTACATAACATCCAAACTAGCACAGGGGTAAAAATAGAATGAAAAATACTCATTCAGCAAGAAGTCAAAGACAGGGAAGATATAGCAAAATATAGAAATGATGGTGCAAAAAGAACAACATTTTATATTTTACACACGTTATACTTTTGTATTTATTTAACATTTAATAAATCAGTTTTTAAAAAAATAACAAATGTCCAAAGATGTGCAAGATTATTTATAGTGGTATTTGTAATAACAAATCCTGATAAATAACAAATCCTGGTAAATAACAAATCCTGGTGAAACTCTATATATACAGCCAGGAAAAATGTGATGTAGCTCTGTATGCTTGGTAAAGTGAGGTTATTGAATTGAGATTACTGAATGAAATAGCATGGTAATTCTGTTTTATGGCTAATACTCCATTGTATACATATGCCTCATCCTCTTTACCCATTCATCCATCATGGTCATTTAAGTTGCTTCTATATCTTGGCTATTGTAAATAATGCTGCAATTAGCATTATTACTCAGCCACAAAAAAGAATGAGATCTTGCCATTTATGACAACCTGGATGGACCTGGAGGGCATTAAGCTAAGTGAAATAAGTCAGACAGAGAAAGACAAATGCCATCTTTCACTTACATGTGGAATCTAAAAAGCAAAACAAATGAATAAACAAAAAAAAGCAGAAACAGACCCATAAAAACAGAGAACAAATTAAGTGGTTGTCAGAGGCGAGGAGGGGGGCGAGGATGGGCAAATAGGTGAAAGAGAGTGGGGGATACAGGCTTCCAGTTATGGAATAAAGTCACAGGAATGAAAGATACAGCATGTGAATATAGTCAATAGGATTTTAATAGTGTTGTATGGTGACAAATTATAGCTACGCTTGTGGTAAGGATGGCAAAATGTATATATAGAGTTGTCAAATCACCATGTTGTACACCTGAAACTAATGTAACACTCTGTGTCAATTATACTTCAATTAAAAAAATAGCATGTTACAGAAACCTTACCAGGGTGTGATTACAATTTTTATTGTAAATATTGTGCACATAAGCATAGAAAAAAATCTAGAAGGGTCTATTAAGAATGAGATTTTTATATGATGAGCATTTGCTGTGATTATTACTTTGTGCTTTCTATTTTCTGTATTGTTTGTTTTTCTCAATGAGAAAGTACAATTTTTTTTATAATAAAGAGTATTATGACTATTTTCATTTTGAAAAGAGAGAAAAAATAAGCCCCCACATGCAAAGCCCACCAAGGACTCAACAGAGATGAATCACTGACAAACGTTTGAGGTTCATTGAAATGCATCTTAGAAATTCCTAGTAATCTTCGTGCCCCACCAGAAAGGCTCCTTTCCACCTCCCTAATAGCATGCGGAAAGAATTACACCTTTTTCTTTTTCATCTATAGCATTGAATTGTGCAAACTATCTCACTAACAGAATCCTAAGGAACTACTGCTAAAATTATCCAGGCTTCTTTGCTTATAGAAAAGCCACATTTTGCGTCCACAGAGGGAATTCTATTCAGCTAGCCTTTAATTCATTTAGGAACCAGATGAAGAATGGAGGAGATGCTCTGTCGTCAGCATTCTCATTTGGTTGGCAGGTAGAATTTGGTTGTATCTGGGCCCAAACATACGTATCCAAAGAATCGCATCCTTTCCAAACGTCATGGCTAAGGTAAATGCATCTGCCACTATGCGCTGTAAGCTGGTTTTTCAGGCGGATACAGTGATTACGAGGATCTTGTGTCAAACCCTAGTACATGTTTGTAACCCAGCCAGTTGGAGTATTGACTCCACATTACTTTTAAATATATGAATTTCACAGTAAGGGCCAATATGGTAAAAGCTGATTTCTAATAAAATTATGAAAATGGATTTTGTATGGAGCACTTGGGTGGCTCAGTCATTAAGCGTCCAATTCTTGATTTCAGCTCAGCTCATGCATGATCTAAGGATACTGAGATCGAACCCTGCATTAGCCTCTGCACTCAGCATGGAGTCTGCTTTTAAGTCCCTCTGCTCCTCCCTCCTCCTGCTCTAAAATAAATAAAAAGTAAACAAATGAATAAAGTCTTTAAAAAAAGAAAATTGATTTTGTATAATTTTATAGAGAATTTTAAATTTATTTTTTATTATTTTTTTGGTGAGCAATTTCTATGTAGATTGTTGGAGTTTTAGTATATCCCCAAAGAGGGACGCCTGGGTGGCTCAGTGGTTGAGCGTTTGCCTTTGGCTCAGGGTGTGATCCCGGAGTCCCAGAATCGAGTCCCACATCAGGCTTCCTGCATGGAGCCTGCTTCTCCCTCTGCCTATGTCCCTGCCTCTCTCTCTTTGTGTCTCTCATGAAAAAATAAAATCTTTAAAAAAATTTTTTAAAAAGAATATCCCCAAAGACATTTATTTTTAAAGTTGAAAGATGAACACATCAAGCACACACAAAACTGAGCATATACACAGGTAATAAAACATTCTAGTAAAATGGAACAAAAGGTCTTTGTGACTCATTTCTGAATTTTGAAGTATGGTGCTATCCCAGTTTTTAAAAGTCATATAAAGTCTAAGAATAATACAGATAACTCTAAGGAGGAAAAGCAGGAAAATAGCTGATGCAACAACAAAATGAAGTCATCAAAAGTCAAGGAGCCACATATTATATACAATTCTCAGACAGGTACATTTCTGTGATTTCTATTACTCCACAATCTCATTCTAGCATCGATACAGTGAGGGGAAACTGCTACATTAGGTGTCACTATCACGGTCCTCTTGCTGAGGACTGTGAACAACCAGGCAAGTCTGGGTAGTGTGAAACCTCTAACTTTATCCTAATCTCTACATATCCACATTTCTGCTGACTCTTAGGGCTCTCTGTTTCCCAAATCAAACAATTCCAACACCTGATTCACTGTTTTCATTCTCTCTTTGTCCTGATCTGTCCCATCTTCTTGAACATCAATGCCTTCACCCAGCCGCTAATCTACAAACTTCAGAGATAGTCTCCTCTTGATGCCACTCTCCAGCTCTTCTTGGTTTCCAAGACCTATTTCCAAATCACTGCTAGCCTCTATCTAGAAATTTCCAGCATTTTCATGGTGCCCCAAGCCAGTCTCTGTATGTGCATCAGCCTCATGGGTAGGCTGCTCCTCTCTTGAAGTCCCTCCCCACCATGCTCTAGGCACACTGGATTTAGCTCCTCACACGCAGCACACACTTTCACATCTTCATGCCCCCCCCTTGGACTGTTCCTTCACGTACGTACCCTAATCTATGCCTTTTATTTTCACTGTGCCAGAGCATTTTATTTTAATATTTTTTCAATTGTATATATTTAAGGTGTACAACTTGGTGACTCAATATATGTATATACACTTACTGCTCATTATCTTCCACTTTCCTTGCATTGTCCTTCTTATCTTTGGTGCTGCTGCCCCTTCCTCTCTACCCCTTTTCTTACCTGGAACTCCTGCACGTCCATTAAGGCATAGCTCAGAGATGACCTCTCTCACTAGCTTACTTTAAATTCCTAAGCTGGAATTTATTGCTTCTTCATTTTTGTTTTCCTAGCAGTGTGTGTGTGTGTGTGTGTGTGTGTGTGTGTGTGTGTGTGTGTGTGTGTGTTCTATATAATCCTGATTTTAGGATCCATCATATTGTATTACATAACTATTTGCCACTCATTCATTTTCCCTAATACATTATGAACTCCAAGGGCAAGGATGGTATCCCGAGTTGGTTAGAGAGTAAGTTCTCAATAAATGTTTGTTTGTTGAATTCAGGCCAGTTGGTTTGAATTTTATTAAACTTCAAATATAAAGGAGAGCAATTCTCCAGTATTTAAAAGGCATGAACATGTAATTATTTGTTTCTTCTTATAGTAAAAGTATAGTAAATTACCGTTATCACTATTTGCTTCCTTCATGGCACCTTCCCCATACAAAAGGAAATATATATAGATAGATATAGATATAGATATAGATATAGATATAGATATAGATATAGATATAGATATAGATATATATTTAGGGGCCCCTCAGAACACAGGAGAATCAGAAAGACATCATTTGAAGGTAAAGAAAACCTGCATTTATTATGATATTTAAGCACAGATCATTAAAGTTTAAAGAGAAGAAAATCACAGTAAATTTCCATTCACACCAAGAAAAGCAGAGTTCATTCTTCCTACCTGCTCTAACTACAAATAAAAAAGGGGAAAGACCCCATATCTGGGGCACTCAGGAGCTCTTGGCTCACCCCCAGCTCATTGCCTCTTTGGAAACACGCTCTGTACATGGGGCTGGGTGCCAACAGTGCACAGCACTGTGAACATGACCATTCTGTTCTTGGCTGGCACTAGCCGCATTCACCAGTGCTCCAGGGAGGGGCAAATGGACATGCTGCTGCTGCTAGATCTCACCTAAGAAATCATTGTCTTGGTGGGTGATTTTATTTTTTTATGAGGAGATCTGAGAATAATCCTCAGGACATGGATGTGGGGAAGAAGCCCTGAAAAGCTGACCCATTTTGTATAAGATCTGCACAAGCTCTCTGGATCATCTCCCTGCCACACATTTTATTAGGTGCAGAATGCCAGGGCTATACAACTCACATTTTTTTATCCACTATGTGATTTTATGTTTGCAAAGGTAGGAAAGGCAGAAGCCTAGTTAGATAGCTATTATGGAGAACTGCAAATATCTCTATGTGCCTCAAAAGCCTTTCAGGCTTTCAGGAAAGCAGTCCCCATAAATGCTCTGAGTTGAAGGAGAACTATAATACTTCATGAGCTTTGGTCCCGAGTTACTTCTAGAAGAAAATTTACTCTTTTGAGTAAATATAGGAAGAAGCTCCTATTGGTCTTTTAGCTTGGTGGTTTGGGGCAGTTGTCCAGATCACCTCTGCTGAGTGGTAGAGTCAAGGTCATGGGTAATAAAAATGCAAGACAAATAAAAAACAGAACTGTCTACAAAGAAACAACCATCTAATGAGATATTAGTGCACTATCACATCCAAATCAGTCTAGATTTACATACGTCTTTGCACATGAAATAACAATGAGCATACATTTTTAATAAAAATCTGAAACTCAAATTTCAGCTAATACTAAAAGGAATACAATTAAATTCATCCTGCATAGAAATGAATATAAAAGTTGTAATAGGGCATTTGATAAATTTCAGAAGGTAGAAAAATATGCATAACCGTTAATGAGAAAAAGTGAAAATAAATAACTGTTTTTGACATTGAGATAGTTGAATTTGCAGAGTCCTTGGTACCTTATAAATCTAGATAATAAAATGTGAATAAACTATGCATTTTTATGGTTTCTGTCGCCAAGGTATCTAAGCTCTTGGGAGAGATTTTACTTATTTTAAAGCATTTATTCAGCTGTATTTCCCACTCACCTTTTCAGGGATTCTGCATTCTTAAGGAAGAGAAAGACCTATCGTCCCCTTTCGCAAATCTCCCTCTCCTCTCAAATTTATGGATGCTAGCTTCAGAGCACAGATGCTATAAGCAAGGACATAGAGTTCTCCACCACGGCCTAACCATAGGCCAGAAGCCTATCCGGAAGAGTGCTGTTGAACAGGGTGCACATCAGATAAATTAAGAAGGATTCTTCTAGCTGGGGACATTCACACAGATTTCTCACTGATTCTTACAGAGTCCACCCCCTCTAATGGATTCAAGTGTACAAATCTCTGTACAAATATACTGAAACTTCTCACCTGGGCTCCAATCCATGTCTTTCTCCCCACTCAGATACATCCCATCCTTTCCCAATTCAACACACCTGAACAGAACTCTGCAACCTCCCTCTCAAATGCCCTTCTGTTCCAAATTCTACCATCCCAGCTTCTAGATCAGAAATGTCAGGGGAAGCTTTGATTCCTTCTATCATCTCACACAGAACTTGAAAAGTCACTTCTTGCTGGAATGGGAGGGGTGTTGTTGGGAGGGGGTGGGGGTTGGTTTTAGCTGAGAAGCTTTATCTGCTATTGCTTACTGCCTCCTGGTGGCTGATGGGGGAACAACGAGGGGTTGGAGTGCAGCCCTCCAGGAAGGCGGCCTGGAATGCCTAGCATTCCAGTCATCAAATATTTCAGAGTCAAGAAAAAGAAGACTCAAACCTAGGGCAAAGCTCACCCAGAGACTAAGAAAATGACCACATGCAGAGTTGCACAACAGAGCCTGCTTGCCTGAGCAGGAACCAAACATGGACCAAGATCCCCAGGAGGAGGAGAGGAGGAGTGGGTGGGAAAGACCCAAGGACAGACCAGGTGGGGAAGTTAAGAATGAAGAGAGATCAGAGGAGGAGGACTGCAGGTCTTACAAGCCAGCTAGTTGTCTGACAGATTGGAGGCAGAGTTCCAGCACCTTCTACTTGATCTCACTTGGTGTGATGAGAGATTACAAGATCCTGACACTCTATTTTGGGAAAAAATAGCTGTGGCATCTAATCTATAGCATGCTGGCCAGTGATGACATAGAAACCTTTGGATAGAGTGGTGAAGAGAGCTGCCAAAAGACATAGAAGGCTCGCTGTGCTCTCTACTCCTTAGCTGGCAGCAACAAATGGATGAAAACTATACAAGACTCTCAGCCATTGCTCTATACTCACTAAATCTCACAGTTCCCCTTTGGGACATGTCCTACAGCTTTGCTCTACCCTCTCCATTCTGGCATCATCCCTGATTTTGGCCTGCATCAAACCACATCTGGATTGATCCACAGGGTCTCCAAGATGGTCTTAGTCCAAACAGTCCCCAGATGAAGGGAAATGTACTCAATTTCACTCAAAAGAAGAGAAAACAAATTAAAACTATGCTGAGATACCATTTCTCACTTGTCATATTGGTGAAAATTCAAAAGCTTCACCAATACTCTGTTGATGAGGCTGTGAAGGAAGGGCCTTGCCACATTGTTGTTGAGAGTGCAAAGTAGCACAGTCCTGTGGAGAGGACTTGGCAATATTCACTAATCCCTGATCTAGCAACTCTACTCACAGCCACACACCCTGAAAATATATCTCCAACAACATGAGAAACCTTAACCATGAGATCATTAATTGAGGAATTATTTGGGATAGCAAAGTACTGGAAACAACCTAAACGCCCACCCATAGGAGACAGATGATAAACTATGGTACATATTAACAATGGAGGAGCATGCAGCTGTAAAATAAAAAATAGTGAGGAAGACATGGGAACATATGGAGTGATTACAGGATACATTTTTTAAAAGATTTCATTTATTTATTTTTTAAAGAGTTTGTACAAGGATGGGGAGGCACAGAGGGGGAGGGAGAGAGAGAATCTTAAGCAGGCTCCATGCCCAGCAAGGAGCCCAATGCAGGGCTTAACCTCACAACCCTGAGATGGCGATCTGAGCCACAAACAAGAGTTGGATGCTTAACCAACTGAGCCGCTCAGGTGCCCCACAGGATACATTTTTAATTGGAAAAGATAAGACACAAAATTATATATAAAGTATGGCAACTTTATGTAGGAAAAAACAAGTAATAAGAATATATATGTATTTATGTTTTAGCAAAAAGAAACACAGGAAAGAGGCACTTGCATGGCTCAGTCAGTTAAATGTCCAGCTCTTGGTTTCAGCTCAGGTCATGCTCCTGAGATCAAGCCCCATGTTGGGCTCTGCATTTTACAGGGAATCTACTTGAGATTCTCTCTCCCCCTGCCTCCCCTCCCCACTCATGCACTTGTGCTCTGTAAAGTAAATTTTTAAAAATTAAGGAAAAAAACACAGGGAAGATAACCCAGAAACTAATGCATCTGGTTGCCCAAAAAGGTAGAGGGTGGGGTGTGAGAACACCTTTTATCTAGCCGTGACTCTCAAGCCATGTCCATGTTTCATGTATTTAAGACAACCGACAAAGATGGACAAAAACTAAATGTAATATGAATAGAAAAAAATGAATGCACCTATCAATTGATAGCATAACCACACAGAGAAAACTATCTGAGTGACTTCTGAATAGAATGCTCTGTACAACCTCAGTGGGATGTATTCCAGGGATTAAAAGAACTGCAAAGAAATCTTGATCTCCACTTAATGCATTTGTTGTTGGTAGCGGTCTTGGTGGAGTCATTTAGAGCAAATGGGTAAATATATTGAACTTAGTGTGATCCAGAGCTCTTATCATGGGAGAGAGGAGACTTCAATATTGAAATGAGGGAAGACCAAGAAGAGACGTGAAGTATACCTTTGGAACTGGAGTTACTAGTATTAGCTCATGACATTTTTGGTGTCGTTTTGTTTTTAAGATTTTATTTATTTATTTGAGGGAGAGAGAGAGAGAGAGAAAGCACACTAGCAGGGGGAGTGGCAGAGGGAGAGGAAGAAGCAGGCTCCCCACTCAGCAGGGAGTCTGATGCAGGGCTTGATCCCAGAACCCTGAGATCATGACCTGAGTTGAAGGCAGACACTTAACCAGCTCAGCCACTCAGGCACCCCAACTCATGACGTTTTAAAAAGTACTTATTTCCTAGCTCTATCCATTGAGGGGGCTATAAGCACACAAATAGATGTGGTTACATAAGTATATAACTGTAGATCTCTAAATATACAAAGATATAAATATAGAAAGAGAAAAGGTAAATGGTACAAACTGTTAACAACTGGTGACTCTGGGTGAAGGCTATATGACATTCACTGTACTTGCAACTTTTCTGAGGATTTATAATAGTTCAAAATAAAAAGTCAAGGGAAAAAATAATTTTACTCCATCACTGCCTTCTATCTGCATTACATTTTAGGCTTACTTCTCTGGACTTCTTCTAATTCTGGTTTATCTTTCTTGAGAGCTGATGACCCAAACTGCTATGGTCACATGGGTAAGTCAGGATGCGATGAGTTCAACCCTGCTTTAACACACTCTGTGGCAGGATCCTGTAGCCCCCAACAGGATCCAACTCTCTAGGAACCAGCTGTCATGACTCCTTGGGCTCTTGCAAGGATGAACTCAAAGTTTGGAGCTCTCATATGTGAGCTTTTTCAATTACTAACGTAGAAGTGCTTTACATCATTGGCGCTTTTTCTGCCCACTCACATGAACTGTTTCTATAGACTATTCTCATTCATTATATTCTTCACAACCCAGAAGAATTTAGTATTGCTGGCACATTCAACACATAGGTCCTGAGCCATCAAGCACTGTTTAGCACTGGAGAGACAGTAATAAAAATAGACAAAAGTTTTGGACATGATAGCCTTTATATTTAATGATGGTAGACAGAAGATAGCAAATAAATAAGTAAATACAAAATATGCCAGCTGGTGATACAATCTAAAGAAAAAAGTAGGCAAGAAGGATGGAGTCTGGGGTGAGGGCTGAGGAGCAGTCTGCAATTTTTAAATAAGGCACCCAGGGTAGACATCATTGAAAAGGTAACATTTAATTAAGGACCAGAAAGAGGAAAGGTGAGCCAGTGAGCCACAATGATATCTGGGGGGAGGGATGTTCTGGGAGGAGCAAGTATCCCATGAGGGGAGCCATATGGCCTATCTGAGTAATAGGAAGCTAGCAGGAGCTGGAGCTGGGCAGTGAGGGAGGGAGGGGACAGAGGAGATGAGGCTGAGAGGTGGGGGAAGGTGGTCCTAGCGGGCCTTGCAGGTCACCTGTGTGTCACCATCTGCCTTTGATCTTGACTTAAGAGTGAGATGGGAGACTCAGGAGGGTTCTGAAAAGAGGAGTGATGGGGTCTGCCTCAGACTTCTAAGGTTTCAGCTAAAGCAAAACTCTTTTTCTGTGTTCTTTCTTTCAGATAGTGTTTGAGTTGATTTCAGATGGATCCCTGAGGAATTTTTCTTCTTATTTCTTCACTTCTTTCCTGTCTCCAGCCAACCTATGAAGGCCTCTTCAAAATACCACCAGAGCCACCACAGTTCCATCATGGGGTCTGAAAAGAGTGTTAGCCATTCATGGCTCTTCTGGGTCATGCCTACATCTCTAAAGATGAAAAGCAGCATGGGAGAGATCAGAGGATCTGGAGAAATCAGAATCAGTATGGGTGACAGAGAGGCCTGGAGGCCAAGCCTTACACAAGAGGCAAAGCACACACTCAGGGGGTGGAGAGAAAAACGCAGTGAGAACAAGTTGGAACTCCATGGATGGTGGGCAAGGGTAGAGAAGCAGAAGGTGAGAAACTTCTCTGCCTCTCTGCAGAGTTGTTAAAATTGCAGTGGCAGGTGAGTGATGCGGAGAGAGGGACATCCCACTCCTCGATTGGTTGCCACAGCTTAGATTCTACCAGAGGAGTCTGGTTTCTTCCATTCACCCAAACCACTCTCCTAGACATAAACTCTGTGATCTTTCTTTGAGGGGCCAGAGGCAATGACCATCCAGATGAGAATCTCAGCTGGGGACTTTTGGTGCTCTCTCTGTGGAACCGGAGAGTCTTGTTTTCAGGTTCCTTCATTCAATGAGTGGGTCTGAGAAGGGACTGGGGATTTGGCTGCATTTCTTGTCTCTTCACTTACCCTCTCTTACCTTGGTGACCAGAGCAGGGGCCCTCACCTTGAGCTTAAACCCCCAGCCTTTTCTCCAGGCTCTGTAGCTGTGCTCTGTGCTCACCATGGGTATTAGTGACAGATGGGTGCAAGCGAGTAAATCAGAGGACAGGAGCCACAAGCAGAAACACAATTCTTCCTCCTCCTTCTCTCTGTCCTCCTGGCCCTTTTAGACTCTGTTTGTGACCATTATCTTTAATGGATTTTTTTTTGGTAAGAGGCAAGAAGCTGGAAGACTATGGTCCTATCAGTGGAAAGCATCAATACCAACAACACCAACTGGTTTTACGACATGACAGAGGAGAAATAATCAACGCATAAATTAGAGCTTTAGCTTGTCGTAAACTCTGGAGCATCAGGATTTAGTAAGGGGAGAGCAGGCCAAGATATGACAAAGTTATAATTGGGAGACAGGAAGTGACATTATTTTTCACAGAAAAATAAAAAGAAGGGAAAGGAGAGAAATTAAGAGAGAAAATGAAATGCACAGTCTTTGCCAGGCTGAGTTACAAATGATCCTTTAAAATTAAAAAATGCCAGGAACTTACGTGATATCAGCATTAGGGTGCAGCCCAAAGACTTCGGGGTTATCTAGGGATGGCAGTGACTGGATGTACTCAAAATACTGATCCAAGGTTTTGCACAAGGGGATTTTATATCCAGTATAAAAACAGAACGATGGCTCAAACATCTTCTCACTAAACCAGACCTATGCAGGAGGGAAAACAGAAGAAATAAAAGTGATGAACGTCTAAATGAAAACTATAAGGAAGGAAGGGGTCACCTTATTTCCATTTTAATACATTTTTATATTGGGTTTGAAAGGACCTTAAGAAACCCACTGATAGAAATTAGCAAAAATATGAAGAAAAGAGAGAGGCTACATGACACAAAAACAGTGAAGCCCAAGCCTCTCTTGAACACCCAAGAAGGTGCTTGCTAATAGTGACCAGAGAGTGGCCAGCTTTGCAAGGCCACTCTCTGCTCCAATAAACTTGTGACCCTCCATCCTACTTTTTAAGAGAAATGGGAACACACTGCAGAGATAAGGCAATAGTCACACATGCGAGAGATGATCTGGGCATTTCCATGGCCTCCTTTCACTCCCAAAACAGGGTTCATGCCGGGGGCTATGCTGTGTTCCATGTGGCTCACAGCAGCACTGCGCACCACACAAGGCCAGGAAAACGTGACAATTGTCTCCCCTCCCACCCTGAGCTGGAGAGCTCCCTCTGTTAATTAAGTTATGTCCCTGGCCACAAGAAGCAAATGTATCCAACCGTCTTATTGTTTGCCTTAAGACATCCTTTTCTCATTCCATATGAATTGATTATCTGTAATGTAAAAGCCAGAGAACAAATATATACTTGGTGTGAATAGACTTATTCTGAAGAGGAGAAAAAAAATAATGCTGAATGCCTACGAGCCAGATTTGAGGCAATGACTTCAGTGTCTAACAGAGCAATTTTCTCAGCAGGAAGGAAAATAATGGGAAGACAGGAGGAACAGAAGTACAGGCAGGATGTCTGAATCACTTAGAGGACTCAATGTGAAAAGAGATGGGGATTGGGCTTTACTTCAGTGGGTTACACTTTATCCAGCATCTTCCTTCCATCCCCTTCTTCCAGCTCTTTTTAGGTCCCATGATCACTCTGAAATGCCCTGTGTGCTGGTTCTCTCTTCTGCTCCCCCCCCACCCCCGGAGACACCCCTCCCCCCCAGATGTTCTATCCTACTCAACTCCTGTGCACAAGGCATGGAGCTTATAACTGGAACAGAATGCAAAGGGGAATCTTTCCTTCAAGGAGCTAGTGACCCAGTAGAGGGGTAAGTCAATTTTAAAACAGACCACCGTCCAAAAGGCACCAAGGTAAGAGCCAGAGGAAAGAAGAATAAGCAGAGTACAAGGAGGCTTACAGCAGGAAGAGAGAATAGCCAGCTGGATGTCAGGTAAGGCTTTATCTTAGAGAGAAGCCTTGAAGGACAGGATTTTGATGAGGAAACTAGTGACGGGGGAGACCACACCAGCAAAGGCACAGAGTAACTGATGCAAAAATGTGAGGCAGGTGGAGAAAGTGACGAAATTTGGGGTAAATATTCTTTAGGCAATGACTGGCGTGAACTTAAGAAATGAGGATCCTCTGAAAGTTATTAAAGAGAGTGGTGCTATGATCACTAATAGAAAGATTGTGTTTTTAGTGATGTGGATGACTATGGAGGCGAAGGCTACAACAGTGACCACGCCGAGTTCTCTAGTACCTATTTCTTCTACATTCCTGTTTCTTCTATCACTTTATCAATACGCACATAAATAGCCAGTCACAAACACAGAACAACTGAGTTTCACCAAATCTGGAGGACATTTCGGGGGATAGTCAAAATAAGGACTAAGAAGTCAACATGGAGTTACTTCAGGAGATTCTAAAAGGTACCTTATAAAAGATAAGCAGTCATCCTCCAAGGACAATAAAGTTCTACAGTTGTTGGTTTGAGGGGAGACACAGCCATAAGATGTTGAGAACAGAGAAAACAAACAGGGGTTCAAAGAAAAGCCCTGAGTTGAAAGTCAGAGGGATAGAAGATCCAACTTGAAGGCACTGAAACACAATTTTTAAATCTTTCTTTTTTATTCTTATTTTTTAAAAAATTTAAATTCAATTTGCCAACAATTAGTATAACACCCAGTGCTCATCCCATCAAGTGCATCACCCAGTTACCCCATGCCCCCACCCACCTCCCCTCCAGCAACTGTTTGTTTCCCAGAGTCAGGAGTGTCTCATGGTTTGTCTTCCTCTCTGATTTTTCCCCAATCCCCCCACCCCTTCCCTTATGGTCCCTTTCATGATTTCTCATATTCCACATATGAGTGAACAGAGTTAAACTGAGTAGCATGGTCAGGGTAAAGTGACCATAAGAAGGTTAGGCCAGCAGGTCAGAAGGTAAGATTGAAGCAGAGACTGAGCTAGGAGGAGCATGTGGGCTCCATTGTGCTTTCTACAGCCATCCTCAGTAGGGTTTCCTGGTAACCCTGTGTCCTTATATCCAGAGACCCAAACTCACCTCTCTGGTTATTGAGGTGCCATCTGGAACAGGCGAGGGAAAGGAAGAGATGAGACAGGAGGCTGACAGGAGTGCAGGATGAAGTGCAGTTTCAAAGGGAGCAAGATGTGGGGCAGCCCAATGCTCAGAGAGCTGGAGCCACTGAAGGTGGAGCGACTCTAAGGGAAGTCAGGAGAGAGACTGAGATAAAGAAGTGGGGGCTGGGCAGGGAAGCTGCCTAGGGGCAAAAGAATGGAAAATAGTAGGGTGAGCTTTTCATTTAGAGCAGTAATTAAACTCCAGAGAAGAGAGTGATACCCAGGCCCAGAGGATGGAGAACTGTAGGCTTCAGAGAGGGGTTTGGGGCCTGCTGACTAGTTTTCTATTGCCCTGAATGTGTGTGTGTGGTGGGGGTTGCAGTGCAGTATGGTGGGGGAGGGGATAGAGAAGAAGAAGAAGAGGGGGAAGACAGGTTCAGGTCACAGAGAGGAACCACCCACCTTGAGGGCTTGAAGGTGCAAAAGCTTGAGTAACAGGTGCTCTTTCTCTCCTTCCCTTTGCCCACAAGCAGCTTTGAGCTACTATCCAGAGAGCCAGCTCTGGTTCTGACATGGAGGGCAAAGAGGTCTCTTAGAAATCCCCTTGACTTTGCCAGTAAACTGCAGTGTTCTTGCCACCTTTAATTAAGGCAGTTTCAATAAAACCAAGACAAAATGGCTAAGACGATTGGTTAGTTGGGACTCTTCTTGAACTCTACATTTTAGAAAAAAGTCCAGGCAATATTTAAAGCTACTATAAGGTGTTGTTTAAAAAAAAAAAAAGATACTTGATTTTCAGGTTGTGCTCTGGGGTCAGTAAAAATCAATCCAATCTACTCTGTCTTAGATGACTATGACCCCAGGCATATAAATCTCAATCTGCTGAGATTAAATTACATTTATCATCATCAACAAACATGTATTGAGTGTATCCTAGGTGCTAGATAGGAAGCAGAAACTTAGATGCCTTGTTTCTTATTTTAATGGGTTTACAATCTAGTGGGGGAGGCTGAACACATGTATTAGGATCACATATTCCCTTTCTCACTCTCCAAGGCAACTACTTCACATCTCATCCCCTTTCTTCAAATGTTCCACACTTGCTGTCCCCTCCCCTCAGCTTATGACCTGCATTTCTTTGGCTGATGATGCTTATTTCACTCTGAGCATGGATATGATCAGAAGAAAGTAACCCCATCTTCCCCCACCAAACCTTCCAGTTTCTGCACCCATACCCCTAGACTTCCCCCATCATAAGGAATGGGCTGGCTTCCTTCTATCAACCGGTATATATATTGATAAATCTAAATCACCACTGGTTGTAAAATTATCATAATGAGTGGCGGCAATGGGAATAAAAATGAGGAGGAGCCAAAATGTTCCATGGCAGTAATATGAAAGATGCAAGTCAGAAGGGCTATAATGTAGGGTTAGATTTTCACTTAAGTAATCATATTAGAAAATGTAAAGACTAAAAATGGAATACATAATTTTCATACCAATATGAAATATAAAAACACATTTTTAAAAAGCAGGAAAGAAGAAAAAAGGCCAAAACAAACAAACAAACAAAAAAAACCATGTCTAATGAAAACCACAAAATAAGATGATAGAATAAGTCAAAATACAGCAGTAATCACAACAATAAAATGATTAATTTGCCTGTTAAAATACAAGATCTTCAGACTAGATGTTAAAAATTTCAGCTTTTCAATTTTCAATTTTCAATTTTGTTGTTTATAAGAGATAAGTCTGAAACATAATGACACAAAAAGGTTGAAATAAAAGGAATAGAAAAATATATACCAGGTATACTAAAATTAAGTATTTCTAATCATTAAAAGACTAATAAAAGTGAAGAGGCAAGGCTCAGAATGGGAAAAGATATTTGCAACCACATAATGAACAAAGAACTTATATACAGAATATGCAAAAACCTCCTATAGATCAATATTTTAAAAAGACAGATAACCCAAGAGAAACAGAGGCAAGAACATACAAGCAAGTCACAGGAGAGAAAACTACAATAGTAAATCAACGCGTGAGGGTACTCAAGTCCATTAGCATTCAGAGAAATAAAAATTAAAACCAAAGTCAGACACCATTATATATCCACCCAAATGGCTAACACTTAAGAGACTAGTGATGCCCAGTGTTGGTGAGGATGTGGTGAAATGGAGTATCTCATTCTTTGGTTGGATGTATTCTTGGAACGAGACTTTGGAAACCAGATTGATGTGACTGCCTAAAATGGAAAGTATGCAAACTCTATATCAGTTTGCAATTCAGCTCCTAATAGAAAGGCATATTCATGTGCTCCAAGAACCTGGTACAAGAATGTCCCCAGATGCATTATTTGTAATACCTCCAGGTGGAAACAATCCTAATTTCCACCAATATGATACAATGGAACCCAAGAGAGTAAGGGAAAATGAATAGACTACAGGCAACATGGGTGTTATCTCAAAATTCCAAATTGAGAAAAATAAGCCAGACACCAAAATGGTAATATACACTATGGTTCCATTTATATGAAGTTCAAAAACAGGCAAAATTGAACTATGTATATTAACATACATACATACATACATACATGAGTACTTACTTAGATGGTAAAAGTACAGTGAGAAAGAAATGGTTTGTATAAAAGTTAGAACTGCGGTTACCTTGAGGGAATGGGGAGTTGTTTTTAATTTTTAAAAAAAATTTATTTATTTACTTATTCATGAGAGACACAGAGAGGCAGAGACACAGGCCAAGGGAGAAGCAGGCTCCACACAGGGAGCCCGATGTGGGACTCGATCCCGGGACCCCGGGATCACATCCTGGGCCAAAGGCAGGCACCAAACTGCTGAGCCACCCAGGGATCCCCCAGGAAATGGGGAGTTGTGATGGAGAAGGTGCATGCATGAGTCTTTCGGAGAGCTGGAAATATTCTTTGCCTATATGGAGAGACTTACTAAGCCACATGTTTATGTTTTTTTACATTTTTCTGTATATTTCATATTTCCTAAGAGTAGGCTGTATTTTTTAAAGATTTATTGGTCAAATACTAAGTACCAATAAAGTCCCTTTCCTCATCTTCCTTCACCTCTCTCAGTTGACTATTTCTTCTCTCTTGATACATTAAAGTACTCAGAGCCCTGTCCTTAGCTTGTTTTCTTTCTCTGCACAATCTTCTTAGATGACGCTTTCATCTGTTGACTTCAAATAACCATCTGTATGCTGACAAATTCCAATTCTTTTTTCTCTAGCCCTAACCTCTCTCCTGAGTTCCAGACTATAAATTCAACTGCCTTGTTTACCTTCCTTCATTCTTATTCAATAAATATTTATTGAGCACGTAGTATGTTCTAGGTTCTGCTCTGCATGTTGGGAATCTGGCAGTGATGTAATCAGGCAAAGTCCCCCCCTTTAGGGAACTTACAGTGTTAGACAACTCCAACTGGGTGTCTAGTGGGCATCTCAAAAGTTACATGATCAGATCTCCTAATTTCCGCCCCCAGCCAGTAATACTCCTTCTGAAGCCTGTCTCTTCTGTAAATGATTCTATTATTCTCTACCCAATTGTTTAAGTCTAAACTAGTAGTGATCTTTGATTCCCTCTTTTTTGGCCGTCAGCATTCTACTGGTAGTATCTGTACAATATATGCAACATCTAATCACTTCTCAGAGTCTCGAGTATTAAAACTCCAATTTTAGATACTCTTACAATCATTCTAACACAAAGTATATAAGACATCTTTTTCTTCCTTAAACCTCAGATATAGAGAGATGAGAAATTATATTCCTTTATTTTATTATTCTCATGAGTCTAGGCTTCCCCTTTTTTAGAGAGAGAAAATTGTAGAGAGAGAGAACGCTAGTGAGTAGGGGGGAGGGGCAGAGGGAGAGAGTGAATCCATACTCAGCAGGGAGCCCAATGTGGGGCTCAATCTCACAACCCTGGGATCATGACCTGAGCTAAAATTAAGTGGGATGCTTAAACAACTGAGCCACTCAGGTGTCCAAGTTTAGGCCCCTTTTATTTTCATTTTCTTCCATTCAGTCTTGGTTTCCACTCCCAGTCTCCTTCCCCCAGAGGATATCTATTTAAATGTGCTTGATCTATGTCTTTGTGAAATATACATGTATTACTTTATAGATCTCATTTTATTTTTTTAGGCTGTGTACTCAACACTAAGTTTTAAAAATCTATGTAGGATGTCATATGGATCATTTCTTCTAAGTGCTGCATTAAATTCCATGATAGGTATCTACGACATTTAACTCAGCTATACCTCCATGGCAGACTCATAGGTTACTTTCAACTTCCTACTACTACAAACAATACTATGAGCAATATCTTTGCACATGTTCATGGACCTGTTTGCAAATTTCTCTGGGATATATATATAGGGTATATATGCAGTGTATATATATATACTTATATATGCAGTATAGTGAGTATATATATATATATATATATACACACTCAGGAGTGGGAGTCTGGTTCAGTAAGTGTCACACACTGGATATGACTAAATGCTGCCAGATTATATCCCAGAAAGGTGAGCAATAGTATTCCATTGTGCTCATTCACTAATCCATGTTAGGTATTTGTAGAGGATGTTGCAATGCACCACCAGTTCCTTCTTTAGGACCCAAGCACTTGCTCCTCAGCTTTCTGGACTATTGACTTCTAAGGGCTCACCACATTGTTGTCCCTCCAAGGTATTGCCCTGGTGGAAGGGAGGCACCTCAACCAAAGTCATGTCCTGGGGGAAGGGAACCTACAAGCAACCCAAAGCAATGATGGTTACCTTCAGCTCCACATACAATACTGCCATATAATAATGTTTATGTCAACTTGTGGACTTTTTCTAGAAATGTTTTGGGATGTGTCTACCTAGAATACTTAATTTCAGTAAGGTTTTCCCAGTTGCCTTCTGGGAGGTCTGTACTGACTTAATCTCCAGTAGCCAGGTTCTCACCTCCATACAGCATTTATCATTATCCACCTTTCTCCACATACAGCTTTAAGAAATACTTGCAAAAATAAGTAAGTATTGAACGAAACATCAGATTCCTGGTCAAACTCCAATTACCAAAATATACCTAAAGCTTATACTTTGTTGTTTTTGTTAAGGGGACAAAATCATTGAAACAGAGAATTGCCAGCATAGGGCCTACTATAAAGAATTCAAATAACCATAAAATACTCATGTATCTGATTTTTCCAACTTAGGTAATGTATATTGCTTCTCTTAACGTGAAAATTTTAAGAAGAGTTTGAATCTGGTAAACACATTTATACCATCTATCACTGATGTGAAAACTGTAATTGCCAACGAATAATTTTCTCTAGAAAATGTTTGCCAATGTGATGATGTATGTGGATTTTACTGGGCACAGAGGGAAAAATGAACAATTGTTTATCCTAATGGAAAAGATGCGAACACTCAAATTATGGTTAATTCTCCAATCACTTATTTGGGGACTTGAAATCTTCACAAGACCTGCACTCAAAGGAATTAGCATATTAATTGTCACATTTTCATGGAGGAGGGGTAGTGGGGAGAGACCCTGAAAATAAGCAACTCATTTATACAGCAGATAATTCGCAGACCATTGAGAGTTGACCACTATTCTGCTCTGGACCATAAGTAGATTGCTAGTTGGTTTGGCTTTGGTTTTGGTTTTGGTCTTGGTTTTGTTGGCTGTTTCTTTTCAGAAGCTCTGCTCTATGGATTCCCACCCCCCCCCAAGTTTGGCTCACCGATTACAAACAAACAAATATTCTTGTTTAAAAGGAAAATGCAATAAACTGTCCCATGCCTTTTCTGTAAATTGACTTACTCTAGCAAAGCAATTAAGTAGACGTTTATCAAAGTCGTCTGTCACTCTGCCTCCATATTGTACTTCTCCAATCATGTACCGAACTGTACTCCATGACACACCCTTTATTAAAAATACAAGAGATTATTCATTGTCAATCCAAATGAGCAATTCTAAACATTTCAGATCTTTTCCTGGAGGAAATGTCTCAAAAACGAAGCACTAGCTAGATCACATTTAAAATGACTCATTATCTTCTGTTACTAACTCTTTTGCTATTACATGGCTGAAACTGCTAGAGTTTGGTCACCGAAGAAAAATCTACAATATATTACTCATTGATTATTTAAAATGGGGGAAAAATACTTTTTTTTTCACTCTGTGGATGTAATCAACTATAATATTCATTATACTAATGCCAAGCCATTAGAAAAAAGTAGTGTTTAGTGAAGAAAGGAAAAAAAAATCAAGTAATCAACGATTTAATAAGCTTTCCTAGTAATATGTTTTCTGAATCAGTATGAGAACAACTAGAAAATTATTCATTCACAGCATTTTTCTACAAATCAATCCTTTGCTGTCTCATTCTGTGAACTATAACTAAATCAAAGTATTTATTAATTTCCATAGCAAACTTATTCTAGCAATACATTAGAGATATTAATACTTTTTTTTTCACTTAATACATTTGGAGTAGGAAAAGTAAGAATGCTTGATTTTTTAAATTTACTTTCTTTTGGCTAAATTTTGATTCATTAGCTCCACTGCCTTTCAAAGCAATTATTCCAAGGTTAACTATTATTTATATATACCAAATGATAAATAATAACAGAATATGAACCCATACGATATAATTTTTCATCAAACTGTCATACTCAATTTAATATCCTTTTGTAACTTCAAGGAAAAATGATGATTTGATTCTAGATCCTCCAGGGGCCTACATAAAAATTCATCATGGTTCACCATCACCATACTGATACTTCAGTGTCTATACATAATTAGCTCGAGATCTACTATGAGAAAAAAGAAGGAGGGACGGTAAGAAATTGGTATTGAGTTCTTATTGTGCACCATATACTGTGTTTTCACAAATGCTAACTCACTTATTCCTCACAGAAACCATGGCCACCTTGTAGATGAGGAGGCAGGCTCTGAGAGGCTCATAAACTTGCTCAAGATCATAGAAAAAAACAGATTTCCAATCCTTTCTAACACATGTGGATGAACAACTGGGTTGTGTTCTTAGCTCTGTGAGGAGGAAGTCCTTTATTCTCTCTTGTCCATTATCTCATCAGTACAGTGGGGAGAATAGTAATGCCTTCTGTGCCTACCTACAGATGAGATCTTGCATGCGTGAGCACTCTGAGACTTGTGAAATGCTAGACAATGATCAGTGACCATGATTAGAAATTATTTCTATCTATTTGCATAAGCTTAAACATCTGTTAAGATGTGACTAAAGGTGAGAAAGAACTTTCGCATGGGTCAAGAGAGAACATTTTCACTTCTGAAGAGGCATCAGGGAGATGCTGGAAGAAAGGTCTGATATGAGATGTCTGTTCTCTTGAAGTGCATTGGAGCACTTACCTGTGATATGAGGAAGGCCGTGGAGTTTCTGCACACACTGAGTTTCCTCATTTGTGGTCTGTCTCTGTGGTGTGTGCATGGGAGAGGTTTGAGTGGGGGGGGGCACACGAATATGCAATCGGGGTCTGAATGTACTCCTTATGGGCAATAGAGGTGTGAGGGGAAACGACTGGACCAGTAAACAAGGGATCAGAATGGGGAGGCCCTGGGGGAACCCCAGCAGGTTCAACTGTATATTATAGACTGAAAAAGTCTATAGAACCTTGATTTAAGGACAGCAATAAAAGTAGGGGGAAAAAGAATAATTTCACTCACTTTTTTAATATCACATTCATCAAGGTGGTTCTGGATGAACTGGACACTGGCTGAAAAGTCAGCAGAATTGAACTCATAGGGAATATTCCATCCTAAGGGACCAAATTTGCGCCGCTCCTTAACAAGACAAAGGAAAGTAAGTTGAGATTTTGAAATCGAATGCAGCTGATTTCTCCTGTTATCATTAAAACACAAAGTACAGGAAAAGGAAGGCATGATAGGGAGATAAGGTGATGTCATAAAAGAACAGTATACAATTTTGGATACCTTAGCCACTAAAATATTATTCCATGGCTCTCTTGCCAGGTGGTTTGCCAGAACAAGTCCTCAAACACTTGCCAAGTTGGGAATTCTTGGGTTTAAAAAAAAAAAGTCCAGGTTTCCATCGCCAATTCAAAAAAAAAAATGCCTTAGGTGCTCAATAAATATCTGGTAAATGAACTCATATGTTCTAAGTTAGACTCTTAAAAGTTTCAAATCTTAAGTGTAAGAGTTTGAATTTTTGTTTTTCCAGTTGAATAACTTAAGCGCTCAAGAGTATTTAGACCCCCCTACTAGTTTTACTTTGTAATCTTGCAATTTCAGACTCTGAAAACCTCCAACTCTATTGTAAAACATGACACATCCCTCTTAAAATGTTCACATTTCCCTCATCTGTTCCCTTCTATGAAAAAAAAGGTGGCTAAATGTTTTGAATTGCCAAATTACCCGGAAACAATCCAAATGGGCTCACATAAAATGATTCAATATTCTGGAGACCATTTTAAATGTATGTAAGAGTTAGAACCGGTACTTCCAGGCTCTGATCATCTAGCAAACCACATAGATTAACTCAGATATCACTATACCATTAGCTTTCTCTGCCCTGGCATACAACCAGCCTCTAAGGAAGATCCAATTATTTATTTGGGTTAGGCTCTAGCCCTTTGACCCTAGTGGCTGAGGTGAGAATCCATGAGGAGAGTAGAAGCCCAAGAATCTATGGAAAGGAATAATTCTATTTCTTTACCTCTTAATATGTACTAACTTTTATTTCTCTCTTTTGTTTTCCCTAACCCAACACACACACACACTCTCTCTCATGATGTTTTCACAAGTCATTCCAATACTTCTTACTACAGCTGCTCCATGCTTTCAATCCTAATTAAACCACCATTTAAAGGAATTTTAGTTTAGACAAGCTCGTGGAGAGGTCAGAGAAAAAAAATTCAGAGAGCAAGAAGGTTTAACTACTGATTTTCAGAATATGCTTTTAAAATATTAAGTAAACCATGAAAATTAATTTGGATAATTTGGGTCCAGATGTCCTGACCCTGGGAGATCAGACTGTTAAATAAAAATTCAAACAAGTAAATCTTAAAGATCTCCATGGCTTTATTGAACAGTTGATGAATTAAGTAGCGTCCCACTTAGCAAATAGGAAAGAGCCTTGAAGAGCTACAGAAAAAGAAAAGTTTTTAAAGGCAGAGAGGAGATGACACAAGGAAGTGGTAAGAGAGAAAAAGGATTATTTGGGTCAAAGGATTATTTGTCCCCCTTCCTTTGGGGAACAAAAGAGGTCTACTAGGGGATTACCACACTAGCACTGACCAGGAAATTTCAGATTAACTGGTTAAAATTACATTTCCTGGAGAAGTTTGAAATTGCAGTTAGGTTATGTATGATTTTTCAATTTGGTGATGTGGGCTTAGCACAAGTAACTCTATTGTGTCTGTTGTCTCCTTTTTAATAAGACTGACAGCATACAAATAACTCTTAAAAAACTAGTACACTACTAACATTACTTCTAGACCTATACTTCTTTAGGTTAGGTTGTCAGGTACTAGCATTTTCTATGGTGTGACTCCCATTCTCATCTCTTAGCTGATTAAAGTTGGACAGCCAGCCCAAGAAAGGCCAACCAGATTCCTCCTCTCAGGAATTTGGACTTAGGGTTCAGAACTGCTACCTAGAGTTTACTCTAGTTAGAGTAAACTAGTGAGACTTGGGGCAGCCCTGGTGGCGCAGCGGTTTGGCGCCGCCTGCAGCCGAGGGCGTGATGCTGGAGACCCAGGATGGAGTCCCGTGTCCGCCTTCTGCAAGGAGCCTGCTTCTCCCTCTGCCTCTCTCTTTCTCTCTGTGTCTCTCATGAATAAATAAAAATCTTAAAAAACAAACAAACAAACTAGGGAGACTTTAAACTTGAGAGCTGTGAAGCATAATCTTCCCTTGAACACAGAGAAGGTGAGAAGGAGCAGAGGTGCCCTGACCAGTGGTTTTATCCCAGGTGCATAAGGGGGAACCCTGGCTTTTAAAGGTGTCAGCATCGGGGATCCCTGGGTGGTGCAGTGGTTTGGCGTCTGCCTTTGGCCCAGGGCGCGATCCTGGAGACCTGGGATCGAATCCCACGTCGGGCTCCTTGTGCATGGAGCCTGCTTCTCCCTCTGCCTGTGTTTCTGCCTCTGCCTCTCTCTCTCTCTTTGTGTGACTATCATAAATTAAAAAAAAAAGGTGTCAGCATCACTCGATGGCTGTCTGCTTCCTGGTATCAGTACTCATGTTGCCATGATATTTTTCTAACTGTTTCGTATTAAAATGCTTGGCCCTGTAAACCAGATTTTGAACCTTGATAGTGAGAAACATGTCTCCCATTTTTGTCTCCCCTTTGTTTCCCCTTTTTTGAGGAAAGGATTATGATTGTGTAATAAATACTAGATTGATTAATGATTATTATCAAAATGAAAGGCACTCTCCTTCTCACCCTCTGTGGGGTCATTTCTGAGGCTGACACAAATTCAAAAGAATTTCTTGAGTGGATCTCAGAAACACTGAGGTGAGCCTCCTCCAAGTTATTTTGAAGCCAGAGTAGGTTGAGAGTGAGTGGGGAGTGTGATATTAACATGAAAATGCATTCAGCTAAGCCTTGAGTCTCTGGAATTTCTTCCATCTTGACACCTTCAAAAAAAAAGAAAGCTAACTACTTATTGGTGAAATGAAAATGTTTTCCCATTTTTTAAAAAGAAAATCAACTCTAAAATAGTTTCACCTATGTTTGACTTAATTTTTTTTTTAAATTTACTGTTCAATTAGACAGGAGACTGAATGAAAAATAATTCTTCCTTTCCAATTACTAGAACTGCTTATATTGGCTCTATGGAAACACTCCCATTTACACGCACTGAGCCATTGCAATTCTGTTGCTCCTTAAATTGTGATCTTTGAAAATTGTTCCAGTGCTGAGATTTGCTTCACTTTATGGTGTTTACTATCAGATTTCATTTAAAGCATTTACTTTTTAGGTTGGTTCACTAAAGTCATAGACTGTTTAGCTTATCTTGGGGAAAAAAAAGACAAGATCTTGGGGGGTGACTTTTCTTTTACAAATGAAGTAATTTCAATTTCTTGAAAATTTTTTTTGTATTCACTCATCTCTCTGAGTGACAATAAAGAAATAGGCCTGAATTATCACCATGGAATACTATCAGAACAGACTCAAACCATCAGAAGAAGAACTAAGGACTCACTTGGAAGCTCAGGAGCAGGAGGCTTTGCTAGAACTTGGAATATTTGGAATACTGAATCTCTTCAGTTCAATTAGTGATGAGTCCCATGTGAGACAATGGAAAAATATTAAAATCAATGTATTTTCAAGAAGTTTTAATCTGGTTGAGAAAATAAGACTTAGAAATAAGGAAAGGACAATGTGTTAGTGACTATAATTAACTGTCAAAATATAACAGATGATAAGCCTGAAGAAGACATTCAATCAGAGGCTTCTGGGAAGAATGCAACTGAAGCTAGTCTTTGAAAAAGAGGGAGAAAAGACTTCCAGGCTTCTCAAAGGCTATGAGGAAAGACAGGAACACAAAGCTCCAGATTCATCAAGCAGGAGGCTACAGGTAAGTGGTTTTACTGCAGCAGAGAGTGCCCTCGGGGGAGTAGCTAGAACTATGTGCTCTCATGATGATTCAGGAGTGGCACATAGATTTGAATGTCAGAATGAAGAGTTAAAACCTGATTCAACAGAAGGGAGTTATTGTTCATTATTAATTTGGAGAGGGGTGATCTTATTTTATTTTATTTTTTAAGATTTTATTTATTCATGAGAGACACAGAGAGAGAGAGGCAGAGACACAGGCAGAGGGAAAAGCAGGCTCCCTGCAGGGAACCTGACGTGGGACTCCATCCCAGGACCCCGGGATCATTACCTGAGCCAAAGGCAGACACCCAACCACTGAGCCATCCAGGCGCCCCAAGAGTGGGGTGATTTTAAGAAGACTAGTCTACTCTTTACTGAATTTGACTAATATGGCTCCTTCTTTGTATCCCAAAGAATCTACAAAACACAGAACTATTAGTGAAATACGGAAAACATGGAATCCTCTTTTAGACACTGAAGACAAATTGCTCAACGAAGTCATCATCTTAACGATGTTAAAGCCATTTCCAATTTTATGTTAAACTCTACCTCAGCCCAATGAGCCCACCTCTCCACAGCCCAACACAGAATCATTTCAGCTGCATCTGCAAAACAAGTCTCTCTTTGGAACGTCACAACCTGTTTCTTTAATTACTGGAGCTCACGTAAAATGAAAAATGCAATCCATATTATAAAACATATGGGAAACTTTAAAAGGTAAAAATAATGAACAGAAGTGGCCAGGACCCCTGGCAAAAACTGCCAAGCAAAATGTAAAAGTTCTTTTTTTAAACCTGTATCATATTACTGTAATTATTCTGAGGATATTTAAACGAAGAACTTTGTAATCATGCCTCCCCAAAGCAAGAACTTCCTATGCAGTATTAAACTTGAAGGGAATGTTTGTCAAGGCTCAAACTTGAGAGAGAAAACAAGATGTAGGAGAAGAAAACACTTTTCTGAAAGAAGAACTGCTGGCAGTGGATTTCCTTGGGCCCTGTTCCATGCGGCCATTTTCATTTCATATTTAATTATTTTTAAGAGCCAGGATAAAATATCCAAGTCTGCAAATGCCACTGCAAGCCCCTAGAGCTCCTAATCAATGACTTTAGCAAGAAAACTTCACAGACTTGTGCATAAGCCATTCGAAAAGTCCCAAAAAGTGGGCCTCAAGGTGGGTAAGCCAAGGTGATGAGGAGAAAAGTTCTAAACCATGAAAAGGACACAAAAGTGATGAAGGACACCTGTCTTAAGGGCAGTGGGTATTTGGCAATTATTCTCAATTCTTGTTGTGTATTAGAATCACATAACAAGTTTTTAAAAGGACTGAGCATCCCACCTTGCTGCCTCCTCCCAGGGATTCTGGGACACAGACAATGCTGAGAACCATTTCATTAGACATTCATTGGGTCCAATGGACTCTTCAAACAATGGATAGTACACTGACCATCAAAGGACAGCACACTGACCACCAGAAAATGCTATTCTGACTTTCTGCATGAGGTATTGGGAGGACACCACAAATGTTAAGTATTGAGTTTTAAAAGAACAGGACTTTGGAGGTAGATATATTTAAAATTAAGATCCTGAAGGGTTAATGTGGCCTTGCTCTGAAATCCAGAATGCCATTGCACTGGAGTTTCTGGGAAACCATAGAGAGATGATATTAAGGCCAGAGGGAAGATTCCAGTGAGGAATCACCATCCATCTCCAAGAGGATGTGGAAATGTCCTCAGGGAGTAGTGGCCAAATAGAGCCAAGGCATCCACTAGCATGCTGGGGATGGTGGGCTCCCATGGGGATGGTAGAGGGCTGGCTGGCTAGGACAGAGATATCACCTGACTGCTATAAGAGTGCTGTTGCTATAGTAACTTCTTGGCCTATGTAGATGGTAAGTTAACCTGGCAGAGAGGAGAAAGAAGAGGAGTCTGGGGCAAGAAGAACTCAGTGCAACATTGGCTTATGTATCTGCAAGTTCACATGGAAGCACCCAGGGCGCCCTTCTACTGGGTAAGCCTGCTCCTGCCTCAACCACAAAACAAACCACACTATTTGCTACACCACCCAAGACAGTTGTCCTTGACCCGCCAACTCTACTTCCCCATTGTATGGGAGAGGAAGAATGTTCATTTTGTTCTCTGTAACAGTGAGTGAGGTCCGCATAACACATGATGCCCTTGAGTGGGGGTGAGTTGATGGTATGATGCCAAACCACAGTTCAGTAAGGGAATTACATGGAGGTCACACAGCTCTCCCATTTGACCTCTATTTCACTACCAGGTTCTGCATTCTGAGGTGTGATGGGCTCCAGCATGAACTCCTCCCCAGCTCTGAAGCTTGAGATTATGGGATATGAACCAATTCCCTGTTCTTTTTGTGAGTCTCTGCAAGGACAAATGCATAAAAATCATATTTATATAGAGCAAGGTATATCTAGGTTAATTTGGAGGAATCAGTCAATCAGTTAACAAATCAGGTGTTTGGCTATTATGTCCAACAGTAGTAGAGAAATCTAAGTCACAATCAATCCAACCCAGAACAGTCCTTTTAGTAATGGCTGCACTTCAAACTTTAATATGCACATGAGTCACTGGGGCATCTTATTACAATGCAGATTCTGATTCACCAGGTCCACGGTGGGGCCTGAGATCCATCTCTTACAAGCTCCTGGGCCATGTGGATACTTCTGGCCCAGGACCACAAGCTGCATTTTGCTATCAAGCCAGCTCCATCCTAACAAGTAAAAGAAAATAGTTAGGTGTATCATAGTAAATATTTCTGCTAACAAGAACAGAGGAAACCATGCTTGAATTATCCATGCTCCCTGTGTAGTCATAGAACTTGATAACAGTCTTAGAAATGGGAAAAACCTTGAAAGATCACCTCCTTCTGCCTCTAATCACACAGATGGGGAAACAAGAGGTCCCAGGAAGGACAGAGCTTGACTATCGTCACACAGCTAACTAATTTCATGGCAAGTCTAATGTTGCAGCCTCCTGGCCCTCAATGACGTGCTCTTTCTGGTGCACTGTGACTGGATTTTAAGAGACATTCAACCTCCTAGCTGTATAGCCCTAGCAATGGAGACTTTTCTGTTTTAACCCAAATACAAGTCATGTCAAATGCGAGGACCCTTTAGTCCTAGGACCAGCCTGTGGACCTGTTGTTCTTCTGTGTAGCACTTGGATAATGGCCACAAAAATATAGGTTGCCACACTGACCATATGGAAAATACCCCCAATTATCTCCCCATGATAAGCCCAGTGGAAGAGTTGAATCATCACTACTGGGAACAGAATCATAAAATATATTATTTGTGAATTGGGAATTAAATAACAGAGTTAAAGTAATATTTGTATTAGAGTATGATAAGGCCTAGCAAAACAAACAATTCCCAGATAAGAACGTATGAAATAGGCTTCAATGACTTGAAAGCTATAATTTACAATCCAAAGGCCACAATGGAACTTAGTAAAAATAACCACCCGCAAAGTGTTTAGCCTGATTTTAACTCTCTCAGGGTTCAGGGGCCGATATACAGGAGATGCACAATTGTCTCCTCTCTGCAGTCCTCTCTCCTGGCCACCTGGGAACTCAGTAAAGTGGCAGGGACAAGGGGCCTGAGAGTAAATCCTCCAAATATGTTCTGGGATGAGTACCAAATTCCCCTCCACCTTTGATCAGGGTAGGGAGAGAGGAGGTGAAGCTCTGCATGCTGCTGTACATAGCTAAACCATGACTCCTGGTACAAGCCAGGTGATTCATTCCATCCTCACTCCAGCCTCAGTGAAGGAAGAAATGTAGAAAGGGTTAAAGGAGGCTGTTCATCCTCTCTGACGTCAAGGAGTGAGACAAGTACATTACAATTATACAGCTTTCAAGTATAGAACAAAATATAAAATCAAATGTAGAGATGCCTGGGTGGCTCAGTGGTTGAGCATCTGCCTTCGGCCCAGGGTGTGATCCCGGGGTCCTGGGATCAAGTCTTGCATCGGACTCCCCGCAGGGGGCCTGCTTCTCCCTCTGCCTATGTCTGCCTCTCTCTCTGTGTCTCTCATGAATAAAAAAATAAATCTTAAAAAAAATCAAATCAAATCAAATGTAGAACAAAGCAATAAAAAATGAAAATACCCTATAGACAAGTGGCTGTGGAGCCATAAAATTACCAGACTGATATATAAGTGTACAGTAAAACCAAATCACAAACAACTTGAAAATGACAGCTAACTATTGTCCCTCCCAATATCACCACTGCCTTCACTGGTAGGCTCAAAATATACTTCTGTGCTAGGCAGAAGTGTCGTGCTTGACTTTTAGATCTACTGCCTATGAATTTAACCTCTCTGAGCCTCAATATCTTCATTTTTATTTTATTTTTTCCTGAGGTGCAGCTAATTTATTTTCACACACTAAAGGGAGTGGGGGGATGGACCCATGGTAGGGCTGAGGCTGTGCTGTCCCTGTGTCTAGTTTAACAAAGTTCTCCTGTTATTTAGGACAGTCCAAGGGATAAATTCCTGAGAGTCTGAGGCAAATCACAGGCTTTGGAGTCAGACTGGTTAGATAATCTATGAGAAGCATGTAGCAAATAGCTGATGCTCCTGCTTTCCTGTCTTCTTAAAAGTACTACTATCTTCATTCGTGTCTTTATGCATCTGGACATATCATCAATCAATTTCCTCATTTTTAAAATGGTGATAATCCGACCTCAAGAAACATGACTGTTAGTATTACATGAGATGGTGTGCATAACATTCCTGGCTGGCACAGGCACTTTGAAAACCAAATTCCTATCTAAAGAATCCACGTTCAGCTCACAGATATTTGTTGAGCTCCAGTAATGCCCTGGGTGCTGCTATGGTGGGGGAGAGTCAGCAGGAACAAAAAGCCAAAGCCTTTGTCTCCAAGAGTCGTACACTGTCATGGCCATGGTAAGGGGCAGGTGCACTACACAGACAGGTACATACTATGCCAGGTGGGGCAAAGTGCCATGAAGGAGAAAAAAAAGCAGAGCACGGAGAGCCGACAGCGCAGCAGAGAAACAACATGACATCATTAGCATCCCCCTAAATGTGCAAACTGCGCTCAGAAGTTACCTGCACAGTGGAGTGTAAAAATGCCACTGTGTAAAGCATCGGCTTCCACATGGGTAAGTTACTGATATCCAGAAGGTCTTGATTAATTCCAGCAAAGGTTCTTTTCAAACCTGCGCGTACGCCTTGGGGTGGCTCATTGGTGAATTTCAGAGAAGTCTGTTGTAAAAAGTAAATGGTGATTTTGTTTCTATAAGTTATTGTAAGGGATAAAATAGACATTACAATATATCAGACAGCAGTGTACCTATGGTACATAAAATGTCAGCTGAACGTCAGCACTGTGTAAATTAATGACATCAATCATAGCTGAGACCCCATCAATCAGTACTGAGTCTTAGAACTCCTCTGTGGAAATATTTGTGATATAATATTGATGATTATAGTCAAGATTTTGACAATTACAGTATAAGATCTTGCAGAGTCTGCTGGATCGAAAGCCTTGTCATGTTTTCATTTTTCAATAACGCCACTATGCCATCTCTATTAGAATGATTCTCAAGGAAAAGACAACTTATATCACAGTAACAAACCTGAAGCAATGTGATTGGAAATCGGTCGTGGGGCTCAGTAGTTATCCACACTCGGAAAGAGTCATCATTGGCTTCTGTGGTAATTAAAGTCTCTAGCAATTCTTCCATGAATTCCAGGCCAAGGTGACAATTTTGTAGTAATACCCAGCCACCCTGCATCCAAAAAATGATTTCATATTAGTTTCTTGTCACTTTTTTGCAATGATTTTAAGAAAAAAATGTACAAATTAAAAAGCAAAAACCCTTTGCTTAGGGCATGTAAATACTGTGTTTTGAGTACTTAATTTTTTTAATTTTATTTATTTATTTATGATAGTCACAGAAAGAGAGAGAGAGAGAGAGAGAGACAGAGACACAGGCAGAGGGAGAAGCAGGCTCCATGCACCGGGAGCCCGACACGGGATTCGATCCCGGGTCTCCAGGATCGCGCCCTGGGCCAAAGGCAGGCACCAAACCGCTGCGCCACCCAGGGATCCCTGAATACTTATTTTTTAATGAAATGACTGTACATCAATACAAACATTTCTTCTGCTACTGGTAAAACTGGAGTCAAGTAAGTTGAAAACGATTGTACTCTGACACCCTTGGTTCAGAAGGAAACAAAAATTAAAACCTGAATGTTTCTTGTTTAAGTACAGTCTGTGCACCATCTAATGGTGGGAATGGGTATTTTGGAATTTATAAAAACTCCTCCTAAGGTAAATCAGAACTGACTCATCCCCAAACCAAATCATCCAAAGTCACAGAGAGATGCACAGTAGCTCATGAAAGTCGGAGTCAGCTCACTTGGTGACTTGTGCTACCAGAATACTACATTTTATTCTTTGTCATCACTCTTATCATGTAGTCCCCAAACCACTAAACTTACTAAGCACTATTTTAATACTTGGTAAAACTATCTCTGATAGTATAAGTCACATAACCATCACTGCAGTACAAGAACACAGACAACCTTCCGATACCCTTATATTAACAAGATCAGATCAATACAGCTACAAAGGGAACCCTGGGTGGCGCAGCGGTTTGGTGCCTGCCTTTGGCCCAGGGCGCGATCCTGGAGACCCGGGATCGAATCCCACATCTGGCTCCCGGTGCATGGAGCCTGCTTCTCCCTCTGCCTGTGTCTCTGCCTCTCTCTCTCTCTCTGTGACTGTCATAAATAAATAAAAATAAAAAAATACAGCTAAAAATATTGAGCGCAGTAAATAAATGGCTCATGCATTATGCCTTCTACTGTGAGAGAAAATACAACTCAGACTGGCTTAAACAGCCAAGGGACATGTTGGCCTGACAACTGGGGTGTGCAGAGGAGGATGGACTTCACAGTTATTTTGTACCATCGTGGATCCAGTCAGTTGCTGATTCCCCATTTCTTTCGACAATGTCAGCTTTGTCCTAAATATGATGTCCTCCAAGTGTGGCACTGTGGCTGCTCCTATTCATGGACTGTTGGTTTTTTTCCCGCCTCATACTATCATTATTATCAATACTTATCCCACATTGAGAAACAGAACATGGAACTTATGAAAGCTAATATTCCAAAAAATGTTAGTGTGAATGCAGTATTGAAATTTAAAAGTTTCTCATTCGTGGAAACTAAAGAAATGATTTAAAGTCCAGAGCTAAACTGTCAAATCACTCAATGGAGTGAATCATTTGAGCTGAGTAAAAATAATTATACATAACTGCCTTGATATATATAAATTAGATACAATATATTATTGAATATAATTAAGTGATAAAGATAAAGGCTTCGGGCACTTGAGAATTAATGACTAACTTGAGAATTTGATGGACCAAGCAGAGACTTAGCTCATTAACCCTCTCTAGTCATTAATTCACAAGCAAAAGCTGCACCAAAGTTGCTAGAAACCTTATGAGATCAAAAGCTTAAACATAAAGTGAGATCCTCCCCTTTTTAAAAATAAGTGGTACGATTTCTTATCAGAGCTGAAATTGCTATCTACCAAGCATCTCCAGATAATTAATGTCCTGTGTATTTATTAGATGTTCTGGAAAACATTTCTTAGCATCCCACCCAGCTTGCAATCAATAAAAACTATTACCAATATTTAAACACAACATCCTCAAATATTTCTATTTGTCTGAAACTACCCATTAATTAAGAAAATAAAAGTCTGACTTTAACCAAAAATTGAAATTTAACTGACTTGATCTGTCACTTCTTAAACACTGTCAATATTGATTGCGAGATTCCAGTTATAGCTGCATTCTTAGAAACCAGGGAATGTGTCTGCCTAATTGTCAAAAAATATTTAGTAAAAATAAGAGCTTATGCTATGATGCTATGGAAAATAAAACAAGCTTTTCATGGGGACATCAGATTTAAAATTCATTGGTAATCAAAGGTTGACTACCCATACACTGAAAAAAATGGAAAGCTGATGATGGAGCATCCCAGACAGAATGATTCGGCCACCACTGTGGTCCCAGGTAGACCTGGTGGCCAGAGGGCTACCAGGAAGAATGATGCACCAGCACTAGCTGCCCTCACTACCTACCTGCTGCATAGACATCTGAATCAGCTTTCGAGCGTGTACCTCTTGTCCTTGCCCCATTGAGATAGTTCTGCATTCTGTAACATAGGGGAGGAATGGCTATGAGGAAATGTAAATTTTATTACAGCACTGGGACAAAAAATTAATTTCTCAATGGCTATAGCCCCCCGTGGCTTCTAAGAAGGTCCCTTGTGATTAAACAGGTATGGCCTTTGGTTGTGTTGATGCGAGAAATGGGTGAGGCAGAAACTGGAAGCACCATGGGGAAAGGTGAGGGCAAAGGGAGAGACAGAGGGCCTGACACTGGGCTTTGAGAGAGTTTGGGGGTATTTGGAGAGAAAGAGGGAAATGACCGATGGTGGGAGACACAGCTACAAAGCTATCACAGGTATTTGGAGGGAAAGAGGATTTTTGAGTTTTGCCATTTTTTAAAAAGATTGGAGATAGCGAGAGAGAGTATGAGCAGGAGGGGCAGAGGGAGAGGGAGAGAGAAACTCAAGCAAACTCTTCACTGAGCATGGAGCCCGACGCGAGGCTCAATCCTAGGACCTTAAGATCATGACCTGAGCTGAAACTAAGAGTCAGACACTTAACCAACTGTGCCTCCCAGGTGCCCCCCCCCATATGTTCTTTTAAAAAGATTTTTAAAAATTTATTCATGAGAGACACAGAGAGAGAAAGAGAGAGAGAGAAGCAGGCTCCATGCAGGGAGCCTGATGTGGGATTTGATCCCAGGACTCCAGGATCATGCTCTGGCCCGAAGGCAGGTGCTAAACCTGAGTCACCCAAGGATCCCCCATATGTTTTTATTAGAATCTTTCTTTGGTGGTTTCACAGGTGCTTCAGTGAACATTTAATTAGATTTTTATTCTTTTAAGATGTCAGGTTTGCAGTGCTTCCTGGCCATTTTGGTTTTGTTTGCATGGCTGTCCATTTTCTGAGAGAGAAGTCAAGGCGATTGGGCCCTAAGAGGGCTACATTAGGGGTAACTGTGCCTTAGACTGGATCATCACCTTGGAATTGAGTGTGAAGAGAAAGTGGAGGCCACCCTGTGTAAAACAACATACATTACCCATCACTCTGCTGCTCATGCTGCTTCTTCCATAGCATATTGTGTACTTTTCTGGTTAGCATATTATACATTCATTTGTTTTTGGATAATTGTCTATTTTTCCCTCACACTAAAATGTGAGCTCCAGGAGAGGGAGGACTTAGATCCTAGTGGCTTACCCAGCACCTAGACAGTAGGTAGCACTAAGTAGGTGCTCAATAACTGCTTTCTTAAACTTTTAAAACTGAGATATAGTTTACCCTTTAGAAGTATACAATTCAATGTTTGTTAGTATATTCATAATTTTGTGGAACTATCATTTCTATCTACTTCCAGGACATTCTCATTATACCCAAGGAAAACATCCATTAGTGGTCACTCTCCATTGCCCCCTCCCACCACAGCAACCACTAATCTACTTTCTCTTTTCTAGACATTTTATATAAATAGAATTATACAGTATGTGACCTTTTATTCCGTCCTCTTTTACTAGCATAATGCTGTCTTGACAGCATTCATCCATGTTGTGGGATGGATCACAACTTTATTCGTTTTTAAGGTTGAGTAGTAATTCCCTGAATTGATATACTACATTTGTGTACACATTTGTCAGTTGACGGACATTTGAGTTGTTTCCATTTTTTGGCTAGTATGAATAATGAACATAAATGCTATGAACATTCGTGTATAAGTATTTGTGTGGACAAGTATTCAGTTCACTTCGGTATGTACTTAGGAGTAGAATTAGATCATGTTGTAACTTTGTTTAACCTTTTGAGGAACTGCCAGACTGTTTTGCAAATAGCTGCCCCACTTTACATTCCCATCACCAGTGCATAAAAGTTCTAATTTTTCCACATCCTTGCCAACATTTACTATTGCCCATCTTTTTCATTATAGCTATCTTAGTGGCTGTGAGGTAGTTATCCCTTGTATCCCATCGTAGTTATCCCATTTTCAGTTCCACTCCCCAATGACTAATAGTGTTGATGATATTTTCATGTGCTTATTGGTCATTTATATATCTTCTTTGGAGAAATACCGATTCACATTTTTTCTCACTTTCAAATTGGGTATTTGATTTTTCATTGTTGAGTTGTAAGGGTTCTTTATAGCCTCTGTATACCAGATCCTTAGCTGATGTATGATGTGAAAATACAGTCTCTCTCATTTGTAAGTCATCTTTTTCACTTTCTTTGATAGTGCCCTTTGAAGCACAAGAGTTTTAAATTTTGATGAAATCTAATTTTTTCATTTTCTCTTGTATTGCTTCTGTTTTTGATATCATAACTAGAAAACCACTGCCTAATCCAAGGTCACAAAGATTTACACCTATGTTTTCTTTAAGAGTTTTATGGTTTTAGCTTTTACATTTATGTCTCTGATCAATTTTGAGTTGAATTTTTCATATGGTATGATATAAAAGTCGATCTTCATTCTTTTGAAAATGGGTATCAGTTTTTCCAGCACCATCTGTTGAAAAGACTGTTCTTTCCTTCATTCAATGCTCTGGCATCCTTGTTGAAAATCACTTGACCATATATGTGAAAGGTGATTTTATGGAACCACAATCCAATTCCATTGTTACATATGTCTATCTTTATGCCAGTACCATCTTGTTTTGATTACTGTAGCTTTGTAGTAAGTTTTAATATTAGGAATTGTGAGTCCTACACCTTTTTTCTTTTTCCTTTTTCCTTTTGAAGATTGTTTTAGTTATTCTGGGTCCCAAGTAATTCTAAATGAATTTTAGAATCAGCTTGTCAGTTTCCACAAAAAAGGCTGCTGGGATTTTGATAGGGATTATGCTAAATCTGTAGTCAGTGTGAGTATTGCCATTTTACCAACATTAAGTCTTCTGACCTATGAACACAAGATGTCTTTCCATGTATTTAGGTCCTCTTCAATTTTTCAATTATGTTTTGTACTTTTCAATGTATAAGTCTTGCAATTCTTTGTTAAATTTATTCCTAAGTATTTTTATGATATGGTATATGGAATTGTATTTATAATCTCATTTTTGAATGGCTGTTCCTATTGTATAGAAAAGTGATGAATTTTTAAATATTGATCTGGGATCCTACAATCTCATTGAATTCATTTATTAACTCTAATAGTTTTTTTTCCATTGACTTCATAGGATTTTCTAAATACAAAATCATGTTATCTGCAAACAGAGATCATTTTACTTCTGGTCTAATGGCCCCTGTCTAACAACCTCCAACACAGAGCTGAATAGAGGTGGTGAGAACAAACATCCCTAACTTTCTCCTGGTCTTTGGGGGGGAAGCATTCAGTCTTTTACCATTAAATATGATGTTAGTTGTAGGGTTTTGGTAGGTCACCTTTATCAGGTTGAATAAATGTTTATTCCTTTTTGTTCTTATTGTGAAAGAGTATTGGATTTTTTTCAATGCTTTCTCTGCCCTTATTCAGATTATTAGTGGGTTTTGTCCCTTATTCTATTAATATGGTATATTATATTGACTAATATTCATATAACCAATCTTGCAGTCTTGGGATCAATCCATTGGTTGTAGTGTATATGGTGCCAGATTTAGTTTGATAGTAGTTTGTTGTGAATTTTTACTTCTCTATTCAGAAGGGATATTGGCTTTCTTGTGATATTTTTTGTCTGGACTTGGTATCAGGGTAATACTTGTCTCATAGAATGAGTTGGGAAGTGCTTCCTCCTCTTTTACTTTTTTGGAAAAGTTTGTGAAGAATTGGTGTGATTCTCTAAATGTTTGGTAGAATTCACCAATGAAGCCATCTGGTCCTGGTATTTCCTTTGTGGAAATTTTTGGTTACTAAATCAGTGTATTTAATACTCCTTATAGTTCTATTCAAGTTTTCTGTTTCTTCTGAGTCATTCCAGTACTTGTCTCTTGATAATAATTTGCTCACTTCATTCAGATTATCTAATCTGTTGGCATAATCATTCATAGTATTCCCTCATGATCTTTAAAATTTTTGTCAGATCAATAGTGATGTTCCTCCTGTCATTCCTGATTTTAGTAATCTTAAGTCTTCTCTCCTTTACTCTTTGTCACTCTGAAGATTTGTCAATTTTGTTTTCTTTTTTCTTTCTTTCTATCTCCCTTTTTGTGTGCATGTGCGTGTGCGTGTGTGTGTGTGTGTGTGAAGTAATGGCATACATTATCTATTATGGAGGCTTTCTCTTTTCTTATTTAAGGTTCTATTTCTCTCATAACCCTCAGGACTCACTTCCATGGTTTGTCTAACAAGTTCTGGGAGTGAACTTTCCTGTGCAGTATATACTTTATTTCTCTTGTCATCAAATGTTCACTTACCTGTTTATGACTTTGGGCAAGTTACTGATCATCAAATTATATTTTCTGAACTTTTTAAAAGGATAATTTATATTAACCTCCTTGCCCATTTCACAGTCTCGTGGAGTAGGGGGTACTTAGAGGGTACTTAGGCTCAATATATTACCAATATTTTAACTTTTTTTTTTTTTTTTTACTAGTGGTTGTTAGGTGTTTGATGATGTTTTCAAAGAAGATAACTTCTAATTTGTTGATTTTTTGTTGTTTTTTAATTCCCTATTTCATTTTTTCCCACTGAAATATTTCTTTTCTTTTCTTTTTTTTTTTTTTGCTTTGAGTTTAATTTGCTTTTCTTTTATTTAAATTCAATTAACCAATATATAGTACATCATTAGTTTCAGATGTAGTTTTCAACAATTCATCAGGTGCATATAACACCCAGTGTTCATCCCACCATGTGGTCTCTTTAATGCCTGTCACCCAGTTACCCCAAGCCCCCACCTCCCTCCCCTCCAACAACCCTCAGTTTGTTTACAAGAGTTGAGTCTCTCTCTTTTTTAAAGATTTTATTTATTCATTCATGAGAGACAGAGACAGAGAGACAGAGAGAGAGAGGCAGAGGGAGAAGCAGACTCCATGCAGGGAGCCTGATGTGGGACTCGATCCCGGGACTCCAGGATCATGCCTTGGGCCGAAGGCAGGTGCTATAAACTGCTGAGCCACCCAGGGATCCCCAGAGTTAAGAGTCTCTTGTGGTTTGAATCCCTCTCTGATTTTTCCCATTCAGTTTTCCCTCCCTTCCCTTGTGGTCCTCTGGACTCTTTCTTATATTCTGCATATGAGTGAAACTATGATAATTGTCTTTCTCCAATTGACTTATTTCACTTAGCGTAATACCCTCCAGTTCCATCCATGTCAATGTAAATGGTCTTTTCCAAAGGCTGAGTAATATTCCATTATGTGTGTGTATATATACACACACACACACATATATATGTATATATATATCATATCTTCTTTATCCATTCATCTGTCGATGGACATTTTGGCCCCTTCCACAATTTGGCTATTGTAGACATTCCTGCTATGAACATTGAGGTGCAGGTGCCCCTTCATTTCACTACATCTTTATCTTTGGGGTAAATACCCAGTAGTGCAATTTGCTCTTCTTTTCCTAGTTTCTTAAGGTAGAGGTTTAAGTTATTGACTTGCAATCTTTCTTCATTTTTAACATAGGCCAATAAATATTTTATAAATTTTCCAAATGGTTTGGAACAACTGGACTGACTGACATTGGAAAATGAGGAAGCTTTGTCATGAGAGGAACTCCCAAAAGAAGGGGGATGCAGAGGGTGTTATAGGAAATGTTGTTGCAGGTAAGAAAGTATAATTACACTTTGGTGGTTTGGGGTTTTTTGTTTGTTTGTTTGTTTGTATTTAAGAGACTTTAATAAGAATTCAACTGCCTTTCCATTTCTTTCCAAAATTAAGCTTGTCTTTCTTTCACTTTGTTTTTTCCTTTTTAAAAAATTCTTATTTCTAAATAAGTAATATATGCTCATAGTGAAAGCACCGGAAAATACAGGAGAGTATAAAGGAGAAAATACTCTGTGTCTCTCATGAATGAATAAATAAAATCTTTCAAAAGAAGAAGAAAATGAAAATCATAAATAACCCTCCCTAGATTTTAATTCTAATCTTTTTAATATGCATAATCCACAATAATTTACTCTCATTTTAAAATTTAGAATGTTCTGAAAACTGAAAATTTTGCACAAAATCATTGTTGTGGCAAAAACTGACCTGACTGCGGTTATTTATAGACTTTATTTATCCCTATCTCTATGAATATTAATACTCTTATCTGCCGTATATTATATAATATATGAAATATTACCTTTCTAAAAGCTGGAATATTCTCATTTCTGAAACATATCTGACCCCAAAGGTTTTGAATAAGGGATTGTAGATCTATTTGTATTAAAAATTATATATATATATACACATGTTGTATTATGTGTGTACATATGTATATATATATATATATACACACATACACTCATTTATGTTATTTTAAATCTCTACTTCTTAACAGTATACTGTGAGCATTTTACTGTCATTAAATATTATTGGAAAAGTTTTTAATGGTGGCATGGTATTCCATTATGATGATGCATCTTTGTTCATTCAACCTCTACCCTTTTGTATATTCAAGACATTTTCAATTTTTCAACATTATAAATAGCACTAAAGTAAACATTGTTGTATATAAATCTTAATATGTATCTCTTGGAACGCTCTTAGAAGAAATCCATACATATAAAATAGTTAAGACAAAGCATACAAATATTTTAGATTTGTGATATATACATTAAAGAGAATTGCAAGTATCGCTAGCTAAAATGGAATGCTGTCATTCTAAGCTCACATGTCTATCCTCTTTTGCATTTTTAAAAAGATTTTATTTATTTATTCATGAGAGACACAGAGAGAGACAGAGGCAGAGACACAGGCAAAGGGAGAAGTAGGCTCCATGCAGGGAGCCTGATGTGGGACTCAATCCCAGGACTCTGGGATCACGCCCTAAGCCAAAGCCAGATGCTCAACCACTGACCCACCTAGCCATCCCTCCTCTTTTGCATTTTATTGAAGTTTCAAAACTTCATCCGGTCAATCTGCTTTGGTTTTGGATTCTGGTATTATGATTAAGAAAATCTTAGCTACCCCAATAGTATCAATATATTCTTTTTTTTCTTTTATAGCTTTATTAATCTAGAATTAATTTTGGAATTAAAAGTGAGATAAAATTCTTACTTTTCTTCTAAAGTTAACCAGCTATCCCAATGATGTTTATTGACTAATCCATTTTCCCTCTATTGATTTGAAATGTGAACCTTATCATAGTCCAAGCTATTATAGATACTAGAGCCTAATTTGAGGCCTTTCATTTTGCTTCATTGATCTGTTTATCTATTCTGAGCCAGTTCACACTGACTAAATTATTGCCATTTGATAAAGGTTTACAAATATGGTGGTGCTTGTTCCCAATTATTCTTTTTCCTTTTCAAAGCTTTCTTGGTTATTCTTCTCCATTCATTGTTCTAGAAGATCTAAGATCCCTATACTATTCAATTAGAACAGAAAATACAGTTGGAATTTCAATTAGAATTGTATTAAATTTATAGATTAATTTAGAGACTATTGATATCTTTACAAAATTGAATCTTTACACTGGCAATGTGGTTTAACTCTCATTTATTCTATCCTACTTTTACACCTCTAAGAAAGTTTTATAGTTTTCCTCTGATAGGTATTTTAAAAATTATTTCAGTTTTGTTTTTATTGCTATAGTGAATGAGATTTTTTACATTTTATTTTACAAGAATGCTCCATTAATTTTTTTATATATTTATTTTGACCAGCCACCTTGCCAAACTATCCAGTTAAATCTAATAGTTTTTCAGTTGATTCATCTGTGGTTTTAGTTACATTGCCTGAGAGTAATGATGATTTTTGTCCCTACTTTCCAGTAGTTATCTTTTATTTGTGGTTCTTACAAGCCATTAGCTACATCTTCCACGACAATGCTAAATAATGGTGGTGATGGCAGACATCTTTATCTTATTCCTGACTTTAATGTTTTAGTTGTTTACCACTAAATAAAATGTTGATGTCTGAAGTTCATATTCACTGTCATATTAATAAGATATTCTCTGTCTCTGCTTCTTAAAAGTCGAATACAAATGTTGAATTTTTGTAAAATGCCTTTTAGCACCTATCAAGGAAATAATATGATAGCCTATGGAAAAGCCTTTTACTTACTGTTGTGATGAAATTTCTTACTACTGTATTTTTCTTTTGGCTGACCCATGCGTTCCTATGTGGTCAAGGCAAATTATTATTTTTTTGTATGTTATTTTTTTAATGTTATAATGTTATAATGATTTCTTCTTGCTTTCATTTTCGTTAAGATCTTTACATTTATATTGATAAGTAGGGTCTATCTGCAGTTTTCTTTCTTTTGTGAAGTTCCTAAGTTATCTGTCTATATCAAGATAATGCTATTCCCTTAAAAGAAAGAGGAAAATGTGCCCTCTTTTTCTATATTCTGAAATGGAATAAAACACATGAAAATTTTTAAAGGATTTACTAAAAATATTGTCCAAGCCCAGAACCTTTGCTGAGGTCATAATTTAAAAACTTCTAATTTTTCTCATCTTGATTATTGATGTATACAGGTTTTTTTTTTTACCTTTTCTGAGAAACTTTTGTAAATTTGTATTTTTCTACAAACTTTTCAATTTTAATGACATTTTTAAGGTTATTACCATAACTATATACAATTCTTTTATTTAAACTTTTTCATCTGTGTGTTTTTTATACCAGTTTTCTCATTCCTTCTTCTGTATATTTGTGGGTTTGTATTTTACTTGTTCTCTTTAATTTATATTTAGATTCTATTTTCAAACCCATTCTCCCTCTGGGACCCCTCTCTCCCTTCTCCAGGCTCTAGTAGGGTTCTAGTAGGGTTCTCATGCCATCTGTCCCTTCTCCCTCTTGCCCAGGCACCCAGTGCTCCTGGGCAGAATTTATCTGCTCTGAGTCTCTCACTGTGGAGTCTGACAGGCACCTGACAATATCCATAGTGAGAAGTTTTTCTTTTCTTACAAAACCTTTTTGACTCAAGCCCATCCCTCAAGGTGCTGTCTGGTAACTGCTTAATTCATCCAATGAAGGCAGGGAGGGGAAATGAAAGAGCACACCATTGTAGTGGGATTTGGAAGCCATGAGATAAAGCCTGAATTGGATCTATCCCCAACTAGCTGTCTGATCCGATCTTCAGACCTTAGTTTCTCTAGCTATTTGAATTTCAAGATTTCCAGCCTATTCACTTTGAGCATTCTATGATTATCTATTATCCAGTTACCCAAATAAAATATTTGTGGTTGAGACTAGATTAATACATTATTCTGTCTATAAAATAGTTTCATTTTCACAGCTATTTTAGGGATTTTTAATCCAAAGCAGTGAAGAGCATGAGATTTTCTAGCATTCTTAAAAACTATTCAGCAAAGAGTTCATTATAAAATTCATTGGGTCCTTCAGGATCAAATCTACTCTGTTTTAGCTTCCTTACAAAGTAACCAACAGAAACTTGAATGATTGTTGGAAAAACTAAAGTCATGGCAAGAAATGGAAATCACCAAATTTTCAAGTAAAGTAGTATGATAACATGTAATAACACTAAAGGTAATAGCACAGTTCCAGCCTTATGTATTCATTTAATGTCATGGTTATAATATCTCCCAATGGAGACCTTGAGTTTCTTAATTCTGTTCTTAAGCCCTTGTCCTAGACAACAGCACTATTTTGAGGTAACATGTGAAATTGTAATTCTAGTTGGAAACACACCTATCTTCTAGGAACAATATTGCCTTCTAAGACATGCCTCCACTCTAGCTCCATACATGTAGTTCCTGCTATGAACCTATCTCTGCAGCAACAGTTCACTGATTGGCCCAGAAAGGAGCACATTACCAAATCAAAACCAATGAATTTCTTCTCTTGATATTTGGACTTGGGACCAAGAGAGTAAGGGGACTTTCCTTACTGCTAAACTTACTGAACAAGTAAGCAGTGAAGATCATGAGCAACCAGAGACCAAGAGTTCTGTCACATAGAGATTGGCTCATAGTAAGACAGAAAAAAGGAACCCATAAGCAGAGAGAAATGGGGGTAGCCAGACAAAGCAATGGGACAAAGATCCATAGAGGAATACATCTGAGAGAGATCTGCAAACTACAAGGCTGCAAGAGAGGCATCACTCTCAGACCATGAAGATGACTGGCACATTGCCATAGATTCCAGAGCAACACAGCCTACATTAATATGGTTAATGAGACTTAACCAAGAACAGTTGCTATTAGAACCTTGGAGCTTTTTACATTGGGTATCAGTGCTCAGACTGAAGAAAGTGATCATTCAAACATGGATCCATATGGAACACAGAAGGGTGTGGTGACAGTGAACAGAGCAAAGTCAAGATGGGGAAAGAAGGAATGAACAGAGACCCATGCTATCCTAAGCTAATGGTTTACAGTAATTTCTTCATGCAGGACATCTGGTGAATACTTGGAGAAGACTTAACTGCTTTTATATCATTTTATGTTAGCAGAATAATGAACTCAATATAAGTTTTATTTCATAGGGTAGGGTTAGTTATTCATAATCAATCACTTTTATGATCTTTACAAAAAGACAAAAATAAGTTAACCCAATAAGGTATTAGTTATAGAGATCTGAACCTGAAGGACACCAAATGGCAATTCCAAACACATTCTGATGTCCAGGGTATGAAGAGCAGATAAACAGCCTTCTTACAAATAGCCATCTTATAAGGGGTGGCTCAGTCCTACCAAGATGTGCTCTGTATCATACAGGTCCTCACCCACTGGCCTTACTGACTCAGTAACTGCTCTCATTACTTATGTATTTCTAACTCCTTGCCCTGCCTCCTCCTCCTGGAGCAACTTTCTTTCTATCTCCTACTATCCCACCTGATGAAATTTTATATATTTTCTAGATCCTACTCAAAATATCATCACCGTGACCCTTTCCTTGCACCCCCTGCAGTCTGAGTAGCTCTGAATCTTGTAGTCAGGTGTGTCTGTCAGAGTTACAGCATTGTCTCAATTACATGCTTACATGTCTGTCTTTCCCGGCTATGTTGTATTCAATCTCTTGAATACTTCTTGAATCTCACTTGCTGCCTATACTACAGGGTTATTAAATGAATAAATCCCTAATTACTGTGTGTCATAACAATGGTTATAGTTTTTGAATTTATGACAAAATAGACTTTTCTGTAATTTTTATATAGACATGGCAATATCCCTGTATGTTCATTCTTGCGAGTCTGCTATCCGTGTGATATATTCCTCTGCTCACAACTTAAAAAAAAATAGCAAAACTAACATTAGTGTGTTCCTCTCTGCACAAAGTTATCTGTATCATACCCACACTCAAGGAGATCTGAAAAGGGAGCAGAGAGTTTGATATTTTTTCTAACTCAGCTTTGTACTTCTAAGAATCAGTTATGAAACTATGAAAGGCAATGTTTAATAAGACAAAAATATGGCAGTTTTGCTAAATGGCATAGATTTCTGGTCATACCCAGCTTCAGTTTCTTGGCCAGTGCATCAATTTGAATGGTAGGATCAGATCCCATGGACAGGAAACATATCAAAGGTGTCCGTGTATCACTTTCTTCCCAAGTTTTCTCCAGATTTAAGATAACTGGTTCAGTGTACTTCTCTTCCAAAGAATCTGCAATATACTTTCTTGCTTGAAAAACAGTACGGTCTGGGCACCAAGACCTAGAGATGAATACAAGTTAGAGGGGAAAAAATTTTTTTTTAAATCACATCAGTGGTAGGGTGCCTTGGTAGCTCAGTCCATTAAGCATCCGACTCTTGATTTTAGCCAAGGTCATGAGCTCAAGGTCACGAGGTCAAGTCCCACATCAGGCTCCAAGCTGAGTGTGGAGCCTGCTTGAGATTCTCTCTATTCCTCTTCCTCTGCCCCTCCCCCACCTCGCTCACATGCACGTGCTCTCCACCTCTCTCTCCAAACATAAATATTTAAAATATTTTTAAAAATCACATCATTAATTATCCCTAGTCCCTGAAGCTACCAACTTCAAGTAAGCAATTCCTCATTCAGACTAACACACAGGAGAGCATGCTCATTCTCTGATATTTATCATGTGCCTACCACCTATCAGGCCCACTTCAAGTGTGGGGACTTAGCAGGGACACAAGGGGAGATGTTCCTCTGCCAGCTCCTGAACATGATGCGGGGGCCATCCTGCTGCACATTCTGAAGCTCTGCAGTGTTCAGGGGAGACTTAAATATACACAGCAACCTATCAAATAAATATCATTTGATATTTTATATTTTAGATCATAGACAAGCTCTACAGATTCTTATTTGCTAATAGATTGCGCTCTTCATTTGACATGGAGTCAATTGTTAAATTATGGGTAAAAGAGACATCTATTCAAAAAAAAAACACAAAACAAAAACAACAAACAAGTAGCTCCTTCCTCCTCTGCACATCATAAGGTCACCACTGTTGACCACTCTGATTACCCTCAAAAAGCAGACAACATTGAGGAAACAACTTGTTCGAAGAAATGCAAGCTCAAGTGTATAATGTTAGGAAGACAAAGACTACTCCAAAATAATCCTACATCTTTTTGTTGTCCTTTTGGTGGTCCCATCTACCTCCCATTCCACCCTCCTACCTTGGCCATCAATCACTCTCTCACACACACACACACACACACACACCCCTCCCTTCCAGTATGGAAGCCTTCTTTGAGCTACTGGATATTTAGAAAATATGAACAGTGAGAAGGAAGAGAAAGAAAAGAAAAGAAAGAATTTTTTCCTTATCATCAATTTTGAAATTTTTTTCCATTTTTAATAGCCAAAACAGCATTTATACATTTAAATAGGCAGGTCTTGACTTTTTTCCTCAAGAAAAATGGAATTTCAGCTTATAGACTAATTGCCTTGCAACTCTGTGAGGTCCATTTTTTTTTAAGAAGTAAATTCAACAATAAATGATTCACTCAATGGTAAATGATGAACGAAGGGAATAACAAAGGCATATTTTTCATGTTTTTTTTTTTTGCTAAAAGCCCCATCATTAATACATTCCCTGCCACCATCACCATTTTATTTGCTTGTCAAGGAACTAGGAATTGCCATCCCAAATGGCAATTTGGAAGTGCACACATTTATAATAACCACTGGACACACTGAAGTAAACTTACCGAGGTAAGATCTGTAATTTGACAAGATGACGAGTGATGTTTCTAGGTCTGATAATACCTATTCTCACCTGATAAGTAAAAGTTTGCGGCAGGTATCGAGTGAATCATTATATCCATCAGGGATAATTTCTTCCTCTGGAGCATCTTTATCAAACCAGTTTTTCCATCCTTTCTCATTACGAGATATCTACAATAAATAAGCCAATTAGCAAGCCATAAGAATAGATGCAGTTGGAATATACTGGAGAGAATTCTGAATAACCTTAGAGGGTCATTCTTTATAGGCAGGTAGTTTTTCAAACATAACCACACAGTTTACTTTTTTTTTTTTTTTTCAGAATCAGTGACTCAAGGAACGTGGGTATTACTATTCCCTTTCCATTTTCCATTGCTTTTCTACATTATTCACTGAAATTATGACTGTGTGTCAATTATACCAACTGATTGGACAGGAAAAAACACAGACCAGGATTTTACAGCCTGCCAATATATTATTGGCATTCTGGGACAGATTACATTAGGGGAGCAGTCCCGCACACTGTGGGATTGTTAGCAGCATCTCTGGCCTCTACTAGATGCCAACAGTACCCTTGTCCCTAATTCATGACAATGAAAAACAGCTCTAGATATTCTCAAATGCTCTCCGGGGGTGGGGGGTGGGGGGTGGGGGGTGGAATAAAGTCATTCTTGGTTGAGAACCACTGATACTGACCATTCTGATAACCGAATCTCTAAATGTTGACCTCTACTTAAAATAGTGACAGATGACAAAGTCTAAACTTTTATTTTCTCAGTGATTCCTTGCCTTGAGACCTTACATCTAAGAATAGACGAAGTTTCTGCAAGAGCTGGTCTCAAATACCTATTCTTTCAGAAGCATGGCAAGAAACTCCAGTTTTCAGAAGCATTAAAAGGCACTCCCTGAAGCCCCAGTACTGACAAAACCAATTACAAAAACAATAGATTGATGAGTCTGATGCTGCCACTGAGCAACAAGCAGGCTGGATCATTTAGACAGTGTTTGTAAGCACGTTTTCAAAGCCGGGGTCAGCACTAAAAGCAAATAGCAAACACGAATAGAGCAGGTACTATGTGCCAGACCCAAGAATTGTATTTTTACCCAGATTATCCTCATTTTTCACGGAGGCACAGAGAGGTTGAATAACTGCCCAAAGTCCACGCCATGCAAAGAATTCTTCATGCAGAATGCAGGCTGGGTGCAAATGAAGAGCAAGACAATTGCTTAGTAACTAGGTTACAGTTTCTTCCCCAGGCACTCAAAGGAGGAGGAGGATTTCTGAAACATTTTACGCCTGCCATCTTTCTCCTGAACATTGCAGTGGCTTCCCCAAGTTGGCTGCTCCCAAAGAATCTGCCGGGACACTTGGAGCTCCACTCCTACTGCAGGGGCACCTGCACACTGCCCACACCGCCACCTGCAGGCCTCCTCTACCTGCTGACGGGCCTTGAACCTGCTCATCTGAACTCCTCTATAGAGCCTCCAGGGTGAATCGCATCTGCAAGGAGCAACAGGATAATCCTCCAGCCTCTGGCTGTCCGCCTCCACTTTCCCCGGGCACTAAACAGTTCACCCTGAGATGCCAAAGCAGGCAGCTGCTGTTGGAGGCTATTTTTTGCTTCAGTTCCTGACACCCGTTTAGCTGGGAGACGGATCCCCTTCTCTTTCTGCCCTTTTCCCCCACAGAGACGCCAAACTGATGGCCACGGGATGGCAGGCCCCATGAACTTGTGCAACTTTCCTGAGAATGACCACTCCCCTCACTTCTGACCCATCCCATGGTGAGTTGGAGAGATAAGGGAAAGAGCATAAGGTCAGACACCAGCTTTGCCATTTAGTGGCTCCGCAGCCTTGGGCAAGTCCTGAACCGCTCTGAATCTCCGTTTTCTCACCCATAAAGTGAGGTCAATACTATTTCCCTTGCACAAAGTTGTTGCAAAGTACTTATCCTATTGTTAAGCAGTAGTAGTTACCAGATTCTACACCATGGGGAAATAAGTTCTAATTAACAGAGGCAAACCATAATGGGTATCCCAGTATCGATATAACCCGTCAGCAGAGGGCGCAGGTGTTGAGTGCTTTTTCCCAGTGGTGCTCCTGAGGTCTCCTTTATCAGTCTCCTGCCAGACTCCGACCACCTTATTTCTTCCCCAAGTATTTGTCTGTACCTAATTGCCCATCACAGACGGAAGCCAGGGACCCTGACCCAGCCATGGCTGAAAAGGTAAAGAATCTCCATAATGTTTCAGAAATGTCACTAAACAAACATACCTGGTATATGCTGGGCTGGGGGGAGGGGGGGTGTGTGTGCAGAGGGGAGGGAATCACGTGATGATTCAGCATGAGGTCTCTGCCAACTTGTAGTCAACGCATAGCCCCAGTTATCCATCACCAGCAACCCCAACAAAGATGACTTTAAGCAACTGTCATTGCATCAGTGACAGGCGGGTATCACCAACTAACCTCAGAAAGAATTATCTTTCTGCTGAGTTGCACAATTGTTTCCCAGTGAGAACCTAATCAACAACGAAGCCACAGTAACACATTTACATTTTCAAACTAGAAAAGCAACAGGTGAATCGGGACCTGTTTTACCATTATCCTTCACCATTTTATATTTCCACCATGAAAACGATAGTTTTAAAAAGGACCCCAACCTCTTCATTTGTTTCAAATTTCAGTTTGCACAATTTATTTAATCAGAAGCAGCAATAAAAATGTAAAAACACAGTCTATAACAAAATAGTCTAAAATAAAAGGGTCCACTGGGTTCTGACAGCTTGAGTTAAGCAGACTCATAAATGACCCAGCCCACAATACAGGAGGAAAAGGCAGTCACCTGCACCTATGACAAGGCTCCTTCTGATACTCCGCATCTAAAATCGCCCACAGAAGCTTAATGCCTTAAAGCTACACTGTTGCATTGAGCCTTTTGCGTGCAGGAATTGACACCAGGGGCCCCAATTTAAATGGCCCCAGGGCCACTTGGGTGGCTCAGTCGGTTAAGCATCTGACTCTTGGCTTCCACTCAAGTCATGATCTCAGGATCGTGAGATCAAGCCCCAAGTTGGGCTCTGTGCTCAGTGCAGAGTCGGCTTGAGATTCTCTCCCTCACTCTCTGTTCCTCCTGCTTGTGTGTGCTCTCTCTCTCAAACAAATGAACAATCCTTAAAAAAAAATGGCCCCTGGTATGTTTGGGTTTCCAGATCTGTACCTTTATCCAGCCCTGTTACCTGGTTCATAATTTCTGCAAACTGTGGAAGTTTACTCAGCTCCACAAGATTCAGCCAGGTCATATCAAGGATCCAGCGAAACGGCTTGGGAGGGCAGGCTTTCAGATCCAGAGCTGCTCCCCCTGGGGAAAGGTGTCAGCAGGAATCAGGTCAGTGTATGCTTCACTTTTAGACACATTTTCCAAATAACAGAAGTGAGGTAACCATATTACAGAGAAAATGGGGAAATCATCACAACAGAAAATGTGGCTATCTTTTTTTGGTCCATTTCCTTCAAGTCTTAGTGTTTTACTTTCTGATTTACACCACTTTATAAAATACAGATGGCAACTCCTTGTCATTTCTCCCTGTACCTAATTTTTCTCAGGTGGCTGCAGCTGTTTGCATTTTTATAGTTTTTTTTAAAATAATCAATTTTGTGAAATTTACAATGTTGACGTCAATGAATAGTTTTAACTTTTCATGGGTGATTTTAAAAATCACCTCTTAGTCTTAACTCCTCCAGAAGTTTGATACTCAATACTATTTTTTACCAGGTCAAAAAGATGGAGAGGGTTACAATACTTCTGTGGGTTTTTAAGGGAGTAACTCATGTTCAGATCATTAATTCAACATATATTTACTTAGCATTCTCTGTGTATCAGCATATTCCAGACACTGGGGATAAAGCAGAAAAAAAACCACACAAGGCCTCTGCTCTTAGGGAATCTAGCAGAGAGCATGAATTACAGTATTGGATCACATTTTGAAGCAAACCACAAATCAAATGAGCATACCCAATGGGGCAATCTTCCACTAAGATACATAATTATATTTACAGCTTCAAAATTCCTCTATTGCATGTCTTTAGTAACATGTTATTAGCTGTGTTGTTTAATTCAGATATGTGCAAAACAGTGATTTTGAACTTCTAAGTCCTATAATCCTCCTGAAGAACTCATTAAATGCCACCACTTCACATATCAACCATTGGGCAAAAGAAGGAATGTAGGGGACTGCCCGCAGAGGCTGCTCTCCCTCTAGCACCTTCCTGAGAAAGTGAGTGAGCTGAAGTATTCTTTTCTCATAAATCCCTTTGCGCCACCTCTGGGTCAGTGGCTCTGAGCGCCACAACACCTCTAGAACAGGTCAGCCTTCTCTGGACACCACACCGCCGTCACCCGGGGAAAGAGAAAGCTGTCCTCTGCTAGTACCCAGTTTACTGATGGAGAAGCAACTGCTGGAGAGCATCACCTGCAGACTCAAGGGACTCTGCTTCTCTAACTTTTTTTGGTCAAAAAAAAAGAGACAAATGCATTTTCTTCTTGATTCTTTCCAAAAGCAATGTTTTCATGTGACTGTAAGCCTCAAAGACATCAGAAGACACCTAAACCACAACCGGTGTTTTCAAATATCTTGGTGCACCTCCACTAAGCCAAAACAATAACAGTCCATCTTACTCCCCAAGATATTCTGGCTCTGCCACTTGCCAGCTGCATAAACACAGACAAAGAACTCAATATTTTTCGGTCGCCTCTTCTGTCAAATGGGTGTAATAATCAAATCTACCAGATTAGTTGCTGTGAAGATTAAAAAATGTCATGTATGTAGAAAGCGCAGAGCAGTCTTGGGCCATAGTAAGAACTATGTAATCATTAGCTGTTATTTTGACATTAGTTCTCTGTTTTGGAAGGCTCAGGTCAAATCCAGCCTGGAAGGCAAGAGCAGACCCCCTAAGGTGTCTTTTTGTCCATGGTTTCTGACAAAAGAAAGATGGTATCTTTCTAAAATAGAGGCAGGGAAAATTTAGTTATATCAACTACTCTATAACGTGGGATTGTCCCTAGTATCTGTTTCATTTTTCAAAGTATTCTGACATTCTCAGTTGAAGAAAGAAGTCAAAGGCACCTTCTAAATACTGCAGAAAAGAAGTAGGAATTAACACAAAGGGACAGTCGTTCCTAGGAGATCAAATATTTCTGCTATGATAAATAAGTCTTTCTTCTTCCCCTCTTAACTACTGAGTTAAAATGATAAAAAAAAAAAAAGTCAAAGTCTAAGGGCTGTATTTGTTAACTTTGTAAAAAACTTTGAAAACAAAATCATGTATCCTTTTCATAAAAATAATGTGGTTAAAATATAAGCCAGCTCAAAACTAATACAAACTGTACAATAAACCAATTTTGTTTGTTTTTCAAAAAATAAACCTCTTTTACTGCTGAGCTGATTGTACTTCTGTCAACAACCTATCATACAATCCCAAATTAATCTTTTTAAAGCACTGCTCTGTTCATGGTACTTCCCTGCTCGTAAAACATTCGATGGCTTCCTATTGCCAACTAAATTAAATTCAAACTCTTCTCACTGGCTCTCCTGGCATTCCTGGCCCTGTGCAATCTGGCTATCTCTGACTCTATGGCTTTATGAAGCAAGATCACAGACACACTCTCACCATGACCCAGATGTGCAGGCTTTTTAATTTTTCTGTGACCACTGCAATCCTCCTCACAAATTTCTTCCTCATTGTGTTCGTCAGTCTCCTCTGGTTTACATCCTATCTCTCGAAGAATCCAGTTTACATCAGGTAATGGCTCTGGTTTGGCTGGGTGGGCGAGGGGAGAGATGAGTGGACTGGGATTGGGTCGGGATGGGGAGGATGCCTCAGATCCGCATGCTGCCCTCCAGTCTCTGCCATGGGCTGGGATTCGTGTACTGTGTCCTCTGTGCTATGACAAATCCTGTCTGACCTACAGGGGCATTGGGCTGCTATCCACAGAACACTGGTCTTTTGTGCCCGGGAATAAAGTTCTGCTGGCCTGCAGCTTCTTGGTTTTGAACTGCAGGCCCTGGCTGTACACCAGCCCTCTCAACATATCCACACCACACTTGAGCTTGCCACACATCAGGCTTATCCCTCTAGCCATTCCCCTCCACCAACGCCAGGTGAGATGTGGCTCCGGGCAGAATGCAGGGACATCTCCCATCTGGATGTTTCTCAAGAGCCTTTCTGTATCCACCCAAGGTTCTGCCTCAGGAGATTGGGAAGCGACAGGATCTGGGTACCTGACCTTCTTCTACCTTCAATTCTCTTGTCCTTCCCACCACCCATTATGGCCCAAAGAGACAGGTTTCCTTCTTCTTTCTAAATCCTATCTGGGGCCTTGTTGGCAGATGGGACTCAGGAAGCAAAGCCAGCTCACGGATAAGGAAAGATCCAAAGTATACCCCCCCATCCCACTTGTGTTCCACAGTTAGAAGGCTTTGCTATATTTGAGGATCATTTTTCTCCTGCTTCTGCCTAGATCCCCACAGATGTCAGCATCCTTCCTCCCCATGGCCTAGTGCCCCGGACACTGAGGCTGTGGCCCCTGGTCCAAGGGAAAGCTTCAAGGTGGCTGAAGTAAGTCAAAGGAGCTTTCTAGGTTTGGTAAATTTGGGCTCACTTTATTTAACCGTCACAGAGGCCACAAACCTGTATGCCTGGACCCTCCAGAAAGCCTGCCCGCCTCTCCCAGCTGGTACTTATCACTTCCCCTCTGAGCCCCACAGCCTCTTGTACATAGAGGTAGTAGGGGATGGTCTCTGAACTCATACAACTGGTCAGTGGCAGACCCTGGCTCATTTCCCTGTACCACACCGCCTTATGTCTACGCTTGAAGACATCAACTTCTCCAGGTGCATTCAACCTGAGAAAAAATATAAACTGTATGACACAGTCCAGGTTCCTTTGAACTACAAGACATGAAAAGTCCAGAAATTTTAGACATTATGTAAGATTGTTTGCAAAGCTTCTACAATAGTCATCTAACCTGAATCTGGGGAAGAAATGAACTAAAGTTGAGAAAGAAGATGATAGAGTAGTCAGTTATAGCTTACTGCCTGTTTATTATAAATAGGAAACTGTAGGTACAAGTGCATCCTGTCGTATCCCCTTGTAGGATAAATTTAGAAATACTCTACCCTTTCTTTTATCCCCAGGGGTTTGGTTGTTATGCCCTATCTTTGCATCTGTCTGACTTCTTCTAAATTGTCTGGCATATCCTTTCTAACCGCTGGATATCTCAAATTCAACATGTGCGCACAGTTCCCAGAGCTGTTCAAAAACATTCAATTTTCCCTTCTTCCATGCACATGGGAAGTATGCATCCCTGCTCTCTTTGAAGCTAGCTGTGGCTGTGTGTCTTGCCAGACACACAAGGGTTTGGCAAGGGTTTTGGCTAGTGAAAAATGAGTATTTAAGTGACACATGTCATTCATGGGGTAACTTTTAGATGCAGGCACCCAATTTGTCTTATCCTGTTCCTCTGCCATAGTAATTATAGAAGCAATTCCTAGATGACCATGACAGGCATGTTGGAGAGAGAATAAATGAGAATCTACCACCCTTGTTGTGTCAAGCCATCAAAAGTTCAGGATTGTTTTCATGGCCCCGAAACCTGGTCTATTCTGACTGAAACTAGGTCCCCAAATCACATTCATTATTCCCCCATCCTGACACTTCTCAAACCAGTTCCTCTTTCAGTCAACTAGACCAGAAATCTCTTCATGGACCAGAAATTTTAGACTCATTTCTGACCCCTGTCTTGGCTCTTACATCTGGTCTGGTGCCATTTTGCTTCTATGGCCTCTCCTTTATATTCTCATTATCTTTACTGGGCTAAGTATTACCTGTGGCTGGGAAGATTATAATAAATTCCCTTGAACCTCTTATCTGCAATCCTATGCAGGCCTGCCAGGATCATCTTCCTAAAAGATGGTAAGAGATTCTAGAGGGACTACATCTCCACCTTATACAACTCCTTGTCTCTCACAAGATCAAGAAAATCCTTCCTCTAGGAATCAAGGCTCAAAATTTACATGCCCCCTTCATTCATTCCTTTTCTGATGCTGCTCTATTTCAGCATGGAAGGTCTCCTTCACTTCTACCTCTCCTTCACGGTCCTTTTAAAAGACTTTCTTCTTTTGGGGGGTGGGGTAGCCAGAAAATGTCTTATTAAACTTTATACAAAGAGCAAAAAAACATAAGAAATACATCAGAACATTTTTCCCATGGATCAAATCATCTGAAAAATTCACGGCTTATCTGACAACAGTATATTTTCCAAGCAGCTCTTACAGGTCTCACCAACCACAAATCTCTCCTTCCTTTAGAACATTAAGACTTTGTTTTTAGCTCTCTTGTAACATTTAGGGTTTTCTGCAATAATTTAAAAAATTATCTATATTCCCATTATGGGACTGCTTGCTGTGAAAGCAATGTCTGGTTGATCCTTCTATCCCAACACTAGCAGGGTGGGCTTGCAGAGTATATGCTCAATGAATATTTGTTTGACTGAATTGAATGGAAATCTTCTTAATGATACTTTGAACCCAGAATGGAGATGAGCATTGAAGAGGATTAATTTCCAATATGAAATCCAAGGGTGCCTTTTTCAGTCTTAAAAGTCATTATACTCCCTTGCTCAAGGAATTGATCTCTTGCAATAGATAGAAAGCTCATCACCAGCCTCACTGCTCTTCTCTTTGGCATTTGGGTTTCCCAACCATAGGCAACAATGATCAAACTTCAGGTAAGTTTGATAACTAAAACAAAAAACAAAAACAAAAAACACCACCACAGACCTGAGGAAAATCATTACGAGTAACCAGAGCAAAGCAAATGGGAATCAGGAAAAAAAAAAAAAAAAAAAGAGGTATGAAGAACTTGGCTCTCCCAAGAACAACATTCACCCACTGTATTATAAAAATGGGTCTCCAGCACATCAAAGCGCTTATCAGAAGCACTCTCCTTTACCTACTGCATCCATACTCCAAGCCCTTTACCTTTAATGAGAGCCTGAAACTCTCTGTGTTTCACTGTTCCTCTCTGAAGATCAATCTTCAAGGTCATGAGGAGTACAAAGAGGAATTTGTGGTTTTCGTACAGGCCTCTGACAGAGTATGTAAAAACTTCGTATGTCAGATACTCAATAATATTTGTAATTCTCTTTTGAGGTAGTGGCGACTTCTCAGATCTGCAACACATTTTAAAAATTTGGGCAGTAAACAGCCATTTCTAAGACAGTAGGAATACAAACAAAAAAATTTGAGGTACTCTGCGCAGGGGTCGAGGGTGGGACGCAATGGGGTAGGGATGGGAGGCCCCACCTGGCCATGGACTGGTCAAATAACTTCAAGAACTGGGCCAGCGAGGTCTGGTACATGATGTTGACCATGCTCATCTCTGTGATGAGGAAGTAGAGGATGCTTCCACGGGTGGCTGCAGGCCGGAACTCCTCCTGAGCTGTGTTAATTTTGATCTCTGTCTCTGCGGCCACATGGAGCTTTTCACTCACTTCGGCTGCTGTCTGCTTGGTGGTTCTGAGAACCCCGATGAGAGATTCGTCATCTACCAAGGAACCTAAAAGTCAGACAGGAAAACGGGAGAACGTAAGATGGGGAAGCCACAGAGCAAGACACATCACTTCTGAAATCATCCTGTTCATTTTCAGGGCCACTTCTTCAAAGGCGTCAGGATAGAAGGGCGGATGTTAACACACTGAAAAGCTTCTGGCCCAACTGTCATCTGATGCCTGCATCCTTCTAAACATTCCTGCAGACAGGTGGTTATCTCTGATGCTGCCTGTAAATTTGCAAAAGGTGATTCCCAAGGCAGCCCCCGTAACTTGGTCTTCACATGTCTGAAGACAAAATCTGGCTCCCTCCACCCTGGGTGGTTTCAGCTGTGTTTTATGTGACATGGCTTTCAACGCTATTACCATCTCCGTGGTCCCCCTGAAAGTGTCATGAGAACTTGCTACTGAGAACTCTGGTGCCTCTGTGTCTCCAACAGAGAAAATTGGAGGATGGTGCAAGTGTCCCACCAGGAATAAAAATCCTCATTTTATTTTGAGTGTCACCTTCCATTATTGTTTTTAATACAAATAATACATCTGTGCCAATACATTCCATTTTAAGATACGGGAAGACACTTCGGACATGCTGAGCTAAAGGTCACGATATCTGCAAACAGCAGTGCCCTGGCCTACCCTCCAATTCTGGATGGTGGGTGAATGCTAGGAAAGTGTGAGTTACTCTGATGGGCATTCTAGGTCTACTATGGAAATTCAAATTGTGATTCACCTCACAGGAACGAGACCTTGATCCAGCACGCTCTTGGGGGAAGAGCTCTCAGCAATCCTTGCTAATATTAGAATGCCCAGGGGTATCCAAATGGCAGGGAGATGTCACTGGACCAGGGGACAGACAACTTCACAAACACAAGCAATGCAATCAAGGCAGATAGAAGGATTTTTCCCTGAGATCACCATCAAGGCCATGCAGGAGAATGTTGTGAGAATAACACATTATGTACTTCTGGGAGGTTAAGATTTTTGTTTATCTAAGGAGTACAGTGCTATTGGGAAGCACTCTTTATGAGTCTGTAATAAATGGTAGAATTTAGGCTACTGTGATTTGCCTACTGCAGAACAATACAGTGTTTGTTGGCTTTATTGTCTTTGGATAGGATGTTTTTATTTATTTAGAGAGACTACATCCCCAAATTAGGGTGTAGCACGTGGATCTGACTGCCCTTGAGGAGAACCCATCCCTGACTTCTAAGTAGGAGGTCAAGGCAAAGTGGAGAGTGAGCTTGGGCCCTGGGTGCTTAAGTGCCTTTGACACAGATTACACACATCATAGCCCATTGTGGTAATTGTATTTCAATGCCAAGTGAAAGAGTCAATCTTTATTTAAAAAAATTAGATTGAGCACATTAGTTTCCTTTGGGCAAGCAAATTAGCCTATTATGAGTTACCTAGCTTACTGGGAGCCCTTATTTTTCTCAGGAGAGAGCAATTACATCGAGAAAACTGTATTCTTCTCAAATGCTCAGACTCTGTTTGCTAATTCAAAAATCAGATTCTCTGAGGTCCCTCTTTAAACATCTAGATAAAAATTGCCTTGCTTGTGTTTGCACTGTTTTTTTTTTTTTTTTTAGATTTTATTTATTCATCAGAGAGAGAGAGAGAGAGAGAGAGAGAGAGAGAGGCAGACACAGGTAGAGGGAGAAGCAGGCAGGGAGCCTGATGTGGGACTCGATCCCGGGACTCTAGGATCACGCCCTGGGCTGAAGGCAGGTGCCCTGGGCTGAAGGCAGTCACCCAGGGATCCCCTGTGTTTGCATTGTTAACTCATCTGCTTTCTCACATCTATAGTCACCAAGGAGGGTGCTGAAAAGAGGGTCCCAAGAAATCCTGACTCGGGACCCATCACCCATGTACTTATTAATAACATGGTACCTTTTGTGGCGCTTAACTTGTAGAGAAGGTTGTCTTCAAGTTCCTTCATCTTCCGCTTGTTGAAAGTCACATCCTCCAAAAGCTTAACCCTCTCAGACTCTAATTCCTGTTATTAGGAAACAAGAAATAACAGCAGAATTGTAGTCACCGGTAACTTTGGCAAATCCAATTTCTCAGTGCTTCTGATCAATTTTTTTAAAGTTTAAACCAAAGTGCCCCTGGAATGACTCTACTTTTTTGTTTCTCAGGACACTTTTTAAGAAATTATGCCCACTAGCATAAAGTTTCCACAGTGCTCACACTGGCATGAATGAGACACCGCTGCTAAAGTAATTTTGTCTGATTATCCCCATGTTCTTTTCCTGGCTCTATGGTTATTTAGATTAGACAGTCCCATTCTCTTGGCCCTGTTCCCATACTGCCTTCGTGTGAAATGTGAACTTGATTGGCAGTCAGAAATGGTAGAAGCAGAGACATACTATCAAAGAACCAGGAGGCCATCCAAGCCGAACATGAGCTCTTGGTTTGGGATCCACCTCTAGCAACACCAGGTACCTGGTTTGACAGAGCCAATTGCCAATACAAATCCATTTGCTGTGGTTTTACATCTCTTAACTAACAGAGGGGATAACCTGGATGTTTGAAAGCATATTTTTTTCTACCAAAATAGTGTATTTTTCAAATGACACTTTGAAAAAATTTCAAACTTTCAGAGAAGTTGCAAGACTGATACAATAAACTCTCATATATGTTTTGCCCAGATTCACCAGATAACATTCTGTTTTATTGCTATCTCTCCCTCTATAGAATACTTATCATCATTTTTGTTCTTCTTATAATTGGTGAACCATTTGCTGAGGTCATGATCCTTTACCCCTAAAAATTTAACAAATCTCCTAAGAACCAGGACATTCTCTTACCCTAGTATACTGTAATTTTCAAATTCAGGAAATTTAACATGGATATAATACTCTTGCTTAAACATAGAGTAAATTGAAGTTGTCTCAATAGCATTTTTATAGTATTTTTTTAATCTTCTACAGAATCACAGTGTACTTAGAATTATGTTAAAAGGGGTTTTAAAACTACTTATTTGAGAAAGTTTCTTGAAAAAAAAAAACACTTCAGAAATTCCATCACTTTCAGAAAGTCTTCTTAAACCAAATTGTCATCCAAAGCCACAACACAATGTTTATCTTTCTATCTGCCATGGCTTGCATCACAATCTGTGTGTAGATTATGTCCCACCAACGAGATTCTGTGCATCTAGAGGGCAGGAACTTGTCCTATTCACTTTTGTTTTCTTGACAGCACTTACCTCGAGGCTTTGCAGAGAAGGGACTCAACCTAATAAATATGTGCTGAATTTAATTCAACAGCTTTATTTTACATCTGGGGAAATGGAGGATCCAGAAATATTAACTCTAAATCACATCCCAACATAATCCCCACAGCTCATTACTGGCAAATGCAGGCTAATACTCCCGTTCTCCAACTCTGAGACAAGTGCTATTATGGTCATCGTACTATCAGGTTTGCAGTATTTGATGGGGGTGGCAATGAAGGTCATGGCTGCATTTTCAGGGGGGCAGGGGGAGGAATACCTCATGAACTGTTTCCATTAAAATGGTCACCTCTGGGTGGCAGTATAAGAATATGTGGACAAAATGAAATCACATCAGCTTCCTTTTCAGTTTGATCTGGAAAAAAAAGCATCATGGTCCGGTAGACACTTGTGGGTTTTACAGCACGACCTGTAAAACTTATCTAGGAGGCCTGACAGGATGGAAAGTCCATGTGTTTGCAGAGGCTAAGACCCTATTCTCTCTGGTTTCTGTTTGTTCTTCTGTAAAATGAAGGTGTGTAAGAAGAGCAGGATAGTTACGAGGGTTAAACATCATAGTCTGGATGTCCTCCTACAGATTAAGTGTGTGTGTGTGTGTGTGTGCTTTTTTTTCAACAAGGTTGATGTTAGCACCTTAGAGCATCCTTGAAGAAGAGGCTGAGACCTAGAAGAGCAAGTGTGGGGCCCTCTGGGGACACAGAGAGCAGCCTATCTCAGACAGTGGAGTGGCCTGCCTTCAGGAAGTTCGTGCGGCCTGCATGCAGCACCTGATCATCTCAGATCAGACCAGCAGCACCACTTAGAGCGTGAAGGAAGGACTTATTTTCAACAGTTTGGCACGACGTGGCCCAAAGAGGGGATGGGGCCCATGCCCTCTCTGCCTGGCTGGCCACTTTTGGCCCCATGTTAACCATCCCTGCTAACCAGGTAGGGCTTCACTTCTTTTACTGAATCTCTGTTTCTCTGGCATAAGGACCATTTCTCTTTCCCTCTTCCAGTGTCTTTTCTGTGTTCGTGGCACCTATGACTATCTCTTGCCTTTCCTTTATCTTTGTCCAGTCTTCTGCTACCAATCTTTTTCTCAGCCTCCCCTGTTAAGCTTCTCTGGTCTTTTATAAGTCTTTCTAGTCTTGTTTCTAACCTTGCCCTTCCCCTGAACCCTCAATACTTAATTCTCTGTAAGCAAATATAATCTTTCTTGGATTTTACGCAAATATGTTTTTCCATATGCAAATAAGTATAATTACATTTTAGGCAAGCATATTTTATGCATAATGTTAAATGTTTTCTGAGATTTATCTTAAAAATTAGTTTCAATTTGTATCAGTCTCTTAAAGTCTTCCAGTTTTAAGTTGTTCTTTGTTTTATTAGAACCTTCAATCATACTTAATTTCTCTGTCTTAATGCAAATTTTATTCAATTAAAATTAGAGTTGGGCTCTCTGTATCATTAGAGTACTAGACTATACTAGTTGAAACTACTCCAGTGGTAATACACTCATTTGGAGCAATTTTTTTTTTCTACAAGATCATTATTTTATTGAATTTTTCAGGGACATCAAGGAGCATCCATCCATAGGACTATGAAGGTCGACATACTCCAAGGTTTAAAGACAGAAGTAGAAAGAGCAGTGTGAATGCTGTGTGTATGTGTGCGTGTGTGTGTGTGTACGTATGTGCAGGCACATTTGGGGTTGGAGGACAGGTGAGTTAGTTACACGATTTCTTAACAGGACTTGACACGAGACAGCTAAACTAATATTTATGTTAACAAAGGCAGATGTGGTTGGCGTAATTTTTTCCTTCCCAAATACTTAACAATTTCATAATACACGTTGAGCATTTATTAAAATTTATTAGAAGTAGTCCTTTACCTTGAGAAATTATTACCTGTTTCTCAGTTAAAATTACTCTCCTTAATAACTGATTCTCAAGTCCTTTCATGGTGACAGTAAAATCAATGACTGAAGTTTTCGCGTTGATCTCAGGGGTAAAGGCAGGGTTTGGTAACTTTGTAGTAATATAAAGTTTAAATGTATCCATGATATCACATTCCTTATCACCGACTTTCACCTACATCGATTCAAATGTAAAAATTAAAGAGAGCTTAAAGGGCAGAACAAGGAATCTGTGGTTAACTTAAGAAAGAATTTATCAGAGGTCAGCGCTGTGAAACTTGAATGAATTGCAGAGGAAAAAGTTCTAAAACTTTCATCAGTGATCTTAAATAATTTAGATATGTGGTCCTGCCGGAAGATGTTGTTAGCCATGACACCAAACAAATTAAATGAAAAATTTATCCCAAACAAAAGTGGAATAAACTCAGACACATCTCAGATTTGACTATTTTCTCCCACTTGGAGAAAACTGTTTCCTAATAAAGAAATTTGTGGTGTTTAGCGGAAGTCTTATCTCTGTTTTCAGTCATACCTAAAGCGTATTAGACTTCAGAAAGAATTAAGGAACTTTTCAGAGAAAAAAATGTCAACATGTTTTTCAGAAAGATAACTTTTCTTAAAAAAAAAAAAGATAACTTTTCTTAAACACTACGATTTGCAATATATTAAAAAACAACTGGTTTTGGTATCTAAAACTTAGGTGGACATTATACCGTTTTAAAGAACTTACATTTTTAATTAATCTTGATTCCAGATGTGGATAGAAACCACCTCAATAAGGCACTATCACATTCTCAAGCACCATGTCTGCACACCGCAGATAAGAATCTGTTCCTTTAAAAGACCTTCAGTTATAAAAATCCTACACCCTCCTTTGGCATGTTAAATATGGCACATAAAAGATTCACATTATGAAGAAATGTTTTCATTTTTCTTTCATTTTTTAAAGATTATTTATTTATTAATTCATGAGAGACACACAGAGAGAGGTAGAGACACAGACAGTGGGAGAAGCAGGCTTCACCTGACGCGGGACTTCACCCCGGGCCCCAAAAACATTTCTTCAGGCCCACCTGGGTGGCTCAGTGGTCGAGCGTCTGCTTTCGGTTCAGGGCATGATCCCAGGGTTTTGGGATTGAGTCCCGCATCCGGCTCCCCATAGGGAGCCTGCTTCTCCCTCTGTCTGTGTCTCTGCCTTTCTCTGTGTGTCTCTCATGAATAAATAAATAAAATCTTTTTTTTAAAGAAATCTTTGTTTAATGAGAAAATTTGCATTCTGTACTTATTCACTGATATTCATGAAATTAAGTTGTCCAAAGCAAAAAATTGCAATCAGAAATGCTGTCATTTATCAAGAAATAAAACCAAAGAAGCCTATAAGAAGAGAATGCCACCAATTAAAAAAGAAATGCCTCTAGTGGAAATGATTCATGTTCTCACCAGTGATGAGAAACAGGATTCCACAGCTTCCAGCAAAGTCTGTGAGTTTAGATTGAAAGTTAACACAGAGAGAAATGAACAAATCAATGTCTATAGACTTTATTAAAATGCCATTTTTCCAGTGAGAAAAATGTAAAACATAGATGAATTTTATAGGATAGATGAATATATAATTTGTAAATCCGATTTTCTCAGAGCTGCCAATATATATATGTATTGTATGTGTGTAACACTAACATATTATTATGACCAGACAATGTCTTTCGTAAACTTGTTATTTAGTGTCAACTAAATGGCTATTCCTACCAAGATATTGCTGTCCCCTGTATTTTTCATATACTATTTTTAAAATGAGGGAAGCACTAAACATGAGTTTGGCAATCATTTTCTCCAGTGTATCAAATAACTACCACCTAAAGGAAGGTGGCTTTGCTGCTATGCTCAAAAAGATAAGTAGATGTCACCATTGTTCTTTTCTTGTCTTCTTCTTCTTCTATTTTTTTTCTCCCCAAAACTCACCTTGAACGTGGTGCCTGATTTAATGAAATTCTTTTCTAATACATTATCCAGGGCTGGATCCAGCTCTTCGCGAATGTCCTCAATAAGAAGGGGTCGCCCCAAGGAAAGGCTGTCCTCCAAGTGTGTGCGGAAATATTTATGGTTCAGGGATGTTACCTAAAAATAAAGGGTTCACTGCTATATGAGTGTTAGAAAGAATGTGCTTATTCCGCAATGTAAACCAAGAGATTTGTTGGATAAGTGCTTAAGAATATGAAGGGCTGTATAGGAAGACTTATGAAAATAAAAGCAAGAACATTTAATTTTCAAAACTTGGTGAGCTCATGACTTTGTGGAGGCCCTGGATGTGCAATAATAGTCTCTCTGATCAAAACAGAGTGGCACTCCTTCAAGGAAATGTCAGAGCTCTGCTCCTACTCACCAAAGAGAAGTAATCAAGGATTAAACCTGTTACACTTACATAGTCACAATCACTCCAGGAAAGGAAAGTAACTTGAGTATTTGCAAAATTCATTTATCTCCTCAGGACGACTCATGAGATGATCAAGTGATGAAAAATAAGCATAAGAATGTCAGAAATTATATAGTGAATCAAACCAAGGGCTTATCCAGATATTCTGTCTCTAACAGTGGTGCAACAGAAGAATGTGATAGATACTTCCCATAAAATCAACTTAAAATACTATATGACACTTTTTATATTTTTAAAAAATCAGTATTCTGAAAGCCTGGTGGGGCCCCGTTTTTTAGTTCAGTGTTTGTTGATTAGTTAAAATAGACACACGGCGCTGGTTGATCCTTGCATTGGCCAAATGGCTTTGAACTCTCGCTTCTCCTATGATCCCTCCCCTGCCTAAATGTGAGGCTTCCGGAAGGTTCAGTTCTCAACTCTCCATCTCCTTATACTCTACCCTCTGAATTCAGCTACTGCCTCTATGCTGCTGTGAGGGCTGATCTTAAGACACAAGGAAGAGCCACTGGAACAGCAGGTGATTAAAAGAGTGGAGTTAAAAGATATTACCTATTGCTTGCTATGAAAAAGAGATGCGGAATTAAAAATTAGATAAGTCTACCCTTGTCTTGTTTTGGATAAAAAGAAAATAACTAAAAGAAAAAACCCTGCATAGGAAGGAATTTGTTTCCCTAGATGAACAGCTTTATTTACACAAATGATGAGCTGTGAAAGACCTCATTATGAGTTGATAAGGTAAATGAATCTAAACAAAGAGCTTTAACCAGTTTATTAAACAAGAAGAAACAAGGTCCCAACGAGACTAAATATAATTGTCCTCCTCTATTTCCTAAGGAGTAAATTCTATTTTTGTGCTTTGCTTCCTGAGTGTGATGGTTAATATTCTATGTCAACTTGACTGGGGTAAGGGATGCCCAGAGAGCTGCTAAACACTCTCAGGGTGTGTCGATGAGGCTTTTTCCAGAATAGATTGGCCTTAGAGTAGGTAGACTGAGTAAAAAAGATCACCCTCACCGATTTGGGTGGGCATCATCCAATCCATTGAGAGCCTGAATAGAGCCCAAAGATGAAGAGCAAATTTACTCTTTGCTTGAGCTGAGACATTATCTTCTCCTGCCCTTGGGCATCAGCAACTGGTTCTTGGGCCTTTAGACTTGAACTGGGACTTATACCACTGACTCCCCTGGTTCTCAGACCTTCAGAGTTTGGACTGGGATTCCATGACCACCCTTCCTGCCTCTGCAGCTTGTAGACAGCAGATTGTGGGACTTCTCAGCCTCCCTCATCCCATGAGCCAATATCTCATAATAAATCTTTTTCTATACCTCTGTATTTATATAGAGATATCGAATGCACAATGTTTCTCTGGAGAACCCTAACTAATACACCAAGTAAAGAAATAATGATTTTCAAATTGTCAGTTTATTTAAGATAAACTTTAACCATCTTCAATATCTTTTATTAATTTAAATTAATATCTTAGAGTCTTAGAAATTACTATCTTAATTCCAAGTTTAGTTCCCTTGACTTTCTTGTATAGTAACACTATGTGGGGGCTACCACCAGAGCCTCGGTAACCTGCTCACAGACTCTAGTGTCGGGTCTTTACAAGGTGGTCAGTGAATTCTTTACAGGAAAACTTGATGAATACAGTGAATTCTTTATAGGGAAACTTGATGAATACCTTTTGTTTCTGGAAGTCAGAGCTGAAGGTTCTGGAGGTGGGTTTGGAGGTGGCCTTGACAAAGCTGCCACAGTGGAGTGCAGTCCTGGACATACAAAACATGTTTTGTTTTTCATTTATAAAGTGTTTCATTGGGGCACTTGGGCGGCTCAGTCAGTTAAGTGTCTACCTTTGGCTAGGTTATGATCCTGGGGTTATGGGATGGAGCCCCACATCTGGCTCCCTGCTCAGTGGGGAGTCTGCTCCTTCCTCTCCTTCTGCCCTTCCTCCCATTTATGTTCTCTCTCTCTCTCATTTACTCTTGTTCTCTCTCCCTCAAATAAATAAAATCTTAAAAAAATAAAGTGTTTCATTTTGTTTTCCTTCCCATATAAAGAAATAGCATTTTCATTTTATTCTGTTTTCATTTATGTGTATTTGTGCATGTGTTTATCCACATGTTTAAAAAAATAATGCCTTCTGAGTAAGGAGAATATAGTTCAATCTTCTTACATTATGTTTTAAACATACATAATTATCTCTGGCATATGTCTATTACTTCTTCAAGAAGATTGCTGAGACTGGGTAACATCAGAAGGACATAGTCAAAGTCCATCAAGGAGTTTAATGTCAAAATAGAAAGACAAAGCTATGATCAGGAAAATTAAGGATAGGATGAGTAGGGAGTTGGACAGTCAGCAGAGGCAAGAAGAGTGGAACAGGGGACACACTAGTTGCGCAGGATCCAGATCCAGGGAGGTCATGAGCAGGAATGCTCCTATATACTCCACTCATACATTCCTTCTGTGAAAACAGCTCCTCAGGAGCTACATTCCCATTAGATTTCATTTCCCTTAAATCTCCTCCTCCCTTTACACTCTCTTTCTGGGATTTCTCTGGGGTTTCTAAATTAAACAGACTGACACATTGTGTTCTGGAGTCTCAGTGAGTTGGGAGTATCTTAGGGGTGTTCCAGAGCACCAGGAAGCATCCACATGTCAGTGAAGCCTTCATCTCACAACAAAATCTTTCAATATTTTGTCATTAAGTGGTGTTTGTTGTAGGCTTTTGGTAAAATACTTTTTATCTGATTAAGGAAGATCCTTCCTATTCTTAGTTTTGCTGGAGGTTTTATCATGAATGGGTGTTGAATTTTACTAGGTGCTTTTTCTGCATTTAACAAGATGAACTACATGATTTTTCTGTTGCTTTTTTCCTCCTCCCCCCACACACACCTTGTAATGATGACACACTCTAATTCACTCACTTAAATTCAATAAATATCAGAATTCCTACCCTACAGAAAGAGCAGTGGAGAAAATATAAAGATGGTATAAAACCATAAACCTTGCCGGCAAGAACTTTATGATATAGTAAAGATAAAAGACAAGCGTGCAATGAACAATAATTGAAGACAGACTCTAAGTCCACATCAGAAATCCAAACAAGACATTGTGAGCATTTAGAACAAGCTACATTAAACTGAGGACACAGGGAAGTCTTATTGAAGGTAGTGTTGGATGTGAACTTTGAAAAACATTTAAGATATTTATCTGGGATGTAAATGAAGTGGGAAGTAGGGTAAAGAAAGACATCATGGTTTGTAAAATAGTATAAGCAAAAGTATGGAGCCAATAGACTTAGAATCTGAGAATGTTATCTGGGAAATGGAATTGTCGTATTGGTAGTTGAAATATTGACGATAAATCTGAGATGCTGGAATCCTGCCTCTGTCTACCTCTACGTTAAAATTAACACCAAATCATGGGGCACATGGGTGGCTCAGTCAGTTAAGAGTGTGACTCTTGATTTCAGCTCAGGTCATGATCTCAGGGTTGTGAGATCGAGCCCCATGTCAGGCTCTGTGCTGGGCATGGAGCTTGCTTAAGATTCTCTCTTTCTCCCTTTCCCCTACCCCTCCTCCTCTATAAATACATACATACATACATACATACATACATACATACATACATACCTTTTTAGACCCCCGCTCCAAACCTGGACTCTATAATGCTATGGAGTGCCATGTACCTGAGCTAGGTTGGAGCATATAGCCTTAAACCAAGGAGTCATGAGTTCTACTTTTTGGGCTTTGCTGTAAGCCCAAACCCAAGGATCAGAATATAAGCCACATCCAACACTGGCAAACAGGGAGGGAAAGTGACAGAGAGGAGAGTACATTACGAGAGAACACAAAAGAGAGAAAATAATCCAAACCCTTGCCCCAAACCACTGTTATAAAACTCAAGCATGTAAACCAACAAACAATTATCACAGAGATGACAACTTTATGACCAGCAGAATTAAATGAAATCCTGGGAAAATTTCATGATTTTAAGAATGCTTTCACATACACCAAATGGTACCTACCTGCAAGTCATTTTCTCTTTCCTTTGATTTAATCCAAGTTTTGCCTTGAGTCTGTGGGTCTATGAGGAGTGGGTATCTGGTGGCCTTCGTCACAATGATGCCATTCTGAATTGAGAGGTCATCTCCTGGTAATCCCTGCAGCCCCCACTCCCCAATCTAAGTAACAAGAAATGGATATGGCCAGTCAGAGAACAAGAAGGTTTTCACAGTAATTAAAAGTGCCACAATATTAAAAGAATTTAATATTGGAATATATTTTCTTCTATTGAGACTATGCAATGGGTACCTAGAAAAAGACAAACAAACTTGTAAATGTAAACCAAATAAACTTCACCTAAAAAAAATAAGTTTCTAATCTAATAAATCCTTTAACTCCAGATTAGAGCTTAGTCCTTTAGGGTTTAGTACTTTATACTACTAATTTTCAAATTTATGAAGGAATATTGTAAAATCTGTGGATTTTTGAAGCTTGGTTGCTGAACATTCAGAGAACATAGGGGCTTAATTCATGGTAAGACTCAGTTGGTGGTGGGATCCAGACGAGGCAGGGTTAGTGGAAACCAATACACTGAAATAGTTGGAAAGATAAGCAGCAATAGTTAAACTCCTGAAGCTTCCCCTTTAGGGGGGAAGCTGTCCTTTGGCTCTGTTCACTCAGGGAGCAGGATTTGCATAGGTGGAGGCAGAGAAGTTAGGAGAGAGAAGATATTATATTGGCAAGTGCTCATCAACGACATTTAAAAAAAATGTTTCCTCGGGCTCATGGTTGGCTCAGTTAGAAGTGCGCGCGACTCTTGATCTTGGGGTAGTGAGTTTGAGCCCCACATCAGGGGTAGAGATCACTGAAAAATAAATAAATAAACTTTAAAAAAATCTTCCCTAATTATGAGAGAACTGCCAGTCTGCCTCCACATGGTCAATAAAATCACCTGAGATCCAAAAAATCCACAAGGTTCTACCTTCATTAAAGTATCCCAGTAGCCTCCAAAGGCCATAATTCATAAGGAATATCCTGGCCCATTTTGCCTCATCGGTGCCTGCATCTTTAATACATCATCTAGTCCCTGTAACAACCAGTTCAACATTGTTTGAATTGGAAAAGATTAATTTTTTAACTTTTAAATACAGATAACACGAAACTAATAGCATGGCTTCCCAAAAGAAACAGCCACTGGGCAACATATTTACAGATCAGAAAGCAGCTCATGAATACAAATTGCCTGGAAAGCATTTAATGCCATAGAAGCTCTTCAAGATATGCTGAAAATTGACAGTGGCATCAAATTCCCAACAAGGAAGTTTAGTATCGTGGGGCTTGCCATCACTCAGTGATGCCAGAACGTGCTGCTGTACACTTTGGACACTACGAAAAGACGGTAATGATCAAAAGAAGATGAATACCAGTACTTATGGCCTACCTAATGCCTATAATCACCTAAAGTGTTTGAAAGAGTGTGACTTAATAGAAGTGCTGCAAGTAATAGAAAGTTAAAAGAAGAGCTCAATCTTAGCAAGTCAATAATCTGTGAATGATCCCTTTTTTCGGAGGATTTTATTTTTTTTATGTAATCTCTACCTTCGATGTGGGGCTTGAAATCACCACCCGGAAATCAATTGCACATTCCACCAACTGAGCCAGCCAGGTGCTCCCACGTATGATCTTTTAGTTCACAGCAGTGCAACTAATATTAATTTGAAAGCAGGATTTATTAAAATGCAAAGGAACTTTTTTATATAGAAAGCTTGTTTAAAAATTAATGCCTAAGTGTTTTCAAAACAATCTTTTCAATTAAATGAAAAAAGAAAGAACAAGAGGTGAACCTTGATTTTTTAGTAAGTACATCTGGAATTCAAATAATGTTATAAGGAAAGTGACACTCACTGTAGGCGGATCCACCAACATTGAAATAAGATTCAGGTTTTCGGTGAAAGGAATCTTCCGAGCTCTCAGCTCTATCTCCCATTGATCTTTAAGCAAATAGTTCCGAAATATCTGATTGAAAGGACCAAGGTAGGAAAGGAATCCGGTGCACAGCAAGATATCACCTACAAGTCTGTGGAGAGATGAGCCGGTGAGTCACCTAATTCATTCAAGTTCTCCCATTAAGGAGTCCCAAAGGCCACAGGGCAGCTTTGTTTTGTTACTAGGCAAAAATCTTTCTCTGCTCCCTGCATAACACTTGGGAACCAGACATGGAGAGACCATGCAAAAGGGAGCCCCCCCAACCCAAATGGTGAGAGGAGAGGCCACATTAGAGGGAGGCCAAGGAGCAAGAGAAACTGCTTCCTTGAAACCTGCAGGTGCAGAGACCTGGCTCCTAGGAAGGAAAGTATCCTTTTCCCATGCATGCCCCGGTTCTGATAATATTTGGTCTTGATAAAACTGTTTTCTTCTCCCCCTCTGGCACTCCTCTCCTTCTCCCAATTCTTGCTGTTCTCTACTTCTCTCTCATTCCCCCTCCCTTCCAGTTTCTAGGACACCAATAGATACTGGCACAAGAGACCCTTGGTTTTAGAGCAAACCACTGATCCACACATTCAAAATCACTGGGTTGGAGAGTATAGAACTGTAGAAAGTATCTAGATGCTATTTGCCAGACAATATTAGAAGCACTCTTAGGGGGATGCCTGGGTGATTCAGTGGGTTAAGTGTCCGCCTTTGGCTCATGATCCTGGGGTCCTGGGATCGAGTCCTGCATCAGGCTCCCCACAGGGAACGTACTTCTCCTTCTGCCTGTGTCTCTGCCTCTCTCTCTCTGTGTCTCTCATGAATAAATAAAAATCTTTTTTTTTTTTTTTTTTTAAAGAAGCACTCTTGGGGACGCCTGGGTGGCTCAGTCAGTTAAACATCTGACTCTTGATTTCGGCTCCGGTCATGATCTCAGGGTCGTGAGATTGAGCCCTGCGTCGGAGTCTCTTTTGGGCATGGAGCCTGCTTAATATTCTCTCTCTCCCTCTTCCTCTTCCCCTGCCCCCTGCGCACACTCTCTCTATCTAAACAACAACAAAAACAAGAAAAGCAACAACAGAAAAAGAAGCACTTTGGTACTGAAAACCCACATTTCTGAACCAAAATTGAGATTTAAAATGTTTCACAAGCTTATGATCACTCTCCATTTTATTGAGAACAGATAACCTAAACTATAAGATTCAGAAATGGATATATGGAGATGAAGGAGCAAAGCACTTCACCGGGGAGATGTATTTTATTTTCTTGAATGTCACAAAGAGGTTTCGGGTAATGACCAAGAAGGAAAGCAATTATAACAAAGACCAAAATTTATACCTATTGATCTGAGCTTTAAACTCTTTGCTTTGCTGAGTCCACCGGACTTTTTCTCCACTCAGCCCATCGATGAGAGTAGAAGCTGCCTGCATCTTTTTCCGGCACATATCTGCATCATTTACCAAATCCTACATTCATAAAGGAAGAACATCTCAAAGAACTTTTCAAAGTGTTTCATCAAACATCCATGTATTCACACATAAAAATATGTGGAGGGATTTCTTAATTCACAAAATAAAGATAGTCTAAAAAAAGCAATGTGAGTAACTTTACATATTAAATTCTGGTAATGAATTCATCAGATGGTTATTTTACCTTATGAAATTTCAAGGAAAATGATTTTGTAAGAGAGAATCTAAATCACCTAAATTAATATAGTATTTCTATTCAGTTTTTTTAAGACAGACTCAAATCAATAAAATGTACCAATTTTGGTTTTGGATTTAATAACTCCGAGCCCTTGGAAGTTTGTTTACAAAGTAATTTTTTTCCCCAGAAAATTTTACACAACAGCTATGTGTGGTAGCCAGCTTGTATCAACTTACAAGAGCCAATTGTTATATTTTTTAGAAAACTTGTGGGCTGGTGTGGAACCCAGACCTAACTAGAAATTAAATTATATAAACTTAACAATTACAGAAACTACATGAGAAGCAAAGGTAATAGATAATCCAAACTCATCATTTCCTAATTGTTTACATTTTTGAACTATCTATGTGCTTAAGGTTAAATCCACTGTACCTGCACGGCAGTATATAGTAGTGTGCAGGATGTAACAGTGCTATATACATAATAGCACAGTATATAATAGTGCACTGTTGTGCATCTGTCTTCTTTTTTTTTTTTTTTAGTTTCAGATGGAGCATTCAGTAATTCATCAGTTGCATATAACACCCAGTATTCATCACATCAATGTGCCCTGCTTAATGTGCATCTGTTTTCAAATCTGTGTTCAGTGTTGGCACATTGGTAGCTTAGAACTGACTGGTGGGAGGACCTACACCACAGAAATCAGGAAACCATGCAAATCGTGGCTTCTATTCCCCCTGGGCCCCTCCCGCCCCCAGAGCCTATTGTTACCAGACCACCACTGCTTACAGCCTATCCCATAAGGTTGTATCAGGATCCCTCTTTGACAGATAAAGCTCCATCAGTTGCTTCCAACTGGCTAATGAATAGTGCCTGCACTGAATCTCAAACCCAGTTCTCTAACCTCCGAATCAGTACCCTTTGGGGATGATACCACAGCTTACTGTTACCAACAATGATTATTAAAGACACACACAAAAAAGACCTTTGAGAGTCAAAAATCCAAAACAGAGACCATATCCAGTAAAGGACAATCAGGTAAATTTTTTTTTGTCAATAAACATTTACCTAATTTCTAAATACAACACACCCTTGTGTAAAATTTTAACACATCGCTTCAGGAAGTTTGTATATTTAATCTCACCATTTTCTCATTCATGGCTGCATCGAATTTTGCTTGCACTTTATCCAGCTCGCCTTGTTTCTCATCGAGCAGAGCCTGTGCCTTCCCCAGCTCAGCATTAGCAACCGCCAGACGGCCCTCCTGCTTCGCTAGGTTAGCCTTAAAGAGCAAGAAGAGGTAACAGCATGGTGCTAGTTGTATTAAGTCTGTAAAATATTTTTGGTTTTAATGGTAAATAATAACACGAATTACACAATTTTTGCTCAAGACGGTATTTAGAGGTTGAAGCGTGTTCAGTTGGAGAAGCAGAGTCTTAGAGATAGTTCATTAAAGTTCTATTTCTTTTTCTTTTTCTTCTTCTTCTTTTTTTAAAGTAGGATCCACAGCCAGCATGGAGCCCAGCTCAGGGCTCAATCTCCCAACCCTGAGATCAAGACCTGAGCTGAGTTCAAGAGCCAGATGCTTAAGGGACTGAGCCTCCCAGGCACCCATCTATTTTTTTTTTTCAATTATTAGTGTTCAATATAGAAAACATGGAGAATGCAGCAATGCATAGAAAAGATAACAGAAATTGCCTGTGATTTTACCCCATGATAGTCTGAGTATTGTGTTAAGATGATAACCGACATTTTCCAGTTTTTTTTTTCACTTAATATAGTGTAATCATTTCCCCTTAAATATACCCTTAAACACTTTTTCAGGAACATTAGTATTCTGACTGCATAATATCACACCAGTTGGATGTGTCATAATTTACCCAACCTTTGCCCTAATTTTAGACATTCCCTCCCTGAATTTTTAATTATTATAAATAAAGCTGTTGGGCTGCAAACATTTTGGGTTGCTTCCTTCATAGAGATTTTTTGAAGTGAAATTACTGTAATGGTAGATTTTTTTTCATCTTTTTTCTGAGTCCTAGAGTATGAACTTAGAAATGATCTGTTTCTTAGAAATGATCTGTTTCATAGAAATTTAAATGAATTGGTAAAGTAAAATAGCAATAAAGCCTTCTGGGGTAGAAGTTTTTTGATGACATTCTCATTTTCTTTTTCAATATTTAATTTATTCAAATTTAGCCTTTTTTGCAGGAAATATTAATTTAGTTAATATTATTGTTATTAAATTTAAATTTTTAATGTATTTTTATATAACTTTAAAATTTGCATTCTAATTATTTAAATCCACATATCTGTGATTTTACATATTTTCTTCTTGATTATACTTTCCAAGAATATATCTTTTATATTTTGTTTTTGGAAAGCAACAATTCTTCAATTCTGCTACTTTTCTATAATTTTAAATGTTATTTTTATTAACTCTATTCCACTTTCCTTAAGGTTTATGTGTATGTGTGTGTATTTATAAGTGAGAATGTATTGGAATGCTTAGTTTAATTAATAGCTAAGAAAGTGCCATTGAGCTACATAACAAAAGCTCTGGTAACTAACTTCTGTCATAATTTCTTAAAAAGAAAAAAAGAAGTCACTGGCTTTTTTTTAATGTAAACTTTCTAATTTTATTGCTTATATTCAGAAAATGAGGCTTCAGCAATTTCTGCCTTTAAGAATTAAATCAAGATGTTCTTTTAGAATTGAATATGATCAATTTTTGTAAATGTTTCTGGGTCACTAGAAGTAATTTCATATTCTTTGTTCATATCCAAGAAAGTTCAATGCAGCTATTCAACCTTAAAAATGAAACAGTGTAAAATCTTTGTATAATTATTAGTTTATGTCTTCTAAAGACTGGCTGTATAATTTGCAGGACCCTGTACAAAATTAAAATGTGGAATCCATTGTTAAAAAATTATTGAGAACTTCAAGAGGGTGACAGCAGGCCAACTGTGGATCCTTCTAAATTGAGGTCCTGTGTGCACAGCACAGATCACACACCCATAAAACCATTCTTCCACACAATCTCAAATTACAATATATTTTTACTAATTTCCACTAAAAATATTAATGCATCTTGATTTTTGTAATTTGATAATATTTTATTACAAAAAACATTATTACAATTAAGTCTGTGATCCACAAAAAATTGTGGATCACAATTTTTAGGAAAATTAACTGTTCTTATGAATGCATTTTTTTCTTAAATTCTACATCTCTTGGTATCTTTTATCTTGAGTGACCTTCCTACGTTTTCTCATCATTTCCCTTTATTAATACTTTCTTATTGTTTTTTGTTTTTTTTTTTTAATACTTTCTTATTGTTAACTTATTTTCTATTTTTCTCCAAATTACCCATGCACAGAATTTTAAAAGGCAGCCATTTCTATAAGGTTTATTATGAAAACCAGCAACCCCCTACCCACCTGGTCATCATTTTCCATTCCAACAAGCAACCACTTTCAACTATTTTAGCTTGATGGTGGGGGTGGGGCAGGAGGGTAGGGTGCATCAGAGAGGTGTATTTTATGAATCCTTTGAACTCCTGAGAACATCATTCTGTTCCCTCAGACCTGAAGAACAGCCTGGCCCAGTATAAATGGTGCGTGCGCACGTGTGTGTATGCATGAGTGCACGTACTTATCATTTAGTACTTAAATTGCATCCTTATGAATGTCTTTTAATTCCCTTAGACATAGAGGGCAGCTTGGTCAGTTATTGAACTCTTGGACCAGAGCAATTTCTTCAATACTCTGCATATATTTATCCATTACATTCTAATATTTAGGGCTGCAGGAAGTCTGTGCCATCCCGATATCTCTTCTGTAAGCAACTTTTTTTATTTTGCTTGATCATTTGTTTCTTAGATGCATATAAGGGGTTTTTCTCCGTATCTTTTAAATTTAAAATGTTTCTTAGTGTTGACCTTCATTTTTATAAACTTTGTTTGGAATATGGTAATCAAATTCTACCTCCAAACCAAGTCTCTTTAAACTTTAAAGAAACAGCATGTTTTCTATTACGACAGCTTAATGGTTACTTGCAGTGAATTCATTTCCTATTTAAGATAACAAGTTGGTTTTGATGTCTTGTCTGCGATGCCAAGAAACGCTTAACAGATGTAAAGAAAATGAGAAACTGTGAGAGGACATGAAGGAAATAAAAACTTTAGTCAAAATTATGCTTTGTCTTTTCATAGCAGTAAAATAATAAAATCAGTGACTGATTTTATTAAACATTGATTTCCTAGGAGAAGGATGGAAACTCTTACCTTCAGGGGCAACACTTCTCTATTGATACCATAAAATGTTGCCATTGCAAGTGTCCAAGACAGCAGACCAGCCACATTCCCACAGACTTTTTTTGCATTTTCCAAAGAATAATCATCCATGTTAAAATACGGCTGCAGCAACTCAACAGTCTCTTCATTTATAGTATCCTTGGGGAACTGCTGAAGGCTCCACAGGAACCCTGTTGCACTCATCAGCTGAAAAATAGCATTACAACCCGGAGTTCTGAGAGAATGTAAATAATTTCTTCCTGAGTTAGTATATAATTCTAAATTGAGTTTTTTCAAAGAAGTAACAATTGATTCACTCTCATACCTACACATCAAGACTATGACGACAGTTGACCTAAATCTGTAAGTTGCAAATTGTCTTCCTGTTACCATGGTGGAAGATTAAAGAAGAAAAGATATGTCAGTTTCCTGTCTAGTGCATCATCTGAATGCCACCAACCACACAACTTCCCTTTTGGAGACTGGGTTGGCACATCAAGAGCGTGCCAAGGGGCACCTGGGTAGCTCAGTGGGTTAGGTGTTTACCTTTGGCTCAGGTCATGATCCTGAGGGTCTTGGGATTGAGTGCCAAGTCCTTTGTGGGGCTCCCTGCTCAGTGGAGAGCCTGCTTCTCCCTCTCCCTCTACCCCTCCCCACTGTTCATTCACTCACGCTCATGCACACTCTCTCTCTCCATCAAAGAAATAAATCTTAAAAAAAAAAAGAGTGAAGCTTGCTTCTCCCTCTCCTACCCTTCTCCTCTGTTTGTGTGCTCTCTCTCCCTCTCTCTCTGTCAAATAAATAAATCTTCAAAAGAAAAAAAAAAGAGTGTGCCAATACTAGCCTCTGGTTTTAGACACTTTTTACAAAAAGAAGCCATTTAGCTTTAAAATCTTTCCTTACTTACACTTTGGGAGATGCAGTCTCCCAAACTCTTCACTACATAATTACCAATCACTGCCTGCCAGCTTGTGTTGGCTATATTGAAGCCCTGGGTGGAGGGCATCTGATGCACCTTACAGCACTTGCAAAGATTTCTACTTACTTTTAATGACTCTCCCCAGGAAGGTTTGCAGCAAGGTTTTTCTGGATCCATAGTGACTGGGTCAATTTTCTTTTGAAACAGTAGCAGGACACAGTCCATGATTCTCATAATAAGATGTGGAGGCTTTGCAAGTTTCCTGACTGTGGCAATATCATTTGGTTTGATGGTCTGTATTTGGGATTAGGAATCAATATATTTTTTTGTTGTTGAGTAGTATTAATAATCCTAGGGAAATCTAATGCTTTCAGATAATGAAAGTAGAAAACTTTAAAATGTATTTCCTCCCCATCCCCTGACATTATTCTCCTTAAGGGTTTGTATTCCAAGATTTTTGCATAATAGTTCTTTCATTGTTACCTTGGGATTTCTATTTGTTCTTATTCTTTTTTTCTCCTGTTGTCCTCAACTAATATCAGTACTAATATCAGTACTATTTATTGCCCACACTCCAGACCTCTATTGGCAACAAGCCTCATTGATGGGTAACATTCAGATAACTTGCATCTTCAAAGCACATACTCTATGTGTGGATATGAAAAGAGGAGCAAGTCTCTGAATATCAAAACCTCAACTTTGGTGTTCATTTTGAAGGCTGCCCTATCTATGGAAGGGGGAGAAATTCAAAGGAGAAAAGAGAAGTTTTTATAGCTCATGGCTCACAAAAGATAGTTTTCAAAGTTTCTACCTGTGAGCCAGGTTTGGAAGAAGATGTTAGCTGCTATTCAAGGCAAGAAGGATTGGAACATAACATAATCAATAAAATCTCCTAACACTTGTTCATTCGGTGATTTCTCTTTCTTGTATGTTATTGTATGTTATTGTAGGATTCGTAAAGGGAGTGGGGGTGGAGAATGTGTCCTAATGATTGTCACGATTTTATTAAATGATTATCATAAATCTATTCATTCAACAAACATAGACATTCTCTCACTTAAAAGAATAAAGAAAAATAGCCCCATCTTCATAATCATCCAAGGAAGAGAAAGAAAGCACAATCAACCTGAACTAGAATTGTTATCATGGTAGAAGCAGAGGAGTGACAGGAAAAACAAAGGAGAGCCAAGGACCCAAAAACTTTCTGGAAGGCATGAGCCTTCTAAATAAGAGAATGACTCTTATTAGGCAATAAAAGTCAGGAAAAACATTCCTGGCAGAGGAAGAGACACGTTTAAACAGACCATGCTTCTTCCAGAAGCCTATGGGTGTTTCTGCATGGCTGGACCACACTGTGTGTAGATACAGAATGACAGAAGGGCTCCAGGGGTAGACAGGAGCCCAGTTATCAGTAGCAACAGTGGCCCTGATATTTGCTGAGTACCCTCTATGTGCCCAGCAAACTGTATTCATTACATTTAATGCTTACATTGATCCTCCAAGGATCGACGAGGAATTATAATCCCTGTGAAGACGCAAAAAAGTTAAGTAAATTTACTCCAGATCATCTATTTAAGAAGTGGTAGTCTCGAGAGGCAACTGTAGGTTGCCTCCCAGATGTGGGCCTTATCCTAAGAGCCCTCAGAACCCACAAGGAGATTTTTTTTAAAGGGCACATAATGTAATCTGGAGGGAATGCTTTGAAGGAACTGGGGAGGTTCTCTGTATCATCCGAATCCCTTAGGCTGTTGTTAAGGCCATTAATCACTCGTATTAGTTCTCAGATCTCATGGAAGGCTGATTTATGGAACGAAACTAATAAGTTACAAGAACTGAAGATTTAAAGAATTAGAATATTGAATCAACAGAAACATTTGTCTTCAGTCATAGAGATTATAAATCACATTCGAATTCAATTCAGTTTTTAGATTCTAGAAATTCCCAGTGAATTTCACAGAATGAAACCTGAAGCAGGCTGGGGTTTGGGCTGAGAGGGGTAACAGCGCTTGCTCACATTCAGGGCTGCCTCAGCCTCTTCCAGGGCCGGTTTAGCCGCTTCCAGTTTGGTCTCAGCCTTTACTTTTTCACTATCGATCTCATCCACAATTTTTTGGGCTTTGTCTTTTACCTCCTGTACTTCGTTTTTCACTTTGGCTGATGCCTGAGCACTTACTGTGACTTCTGCCAATACCTATGAAATTGAGGGAAAACAGGTAAACCTTTTGAGCAAAATTCATAGATTTGATCAGTGAGAGACTATTTATACAATATGATATAAAACACAAATATGTATTTTATATATATTCCCCATTCTATGTTTTCAGGAATATTAAAGGAACTCCTTAAGCAGTTCCTTGCAGTTTTCTATGTCCTGAGCTTTCCTAAGACTTACAAATACATATATTATATTTATATATACAGAGTAAATAAGTAAACATGTTAAGCTTTTAGGAAAATGGTATTTCCACTTGGTGTTATTTCTAGAAAATTAACACAATTCAAGCATGTGTAGTGGAATATGTTCAGAAACCATAATAATGCCCATGTAATAAGAATAAAGCAGGCCGTGTTTGTTGGGTGCCTACCATATGCTTGGACTAAGCTAAGACCCTCTTTGATGCTATCGTTCTCATTTCAGTAACCGGCTAAGGGTCAAAATTTAAGTATCCATTATTAACTGGCTCAGCAAGGTGAAGCTGAAAGCAGTCACAGACTGGTAGGGTCACAGATAAAGGAGCAGCATACATATAGCTCCATCACCTTGGGAAGAGTATCTTTTTTTTTTTCCCCACCAACAATTTCTCTTAGTTTTATCCCTCCTTGACACAAACTTCAGATGAGACTTGGGTCATTCTAGAAACCTAGAGCATTCAGGGATCTTAAAGAGAAGACCAGATATAACTCATAGAGAGGCAAAGATTCCATAAATAGATGAAAGAGAACAAAGGAACCAGCCGTAGAGGAGAAAGAATAGTCTTAGACCACATAGAGGATAAAATAACTTAGGTGCATATCAGTATAAGTTAAACAAAAATACCTAACAATCTTTGTAAACCATTGTTTCACTAGAAATAGTCTATGAGCTCCTGTATTATTTATTTTTAATAACATTTTTAGCTTTTTAAAATATGGAATAATATTCCTTGCCACTAGTTATACAATAAAGGCCAACTCACTTCATCTGCTTTTATGGAAGCCACTGCCAATTCCTTCTCCTTTATTGCAAGATCCTGAGACAGCTTAGCAACAGATTCGCTTGCCTCCATAAGCTTATCAAGACCTTTACAAATACACACACATACACTTTTGCTTAGTATATGAACATCCGTACATCAAATATTTGCTCAATGTCTGCTACTTATAAGGCCAGTATTTGTACCAGTATTGTAACAAACACAAGATAATTATTATGGGCAAATACATAGATATTAGGAGCATCAATACTAATCACATCTCTCAGAGTTTCGGCAGCGAGTGAAGAACACCATCTATCTAAATTTTTATTTTTAAGATTTTATTTATTTATTTGAGAGAGAGAGGGAGAGAGCTAGAGAGAGAGCTCAAGTGGTGAGGAGGGGCAGGTGGAGAAGCAGGCTCCCCACTGAGCAGAGAGCTCAACACTGGGCTCAGTCCCAGGACCCTGGGATCATGACCTGAGCTGAAGGCAGCCACTTAACCCACTGAGCCACCCAGGAGCCCCTTATCTAGCTAACTTTAAGGGAAAGTCACAATGTCAGACTGCGTAAGATTAACTTAGGAAACTTATTTGCTCTCCTTGGCTTTGCAAACATTATTTTTAATGATGTAAATATCATTTTTTTGCCTTTGAATCATACTGCTGCTGTGACAAATGAGACAGATAATACATTAATAGTTTTGCGGTTCTCTTTGCTGTGAAAATGAAAACAGCTGCTAAAACCCATGCAGCTGACTTCTGTGACTTTCAATGCCATACAGCACAATAAATGATTAACTGGATTTTCTCACATTCCAACCCAGTTCTAGACAGTGGTGTGTTGGTAAATGTTTAGCATCCAAGTCTCTTGGGGGAGAGAGGGGACACTCATTTGCATGTTTTCCAATTTTCATGGTATGAGTACTCCCACCATGGTTGATTTGAAGTTACCAAGAGACTCCCAGTAGCACACCATTATATGTCTACCATACTGATAGAATGAAATAAATAAGCTCAAGAACATTAATAGCAGTAAGATAGAGTAAAAATAACTAAGATGTGATGAATTCTGAGTATTCTTACTTTTTTCAAATAGGACTTATTTGTGACTTTATCTGATTTAATTTTTTAAACATATTTTATTTATTTATTTATTCATTCATGAAAGACACAGAGAGAGAAAGACAGAGAGAGAGGCAAGCAGAGACACAGGCAGAGGGAGTAGTAGGCTCCATGCAGGGAGCCCGACGTGGGACACTCAATCCTGGGTCCCCAGGATCACGTCCTGGGCCAAAGACAGGTGCCAAACCGCTGAGTCACCCCAACCAGGATCCCCTCTGATTTAATTTTTAATGAAGGATGTGTTTAACAACCAGGTCATAAAATTCCTACAAATTAAAAATCAACTCTAGAGCCAGTACAAGTAGCTCCAGCCCACCACTGATCACAGAGCATCCTATGCAAAGTTACAAGAAGGTAAGCCATGAGAAAAACAGAGGATGGTTTCTTTCACAGTGTTTCCACCACTATAACTGCACAGACCTTGGAACTCTGTTATGCTCTGAGATCAGAGCATTTTTTTGCAGAAAAAGTGAGGGGGGAAAAATCTTTGCACTTCTTTTTGGACTGTTTGGGCCAAATGATTTCTGGATGTATGATTTGTTCCGATTTGTACTTTCTCTGCTAATATTACATGTACTGGACACAGAAAGCCATTGTTCAGGTAAATTACCTCTTTCGTTTTTACTTATTTTTCCTTTTCCTTTGTTAGAAATTTGAGAAGCATTAACAATGCATGACTTGTGCAAGTCAACGCAAAGTGTAATGAGGCCAAAAACTGAAACGGAGGTCAGTTCCCAAGAGCTGGCTTTTCTCCACCTGCAGGCAGCAGCTCAGTGACTATGGGGACTCCTGGCCCAACAGCATGGACCAGAGTTGCAGGGGCAGGCAGAAAATGGTTTGAGAGAGAAAACAGGTTACCTCCGCAGATTTTCTTCTGTCCAGAATTTTCTTCTTTTTAAAAATGTTTTATTTGGACTTTGAGAGAAAGAGTAGGAGCAGGGGGTAGGGGCAAAGAGAGAGGGAGAGGGGCGAAGGGAGAAGCAGACTCCCTGCTAAGCATGGAGCCCAATACGAGGCTCAATCCCAGGATCCCGAGATCATGACCTGATATGAAGGCAGATGTTTAACTAACTGAGCCACCTAGGTGCCCCTGCCTGGAAGCTTCTTAACAGGTAAAAGACCCTAATAACATCCCTCAAAATAACCTATTACTAATAGTAAAGGCAACATTTTTCTTTCAAACACAATATCCATCAGTGGATATGTATATACATACATATAGGAATTTCTATCAAAAAGCCCTTAAAAGATTTCATTCTGCTTACCAATATTCATACGTTCAGCTTGTTCATTGATATGTTTCACCTTTTCAGTATAAATGTTTTTATAACCATTGATAAATGAGAGATAAGACTTGGGAGTCACGTGTGCTCTTCGGCGGTATCTGAAAGTAGAACATAGAAATGATCTTCATCTCTATCATTCTGATGTATTCCTATAAGGCATCCTACGCTGTGGAATCAGTGTAATTCTGAAGGGTGATTCCCTAGCAGGAAAGCAGGAATGGTGAATGGTTTCCCTAGAGGTCAGATGGAAAGAACACTACATAGCTGGTGTATTGACCCTTAAGGGGTCTTTGACTCAACCCTTACCCCGCCTTGGGCTTCTGCTTCCTCATATGGAAAACTAAGAAAGGAATTACTGCCCTACACCTGCCAGCATTTTGTGAAAATAAATAAACACATATATAATAAATATATACATATATATTTACACACACACACTTTGTAACCTTTAAGGTTCTGTACAAATATTAGGGATAAGTGGTCGAAATGAATTTGTGCTGTGATCTGCTTTCATTCAACTGATATTTGAATGAAATACACTTCTTCATGGCTAGAAACCAGCTGGGTGGGCTTACAAAAGTGAAAGCCAGTCTCACCCCCCAATTCACCAGATCTTGAAATCAAGGCAGCCATACTTGATTTGCACATTCAATTCACTAAGGCTTTATTTAGTACAGCAATTCTATTTAACAGTAGAATTAAATAAAAAGAATTATTTTATTCAGGAGAAACTCAAGTCACATACTATAAAATCATTTTACCTTTTAATTAATTTTTCATTTTTGGAGTTCTGAAGATTTTAACATTAAAAAATTTTTAAGGACTTAGGCATATATATGACTAGCACTTAAGCATTTAATAAATATCACATTCAGAATAAAATTCTACAACTGAAAAGGATATGAACATTTTGGAAAACACACCAAATTTTCCTAAAATAGAGACACAGGTTTTTGTAGCAAAGAGAAGGTAAAACTTTCCACAGATGACAGTGACAGAAGGAGTTCAAATTAAATGGAAGGAAAATCTTGCTAACCATAAGAATTAATACACATGGATCCACCAAGAGGATCTGGAAGGTTATCTAGAACTTTATCTTAGAGGGGGTTCCTTCCAACAAATGTTGGTGAGGATATGGAGAAATGGGAACTCTCTAGCACTGTTGGTGGGAATGCGAGCTGGTGCAGCCCCTCTGGAAAACACTATGGAGATTCCTCAAGAAGTTGAGAATAGAGGTACCCTATGACCCAGCAATAGCACTACTGGATATTTACGCCAAAGACACAGATGTATTGAAATGACGGGACACCTGCACCCCAATGTTTATAGCAGCAATGTCCACAATAGCCAAACTGTGGAGGGAGGCATGATGTCCTTCAACAGAAGAATGGATAAAGAAGATGTGGTCTATATATACAATGGAATATTACTCAGCCATCAGAAAGGACGAATACCTACCATTTGCTTTGACGTGGATGGACCTGGAGGGTATTATGCTGAGTGAAATAAGTCAATCAGAGAAAGACAATTATCATATAGTTTCGTTCATATGTGGAATATAAGAAATAGTAAAAGGGGAGAGAGGGGCAAGATGGCGGCAGAGCAGGGTCCCCAGGTCACCTGTCCTCAGCAAATTACCTAGAAAACCATCCAATCATCCTGAAAACCTACGAATTCGGCCTGAGATTTAAAGAGAGACCAGCTGGAACGCTACAGTGAGAAGAGTTCGCGCTTCTATCAAGGTAGGAAGACGGGAAAAAAGAAATAAAGACACAAAAGGCCTCCCAGGGGGAGGGGCCCCGCGAGGAGCCGGGCTGAGGCCGGGGCGAGTGACCCCAGGACAGGAGAGCCCCGTCCCGGAGGAGCAGGAGCTGCACCGACCTTCCCCGCAGAAAGGGGATCCCCGGGAATTGGAGCAGGATCCCCAGAAAGGCGGGGATGCCCTCGGGCTCCCTGGGACAGTAACAGAGGAACTGCGCCCGGGAGATGCGCCGAGCTCCCTAAGGGCTGCAGCGCTCGGCGGGACCCGGAGCAGCTCGGAGGGGCTCGGGCGGCGGCTCCGCGGAGGGGGCTGCGGGGCTGCGGGGCTGCGGGGCTCCGGGAACAGCTCAGCGGCGGCGGCTCGGGCGGAGGAAGAAGCTCCGCGCGGAGGGGGCTGCGCGGCTCCGGGAACAGCTCGGAGGGGCTCGGGCGGCGGCTCCGCGGAGGGGGCTGCGCGGCTCCGGGAACAGCTCAGCGGCGGCGGCTCGCGCAGAGGAAGAAGCTCCGCGCGGAGGGGGCTGCGCGGCTCCGGGAACAGCTCGGAGGGGCTCGGGCGGCGGCTCCGCGGAGGGGGCTGCACCGCCGGGAGCGCGAATCCAACAGCGCAGGCCCCGGAGCACAGGGCGCCGGGACACAGCCCAGGATCCGGCCTCCCCCGGGACAGGCAGAGGCCGGGAGGGCCCAGGACAGCAAGGACGCTCCTGCCTGGAACTGAGCAGATCAGCGGCCCCGCCCCGGAGCCCCCAGGCCCTGCAGAAGGAGAGCCCCGGAGCTACTGCGGGGGCTGGATCCAGGGTCCCAGAGCTGCCCCCGCCACTGTGGCTTCCTCCCGGGGCCTCACGGGGTCAACAACCCCCACCGAGCCCTGCACCAGGCAGGGGCAGAGCAGCTCCCCCAAGTGCTAACACCTGAGAATCAGCACAGCAGGCCCCTCCCCCAGAAGACCAGCGAGACGGACCAGTTCCAAGGGAAGTCAAGGGACTTAAACTACACAGAATCGGAAGATACTCCCCCGTGGTTTTTTTTTTGTTTTTTGTTTTTTTGTTTTTGTTTTTGTTTTTTTTTGTTTTTTTTTTGTTTTGTTTTGTGCTTTTTTTTCTCTCTTCTTGATTTCTGATTGCTTCCCCCACCCCTCCCTTTTTTCTTTTTTCTCCTTTCTTTCTTTTTCTTTCTTTTTCTTCTCTTTTCCCCTATTTTTTTCTTCTTTCTCTTTTTTCTTTTTCTCTTTTCTTTCCTTCTCTCTCTTTTTCTCCTTTTCCCAATACAACTTGTTTTTGGCCACTCTGCACTGAGCAAAATGACTAGAAGGAAAACCCCTCAAAAAAAGGAATCAGAAACAGCCCACTCTCCCACAGAGTTACAAAATATGGATTACAATTCAATGTCAGAAAGCCAATTCAGAAGCACTATTTTACAGCTACTGGTGGCTCTAGAAAAAACCATAAAGGACTCAAGAGACTTCATGACTGCAGAATTTAGATCTAATCAGGCAGAAATTAAAAATCAATTAAATGAGATGCAATCCAAGCTAGAAGTCCTAACGACGAGGCTTGACGAGGTGGAAGAACGAGTGAGTGACATAGAAGACAAGTTGATGGCAAAGAGGGAAACTGAGGAAAAAAGAGACAGGCAATTAAAAGACCATGAGGATAGATTAAGGGAAATAAATGATAGCCTGAGGAAGAAAAACCTACGTTTAATTGGGGTTCCCGAGGGCGCGGAAAGGGACAGAGGGCCAGAATATGTATTTGAACAAATCCTAGCTGAAAACTTTCCAAATCTGGGAAGGGAAACAGGCATTCAGATCCAGGAAATAGAGAGATCCCCCCCTAAAATCAACAAAAACCGTTCAACACCTCGACATTTAATAGTGAAGCTTGCAAATTCCAAAGATAAGGAGAAGATCCTTAAAGCAGCAAGAGAAAAAAAGTCCCTGACTTTTATGGGGAGGAATATTAGGGTAACAGCAGACCTCTCCACAGAGACCTGGCAGGCCAGAAAGGGCTGGCAGGATATATTCAGGGTCCTAAATGAAAAGAACATGCAACCAAGAATACTTTACCCCGCAAGGCTTTCATTCAAAATGGAAGGAGAGATAAAGAGCTTCCAAGACAGGCAGGAACTGAAAGAATATGTAACCTCCAAACCAGCTCTGCAAGAAATTTTAAGGGGGACTCTTAAAATTCCCCTTTAAGAAGAAGTTCAGTGGAACAATCCACAAAAACAAGGACTGAATAGATATGATGACACTAAACTCATATCTATCAATAGTAACTCTGAATGTGAACGGGCTTAATGACCCCATCAAAAGGCGCAGGGTTTCAGACTGGATAAAAAAGCAGGACCCATCTATTTGCTGTCTACAAGAGACTCATTTTAGACAGAAGGACACCTACAACCTGAAAATAAAAGGTTGGAGAACCATTTACCATTCAAATGGTCCTCAAAAGAAAGCAGGGGTTGCCATCCTTATATCAGATAAATTAAAATTTACCCCGAAGACTATAGTGAGAGATGAAGAGGGACACTATCTCCTACTCAAAGGATCTATCCAACAAGAGGACTTAACAATCCTCAATATATATGCCCCGAATGTGGCAGCTGCCAAATATTTAAACCAATTAATAACCAAACTCAAGAAATACCTTGATAATAATACACTTATACTTGGTGACTTCAATCTAGCTCTTTCTACCCTGGATAGGTCTTCTAAGCACAATATCTCCAAAGAAACGAGAGCTTTAAATGATACACTGGACCAGATGGATTTCACAGATATCTACAGAACTTTACATCCAAACTCAACTGAATACACATTCTTCTCAAGTGCACATGGAACTTTCTCCAGAATAGACCACATACTGGGTCACAAATCGGGTCTGAACCGATACCAAAAGATCGGGATAGTCCCCTGTATATTCTCAGACCATAATGCCTTGAAATTAGAACTTAATCACAACAAGAAATATGGAAGGACCACAAACACGTGGAGGTTAAGGACCATCCTGCTAAAAGATGAAAAGGTCAACCAGGAAATTAAGGAAGAATTAAAAAGATTCATGGAAACTAATGAAAATGAAGATACAACCGTTCAAAATCTTTGGGATGCAGCAAAAGCAGTCCTGAGGGGGAAATACATCGCAATACAAGCATACATTCAAAAACTGGAAAGATCTCAAATTCAAAAGCTCACCTTACACATAAAGGAACTAGAGAAAAAGCAACAAATAGACCCCACCCCCAGCAGAAGAAGAGAGTTAATTAAAATTCGAGCAGAACTCAATGATATCGAGACCAAAAGAACTGTGGAACAGATCAACAGAACCAGGAGTTGGTTCTTTGAAAGAATTAATAAGATAGATAAACCATTAGCCAACCTTATTAAAAAGAAGAGAGAGAAGACTCAAATTAATAAAATCATGAATGAGAAAGGGGACATCACTACCAACACCAAGGAAATACAAACGATTTTAAAAACATATTATGAACAGCTGTATGCCAATAAATTAGGAAATCTAGAAGAAATGGACGCATTCCTGGAAAGCCACAAACTACCAAAACTGGAGCAGGAAGAAATAGAAAACCTGAACAGGCCAATAACCAGGGAGGAAATTGAAGCAGTCATCAAAAACCTCCCAAGACACAAGAGTCCAGGGCCAGATGGCTTCCCAGGGGAATTCTATCAAACGTTTAAAGAAGAAATCATACCTATTCTACTAAAGCTGTTTGGAAAGATAGAAAGAGATGGAGTACTTCCAAATTCGTTCTATGAGGCCAGCATCACCTTAATTCCGAAACCAGACAAAGACCCCACCAAAAAGGAGAATTACAGACCAATATCCCTGATGAACATGGATGCAAAAATTCTCAACAAGATACTAGCCAATAGGATCCAACAACACATTAAGAAAATTATTCACCATGACCAAGTAGGATTTATCCCTGGGACACAAGGCTGGTTCAACACTCGTAAAACCATCAATGTGATTCATCATATCAGCAAGAGAAAAACCAAGAACCATATGATACTCTCATTAGATGCAGAGAAAGCATTTGACAAAATACAGCATCCATTCCTGATCAAAACCCTTCAGAGTGTTGGGATAGAGGGAACTTTCCTCGACATCTTAAAAGCCATCTACGAAAAGCCCACAGCAAATATCATTCTCAATGGGGAAGCACTGGGAGCCTTTCCCCTAAGATCAGGAACAAGACAGGGATGTCCACTCTCACCACTGCTGTTCAACATAGTTCTGGAAGTCCTCGCCTCAGCAATCAGACAACAAAAAGACATTAAAGGCATTCAAATTGGCAAAGAAGAAGTCAAACTCTCCCTCTTCGCCGATGACATGATACTCTACATAGAAAACCCAAAAGCCTCCACCCCCAGATTGCTAGAACTCATACAGCAATTTGGTAGCGTGGCAGGATACAAAATCAATGCCCAGAAATCAATGGCATTTCTATACACTAACAATGAGACTGAATAAAGAGAAATTAAGGAGTCAATCCCATTTACAATTGCACCCAAAAGCATAAGATACCTAGGAATAAACCTAACCAAAGAGGTAAAAGATCTATACCCTAAAAACTATAGAACACTTCTGAAAGAAATTGAGGAAGACACAAAGAGATGGAAAAATATTCCATGCTCATGGATTGGCAGAATTAATATTGTAAAAATGTCAATGTTACCCAGGGCAATTTATACGTTTAATGCAATCCCTATCAAAATACCATGGACTTTCTTCAGAGAGTTAGAACAAATTATTTTTAGATTTGTGTGGAATCAGAAAAGACCCCGAATAGCCAGGGGAATTTTAAAAAAGAAAACCTTAGCTGGGGGCATCACAATGCCAGATTTCAGGTTGTATTACAAAGCTGTGGTCATCAAGACAGTGTGGTACTGGCACAAAAACAGACACATAGATCAATGGAACAGAATAGAGAACCCAGAAGTGGACCCTGAAATGTACGGCCATCTAATATTCGATAAAGGAGGAAAGACTATCCATTGGAAGAAAGACAGTCTCTTCAATAAATGGTGCTGGGAAAATTGGACATCCACATGCAGAAGAATGAAACTGGACCACTCTCTTTCACCATACACAAAGATAAACTCAAAATGGATGAGAGATCTAAATGTGAGACAAGATTCCATCAAAATCCTAGAGGAGAACACAGGCAACACCCTTTTTGAACTTGGCCACAGTAACTTCTTGCAAGATACATCCACGAAGGCAAAAGAAACAAAAGCAAAAATGAACTATTGGGACTTCATCAAGATAAGAAGCTTTTGCACAGCAAAGGATACAGTCAACAAAACTAAAAGACAACCTACAGAATGGGAGAAGATATTTGCAAATGACATATCAGATAAAGGGCTAGTTTCCAAAATCTATAAAGAACTTATTAAACTCAACACCAAAGAAACAAACAATCCAATCATGAAATGGGCAAAAGACATGAAGAGAAATCTCACAGAGGAAGACATGGACATGGCCAACATGCACATGAGAAAATGCTCTGCATCACTTGCCATCAGGGAAATACAAATCAAAACCACAATGAGATACCACCTCACACCAGTGAGAATGGGGAAAATTAACAAGGCAGGAAACAACAAATGTTGGAGAGGATGCGGAGAAAAGGGAACCCTCTTACACTGTTGGTGGGAATGTGAACTGGTGCAGCCACTCTGGAAAACTGTGTGGAGGTTCCTCAAAGAGTTAAAAATAGACCTGCCCTACGACCCAGCAATTGCACTGTTGGGGATTTACCCCAAAGATTCAGATGCAATGAAACGTCGGGACACCTGCACCCCGATGTTTCTATCAGCAATGGCCACAATAGCCAAACTGTGGAAGGAGCCTCGGTGTCCATCGAAAGATGAATGGATAAAGAAGATGTGGTTTATGTATACAATGGAATATTACTCAGCAATTAGAAACGACAAATACGCACCATTTGCTTCAACGTGGATGGAACTGGAGGGTATTATGCTGAGTGAAATAAGTCAATCGGAGAAGGACAAACAGTGTATGTTCTCATTCATTTGGGGAATATGAATAATAGTGAAAGGGAATATAAAGGAAGGGAAAAGAAATGTTGGGAAATATCAGGAAGGGAGACAGAACATAAAGACTCCTAACTCTGGGAAACGAACTAGGGGTGGTGGAAGGGGAGGAGGGCGGGTGTTGGAGGGGAATGGGTGACGGGCACTGAGGTGGACACTTGACGGGATGAGCACTGGGTGTTTTTCTGTATGTTGGTAAATTAAACACCAATAAAAGTTAAAAAAAAAAAAAAAAAAAAAACAACCCAACCCGAAAAAAAAAAAAAAAAAAAAGAAATAGTAAAAGGGACTATAAAGGAAAGGAGGGAAACTGAGTGGGGAAAAATTAGAGAGGAAGACAAAACACTAGGGACTCCTAACTCTGGGAAAAAAAAAAAACCCACAAAGGGTTGCAGAAGGGGAGGTGGGTGGAAGGATGGAGTGACTGGGTGACACAGGCAGTAAGGAGGGCACTTGATGGGATTAGCACTGGGTATCATACTATATTTGGCAAACTGAATTTAAATAAAATATTTTTTAAAAAGAGGGGGTTCCTGGGGCACCTGGGTGGCTCAGTCAGTTAAGCGTCTGACTTCAGTTCAGGTCATGATCTTATGGTTCTGTGATGGAGCCCCACATCTGTTTCCCTGCTCAGTGGGGAGCCTACTTCTCCTTCTCCCTTTACCCTTTCCTCCCTGCTTGTGTGCACTTGCTCTCTCTCTCTCTCTTTCTTTCTGTCTCTCAAATAAAATCTTTTTTAAAAGCAAGGGGAGTCCTGGGGATAGTTTTAAGTAAAGAAAAGGGTCCAGGATAAACATAGCTTTGTGAGATAGGAACCCTCTGGAAAATCCATGAACATGTTACCCAGACCCTCTACGTAGGAAAATTCTTTCTGGCAGGTTGAGCACCCCCAGCAGCCCAAAGATCATGTTGACCCACCTTTATTCACATCTATCAAATGTACACAAAGAGTATCCTGCCTCGGGAAGGGAAGAAGTTGTATTTTTGAACTGTTGACAATAGCTTTCACATGTAAACACCACTGCTACTTTTAGCCAATGGACTTTCCTAGAGTCAATTAAAATTATTTGGCATGAAAACATTGGTAATACCAAGAGATGCAAATGCAAAACCTAAATATTCCCTAACATAAGGCAATGGTGAACTTTTCTTTTTTCTCCAAAAGAAAATCAAGCAAATGATATAAAGTGACTCATTAAGCATCTGTTACTTTGAGGCCTGGAAGAGAAAGAGGTACTTAAGTACGGATACTAGTTAATCCTGAAGTCTCATTGATTTATCATTATTTCAATACATAACCGCCAGAAAATCAAAGCAAGAAAAAAAATCTAAGTGCAGCAGGGACTCTGTCCTCAACTGATATGGCTGCAGCACCGAATTCCTCTCTGAGGTGAACTGCGTGAGGCTGCAGCCACCATGGTCCGGTACAGTCACTCACCTTTGGAAATAATTTTCACAGCTCTCGGAAACCATATCATGGAAGAGGCCCATTGTTTCTACAACGTGTCTTTTAGTGTCACTGGAGCAGACAATACTATAGCCTGAAAGGAAATAGGAGGCCACAGCAATCAAAGCCTCCTTTGGCCAGCGACTAAACCAGTCCATGGTGCAACCTGATATCAAGCCAGGAAATTTCAAAGAACGGGCCCGGAACTTCTCACCAACCTGTTGACAGTAAGGTCAGAAATCCGTCAGACACACAGAGGGATTATAATAAAATGGCTAGAGAGAGGCTTAGGCATTCTGAGCCAACAGTGTGACATCACAATTTTAAAAAACTCTTGGGGTGCATTAATATATAAATTAAATGTTCAGAGCAAGGGAGGGAGTATTTCCATATTTTTCTCTACCCTAAGACTACATCTGCATTACTGGGCTGGGTTCTATGAGCTACCTTTAAGAAGAAAGTGATAAACTAGAACTCTTTGTGAGAGAGATGACCAGGACAGTGAAAGGCCTGGACACTAGGACAAGTGAGAATGGCAAAAGTGGTGGGAGATGTTTGGTCTACCAAGGAAACAAGTTAGAGGATCTGCAAAAACTTTCTCTAAATATCTAAGGAGCTATATGGGGAGCAGGGAGGGATTGGGTTCACTTTACAAGTGAGAAACAGAATCATGGAGGCAGAAATAGAGACACAAAATTCAATTCATTCCATAGAAGACCTCTCTGGGAACCAGACTATCTAAAAATTAAGTAGGTTGGCTTGCTAAGTTAGTGACACTCGCAGAGCAGAGCTGCCTGATATAATCATGATTGTGGAAACGCTCTAAATATATGCTGCCCAGAATGGTGGCCCCAAGCAACATGTAGCTACTGAGCACTTGAAATGGATCTAGTGGGACTGAGGAATTGATTTTTATCTTTACTTAATTTTTAACTAATCAAGATTTAAATGGCCATATGTGTCTAATAGCTACTATACTGGACAATACAGTGAGCTAGGGATATTCAGGGACATGTCCTATATCAGGGACATTCTAGATGGTATGTCTATGCTGGAGGAAGAGTTGGACAAGATTACATAACCAAATTCATCAAATTCAAATAATCTATATCCTCAGGCAATTAATGGAAGTTGTAGGCTATGCAATAATTTCTAATCAAACGAATATTTTAAATTATTACTCTTTGGTGTCAGATTGCCTCCAGTGGAGATTGGTGGTAGTAAAGTGTGAATTTCAATTCAGTATGACAAATATTAGTTTCTGAGCAAATCATCCCATCAGAGAAAGTAAACTATCAAGTACATTTCCATAAGTAACTCCTCCCACATAAATATAAAGTAACAACTCACTGGAGAAAAGCAGAGAACAACATGCAAGTTCCTCCTTGATCTTGAAATGAAGTACTCATACAGATTATCAAAGGTAGGAGGGTGGCGAGGCAGTTCCTTTTTCATCACTGGTATTAGGCCTTGGGTGATTTCATCCATCTCATCTCGTGCAAACAGATTGGAGATCTTTGAGAAACAGACAAGAAAGTGTTGTGTATTTTACAAATTCCCCACATCAATTCAGTCAAAGTCTAGTCCCTTTTTTCACCCACATGTCATCTTCTTTTCATATTTTCTTTCTGCATCTCCACAGTCAAAATCCCTCAATTGCTGGAGATTACCAAAAATACAACTTTTTATTGAGCAGTTTAATCAGGAGGAAATTTTGTTTCCCTTTACTCAAATAGCTATCACCAAAAAAGTATCTCTCCACCATTCCTATAATATCTTTAGAAGGTCCAGTGGTGCTCTCTGTTCTCTGATTCATAGTCAGTCTCAATTATCGCTGTGAGGTAATTTTTTACTATGTGTATTTTTATATTCAGGTATAATTGATACACAATATTATATTAGTTTGAGGTGATTCAGCATTTGTATATATTGAGTAATGATTACCACAATAAATCTAGCTACCATCTGTCACCATACAAAGTTACACAATATTTTTGACTACATTCCCCATGCTGTACATCATATCCCCATGACTTCTTTATTTTACAACTGGAAGTTTGTACTTCTTGATCAACTTCACCCATCTCCCCCATTCTCACCCTGATATATCCACCCTCCTCTGTCAATCACCAATCTGTTTTTTGTATCTATAAGTCTGAGTTTGTTTTTTAGATATTTCATATAAGCAAAATCATGCATTATTTGCCCCTCTCTGCCTGATTTATCTCACTTAGTTTACAACTCTCAAGGTCCACCCAAGCTCATGAATGTCAAGATAACATTCTTTGTTGTGGCCGAGTAGTATTCCGGGGTGTGTGTGTGTGTGTGTGTGTGTGTGTGTGTATGTGTGTGTGTACATATATACCACATTTTCTTTATCAATTCATCCACTGATAGACACTTCAGTTATTTCCATGTTGTGGCTAGTGTAAATATTGCTGCCATGAGCAAAGGGTGCATATATCTATTTGAAATAGTGTTTTCATTTTCTTCAGATAGATACCCAGTAGTGGAATTGCTGGATCACTATTTTTAATTTTTTGAGGATCCTCCATACTGTTTTTCAAGTGGCCACACCAGTTTGAATTCTCACTAACAGTACATGAGGGTTCCCTTTTTGCCACATCCTTATCCAAACTTGCTATTTCTCATCTTTTTCATAACAGCCATTCTGGCAGGTGCGAGGTGCTATTTTGTAGTGGCTTTGATTTGCATTTCTCTAACAATTAATGGTGTTGAGCATTTTTTTCATATGCTTGTTAGCCATCTGTATGTCTTCTTTGGAAAAATATATATTCAGATCATTTGCCTAGAGGATTATTTGGGTTTTTTTTATTAAGTTGTAGGAATTCTTTATATATTTTGAATATTAGCCTCTTATCAGATATACAACTTGCAAATATCTTCCCCCATTCGGTAGGTTGCCATTTAGTTTTGTTGATGGTTTTCTTCATTGTGCAGAAGCATTTTCGTTTAATATCATCCCATTTGTTTATTTTTCCATTAGTTTCCCTTGCTTTTAGAGTCAAATTCATAAAAACATTGCTAAGAACAATGTTGGGGAGCTTACCACTTACATTTTCTTCTAGGAGTTTTATAGTTTCAGGTCTTACATTCAAATCTTTAATCCATTATTAGCTAATTTTATGCACAGTGGAAGGTAGTGGTACAGTTTCCTGCTTCTGCATGTGGCCATCCAGTTTTCCCAACACCATTTATTGAAGGGATTGTCCTTTTCCCATTGTATATTCATGGCTCCTTTGTCATAAGTTGATCTTATATGTGTGGGTTTATTTCTGAGCCCTCTATTCTGTTCTTTTGATCTCTGTGCCTATTTTTATGGCAATACCACACTGTTTTGATCACTATAGCTTTGCAGTGCAGTTTAAAACCAGAGATCATGGTATTTCCATTTTTGTTCTTTTTTCTCAATATTGGCTATTCAAGGTCTTTTGTGGTTCCACAGAAGTTTTAGAATCCTTTGTTCTATATTTATATAAAATGCCATTGGAATTTTGATAACTATTGCATTGCATTTGTAGATGGCTTTGGACAGTATGGACATTTTAACAATATTAATTTTTCCAGTCCATGAGACAAAATATCTTTCCATGTATTTGTGTCTTCCTCATTTCTTTCAACAATGTTTTACAGTTTTCAGTCCACAGGTCTTTCACCTCTTTCATTACATTTATTCCTAAGTACTTTATTCTTTTTTGATGTAATTGTAAATGGCATTGTTTTCTTGATTTCTCTTTCTGATACCTCATTATTAGAGCAAATGCAATCAATTTCTGCATGTATTATTCTTGTATCCTGAAACTGAACTGGTGTATTCTAACAGTTTTTTGGTGGAGCATTTAGGGTTTTCTCTATATAATATCATGTCATGTATAAATACAATTTTGCTTCTTTCTTTCCAATTTGGATGCTTTTTATTTTTTCATCTTGCCTAAGAAAAAACTTCTTGTTAAGTATGATATTATCTGTGAGTTTGTCATATATGATCTTTATTATTTTGAGGTCCATTCCACATTTTTGCAAGTTTTAATCATAAAATAGATGTTGAATTTTGTCAAATGTTTTTTATGCATCTATTGTGATGATCATATGATTTTTGTCTTTCATTTTGTTAATGTGATGTATTATGTTGATTGATGTGAATATTGAACCATCCTTGCATCCCTTGAGTAAATCCCACTTGATCATGGTGTATAATCCTTTTGCTGTATTATTGAATTCAGTTTGTTATTTTTTTGAGGATTTTTGCATCTGTGTTCATCAGGGACATTAGCCTGTAATTTTCTTTTCTTGTGGTGTCTTTGTCTGGCTTTGGTATCAGGGTAAGTCTGTCCTTGTAGAATGAGTTTGTAAGTGTTCCTCCTCTTCAACTTTTTAGAAGAGTTTGAGAAGAATTAGGACTAACTCTTCCTTCAATGTTTGGTGGAATTGGCTGGTAAAGACTCTGGGCCTGGATGTTTGTTGGTAGGTTTTTGATTACTCATTCAACATCCTTCCTAGTAATCTATTCGGATTTCCTATTTCTTCATGATTTGGTCTGGGAAGATCATAAGTGTCTAGAAATGTATCCATTTCTTCTAGGTTGCCCAATTTGTTGATATATAATTGTTTGTAGTAGTCTCTCATGATCCCTTGTATTTCTTTGATATCAATTATAACTTCCACTCTTTCATTTCTGATTTTCTTTGAGTCCTCTTTATTTCTTGTTTAGTCTAGCTAAAGGTTTTGTCCATTTTGCCTATTGGTTCAAAGAACCAGCTCTTAGTTTCATTGATCTTTTCTATTGTCTTCTTAGTCTCTATTTCCACTCTGATCTTTATTGTTTCCTTACTTCCACTAACTTTGGGCTTTTTGTTTCATTTTCTAGTTCCTGTAGGTGTAAATTTAAATAGTCTATGTGAGATTTCTTTTATTTCTTGAGGTAGGCCTATATTGCTATGAACTTCCTTCTAAAAGCAACTTTTGCTGCATGGCATAAGTTTTGGTATGTTATATATTTGTTTTCATTTGTCTCTAGGTATTTTTTAAATTTCTCCTATGATCCAGTAATTATTCAGTAACATGCTGTTTATTTGTAGTCTCCATTTATTTGTAGTCTTCCCAGTTTTCCTCTTATAATTGATTTCTAGTGTCATACAATTGTGTTCTAAAAAGGTGCTTAATATGATTTCAATCTTCTTGAATTTATTAAGACTTGTTTTGTGGCCTAACATGTGATGTATCCTGGAGAATGTTCCATGTGCGCTTGAGAAGAGTGTGTGTTCTGCTGTTGGGGATGGAATGTCCTATAAGTATTAAATCCACGTGGTCTAGCATATCATTTAAGGCTGATATTTCCTTACTGATTTTCTATTTTAATAATCCATCCACTGATGTAAGTAGGGTGTTAAAGTCCCTTACTATTATTGCACTGCTGTCAGTTTCTACTTCTAGATCTGTTGATATTTGTTTTATATATTTTGGTGCTCCTGTGTTTGGTTCATATACATTTATAGATGTTATATCTCCTTACTGGATTGACTTTTTATCATTATGTAATACCCTCTTTATCTTTTGTTATTGTCTTTGTTTTAAAATCTATTCTCTTAGGGGCACCTGGGTGGCTCAGTGGCCGAGCATCTGCTTTTGGCTCAGGTCATGATCCTGGGGGTCCTGGGATCGAGTCCCACATCAGACTCCCTATGGGGAGCCTGCTTCTCCCTCTGCCTCTCTCTGTGTGTCTCAATTGAATGAATGAATGAATGAATGAATGAATGAATGAGTGCTTTTAAAAAAATAAATAAAATCTGTTCTATCTGATCTAAATATAGCTATACCAGGTTTCTTTTCATTTCCATTTGCATTGAATATCTTTTTCCATCTCTTCATTTTCAATCTGTGTCCTTACTTCTGAAGTGGGTCTCCTGTAGGCAGCAGCACATAGATGGGTCTTTTTTTTTTTTTAATCCATTCAGCCACTCTATGTCTTTGATTAGATCATTTATTCCACTTACATTCAAACTAGTTTGACAGGTATCTACGGATTGCCATTTTGTTTTCTGTTTCCATAGTTCCCCTTGGTTCTTTTCTTCTCTTTTTCTCATCCCTTCTGGTTTGATTATGTTTAGGTTCCTTGCTCATTTTCTTTTGAGTGTTTACTGTAAGTTTTTGCTCTGTTGTTACTATGAGGTTCACATTATTTTACATATATATAAAGAGTATATATTATATATTAGTCTGTTTTAATTTGATAGAAACTTAAATTTGAACACATTCCTAAAATGCTACAGTTTTACTACCTTCCCTCATGTTTTATGTCTTTGATGTCACATTTTACATCTTTCTATATCCCTTAACTGATTATTATAGTTTTAGTTATTTATCACCTTTACCTTTACTACTTTCATAGTAGTTTCATAAGTGATTAACTTATTCCCTTCACTATATATTTAGCTTTTCCAGGGATATTTTTATGTTTTGTATGCTTCCTTGCTACTAATTAGTGCCATTTCTTTTCAGCTTAAAGAAGTCTCTTTACCGTTTCTTGTAAAGTTGGTCTGGTAGAGATGAACTCCTTCAACTTCTAACCTGAAAAAATATTTCTCTCTTTCAATTCTGAATAGTAACCTTGCTGTGTAGAGTATTCTTGGTTGGAATTATTTTTTTTTCCTTTTAGCACTTTGAATAAAGTGCCACTTTGCCACTTACTTCTGGCCTGCAAAGTTTCTGCTGGTAAATCTGCTGATAACTTAATGGAGGGTTCCCTTATATGTAACAGTTTGTTTTTTCTCTTGTTGCTTTTAAGATTTTCCTTTTAGAACATAGGCAACACCCTTTTTTGAACTTGGCCACAGCAACTTCTTGCAAGATACATCCATGAAGGCAAGAGAAACAAAAGCAAAAATGAACTATTGGGACTTCATCAAGATAAGAAGCTTTTGCACAGCAAAGGATACAGTCAACAAAATTAAAAGACAACCTACAGAATGGGAGAAGATATTTGCAAATGACGTATCAGATAAAGGACTAGTTTCCAAGATCTATAAAGAACTTATTAAACTCAACACCAAAGAAACAAACAATCCAATCATGAAATGGGCAAAAGACATGAAGAGAAATTTCACAGAGGAAGACATAGACATGGCCAACAAGCACATGAGAAAATGCTCCACATCATTTGCCATCAGGGAAATACAAATCAAAACCACAATGAGATACCACCTCATACCAGCGAGAAAGGGGAAAATTAACAAGGCAGGAAACCACAAATGTTGGAGAGGATGCGGAGAAAGGGGAATCCTCTTGCACTGTTGGTGGGAATGTGAACTAGTGCAGCCACTCTGGAAAACTGTGTGGAGGTTCCTCAAAGATTTAAAACTAGACCTGCCCTACGACCCAGCAATTGGACTGCTGGGCATTTACCCCAAAGATACAGATGCAGTGAAACGCCGGGACACCTGCACCCCGATGTTTATAGCAGCAATGTCCACGATAGCGAAACTGTGGAAGGAGCCTCAGTGTCCATCAAAAGATGAATGGATAAAGAAGATGTGGTTTATGTATACAATGGAATATTACTCAGCCGGTAGAAACGACAAATACCCACCATTTGCTTCGATGTGGATGGAACTGAAGGGTGTTATGCTGAGTGAAATAAGTTAATCAGAGAAGGACAAACATTATATGGTCTCATTCATTTGGGGAATATGAAAAATAGTGAAGGGGAATATGAAAAATAGTGAAAGGGAATAAAGGGGAAAGGAGAAAAAAATGAGTGGGAAATATCAGAAAGGGAGACAGAACACGAGAGACTCCTAACTCTGGGAAATGAACAAGGGGTGGTAGAAAGGGAGGTGGGCAAGGGGGGGTGACTGGGTGATGGGCACTGAGGGGGGCACTTGATGGGATGAGCACTGGGTGTTATCCTATATGTTGGCTAATTGAACTCCAATTAAAAAAATAGAAAAAAAACGATTTTCCTCTTATCTTTAACCTTTGACATTTTAATTATAATGTGCCCTGATGTGAATATCTTTGGGTTCATCTTATTTGGAAACCTGGGCTTCCTGGCCCTGGATGTCTATTTTTTTCCCCATGTTAGGGAAATTTTCAGCCATTATTTCCTCAAATAAGTCTTCTGCCCCCTTTTCTCTCTCTTCTCCTTTGGGGCCCCTATAATGCAAATTTTGTTCCACTTGATCAACATCATATGTCTCATATGTCCGTTAAGTTATCTTCATTACATTTATTTTCTTTTTGCTGCTCTGTCTGATTTGCACTGCTTTGTCTTCCAGTTTGCTGATCTCTTCTGCTTCTTCCAATCTGCCATTTAACCACTCCTGTGTATTTTTTCAGTTGTTATTGTAATTCCTCAGCTCTGTGACCTCTATTTGGTACTTTCTTATGTTTTCTATATCTTTGTTAAAGTTCTCACTGTGTTCATCCATTGTCCTCATGAGTTCAGTGAGCATCTTTATGACCGTTACTTTGAATTCTTTATCAAGTAGATTACTTATTTCTATATCATCTAGGTCTTTTTCTGAGGTTTTTGTCTTTCATTTGGAACATATTTCCCTCTTTCCTCGTTTTATTTCACTCTGTGCATTTCTATGAGGCAAAACAGCTACCTTTCCCAGTCTCTAAACAGTGGCCTTATTGTAGGTGATGGACTTTCTCATTCAACTTTGCCCTAGCTCTTGGTTATCTCACAAAACTTTTTGGTTACCTAAACCACCTGATTTACTGTTGATATGCCCCTGCTGTTGAGGGTGCATCAAGACTAGTCAGTGTTCCAAGGCGGAGCAATCTCCTTTCATACTTAGTTTCAGGTTGATTGGAATTTAGATCTTCAGGCAGAAGCTTTTAAAGTATGCAAATACACACAGTCCTGTAGGGCCATAATCATGATCCCTCTGTCCTCCAGACTAGGAGTTCTCTCCAGATTGCAAAAGTTGGGGCTCCAGACAAAGTATAAGGCCCTTTCCAGGAGGTCTTGCTGAGCTATAGCAAGGCCAAGGGTTTATAGAAGGATGATGTCTTCCTGCTTACATTCCCTTTGGGTATCTCTTCAGTCTCTAGATGTGTAGGAAACATAAAGCCTATCCTTCTGGCAGAAGCTCCAAGCTAAGTAAATAGGCCCCTTTCACAGGAAGACTGGGGTTGTGTTTCAGTTGGCTATCTGTGCAGTGTACTGGATATGGTGGCCTGCCAAGAACTGTATTTCCAACATTACATTCCTATGGAGCTGAGAATGCCAGTCCCGTTGGTCACCAGCATCAGGCAATCAAGGGGCATCCCTAAGTAGATTGCCCATGCCTGCCAGCCTTAACACAGCAGCTGGAGAGTGTATACAAGGGGCACACTTGCTAGCTTCAGAAAGGCAGCAGGAAAATGTTTTAACTGCATGTATCCATGGGCCTCAGGACTGCAGCAGGTGAGTGCCTTGTCTGTGTGCACCAGCTTTAGACCAGAGTGTTAGAATGTTTTGACCACTTGCACTTGCCAGCCCCAGCCAGGGGATGAGGGAGTGTCATAAACACACATGCTTGCTGGCCTTACCTAGGGAGCAGATGATGGCCACATTCATGGTCATCTGCCCCAGCCAGGGAGCAGGGGAGTGCTACAAACCACCAAATTTTCCAGCTTAAAGAAGATATGGGATAGTACTGACCACTCATTCACCCCTGCCTGCCTTAGCAAAGTGGCAGGAGGGTGCTTTGTCTAAGCTTGTTCATCTGTGCAGGCAGGGTAGATAGAAAGTACAAAACTGGCATCAACCAGGCACTCCATCTCTGGGGAGACTTTCAACTCTCCTCTGTCCCTCCAGCTGATACTTCAAGATTAGTAAATGAATCTCCTTCAAATACAATTTAGGCACTTTTCAAACTGTTGGGGTTTGTTTGTTTGGCTGTGTCTTGGGGTAAAACTATATGGGAGCCCTTTAGAAGTGAATCTCAGTTTTCCATAGCACTTTCGGTCACTGGATATCAGCTATCAGCCTCTTGGTTTTCTTTTTTTCTTTCTTTTCTTTCTTTTTCTTTTTTCTTTCTTCTTTTTGTCCACATTGGTTTTCTAAGCTAGACATTTTGGGGGCTTGTCTCTCTAGTGTATATTCTTGGGATTGGGGTTCCTGATATGAGGCACCAACGCCTCACTCCTCCAGGAGAAGCTCCACATTTGTGAGAGCCCTCCCTACCGTATGTCACCATGCTGAGGGTAAGGTTTTTGGCAGACTGTGTCTTTGCCTCTCCTACCTATCTTGATGTAGTCTTTTTATCCTTTGTTGTGGAGATGTGGTTTATCTAGCTTTCAGATCTTTTTCCAAGGGAAATAATCCATATGAGACAAAACATGAGAGACTCCTAACTCTGGGAAACGAACAAGGGGTGGTGGAAAGGGAGGTGGGCAGGGGGTGGGGGTGACTGGGTGACGGGCACTGAGGGGGGCACTTGATGGGATGAGCACTGGGTGTTATGCTATATGTTGGCAAATTGAACTCCAATTTAAAAAAAAGGAAATAGGGATCTCTGGGTGGCGCAGCGGTTTGGCGCCTGCCTTTGGCCCAGGGTGCGATCCTGGAGACCTGGGATCAAATCCCATATCGGGCTCCCGGTGCATGGAGCCCTGCTTCTCCCTCTGCCTATGTCTCTGCCTCTCTCTCTCTCTATGTGACTATCATAAATAAATAAAAAAATTTTAAAAAAGGAAATAATCCATATGTAATGTAAACTGCTTCTGTGGGAGGAGGTGAATTCAGGATTTCCCTATGCCATTATCCTGCAGAAGTCCTCTCACCATTGTGCAGGGGAAAGTTAACCCAGTGGGCCTGATTTTGAGAAGAGTACGCTTGCAGGGCTAGTACTTGTCCATCATCTGGGAACCTGTTTTTTGAATGTCTCCTCCATTACTAATTCATAAGATTGTTCTGTGCCTGGACTATTTATACAAACATTGTGATTTATAGTGAACATCTGCTTTCCTTCTGGGAGCCTGGAATTTTGGCAGCCGTGTCTAGGCAGGGAGTGACAACCAGACCAGCCCCAATAAAACAGTTGAACTCTGAATTTCTAACAGGCTTCCCTGGATGGAACACAGTACAGGAGTTACTGCACTTCACTGCTGGAGGGGAAGCACATTCTGTATGACCCTTTTGGTGAGAACATACAAAGCCCTCACATAGATTTCTCCAGATTCCACCTGATGTGTCTTTTTCTGTATTGATCAGGCTGCGAATCCTTGCTGTGCTGCTGTGATAAATCTTAGACATGAGTACAACCATCTGCTGAATCCCATGAGTCCTTCTAATGAAGCACCAAGCATGTGAGTGATCATGGAAGTGCTGATAAATATGGTGTCAGAAGTGGTGACACAACCATCTACTTAGAGCTGGCCGAACTCTTTCATCTCTTTTATACCACTGACTATTAGATACATACTTTGATTCTTCTAAAATAAATTACAGGACTAAACTGAAGACTGATGAAATAAACCAGCAATCATATTTAAAATGGAACAAAGCATACAAAAAAACCTAGAAGTGGGCAGCATTAATCTCACATGTAGTTTTTCCAAAAAAATCTACCAAATCTTGTACATTAATCATTTCTAAAATGAAAAATGTATGTCAAATTCCCTTACTTGTGAAGAGTTGCTGCTTTTTCTGTTTAAATATAATTTACATTTTTAAAATATGAACTTTTTCTCTACTTTTGAGACCTACCTCTCCTGAAGATAACAGGTTGTTAAGATATTCCAGAAATGCCTCATCTTTTATTTCGTTGTCAGTAAAGATGAAGGTGATACCTTTTCCATCAGCACCAGCAACTTTGTACAGACCTTTTAAGTCCTCTGTTAGATTACTTACATTATAAGACCTAAAAAGGGTGGTAGGAAACTTAAAATTAAAATTTTAGATATATATATATATATATATATATATGATTTATTTCAAAAGACAATACAGCCGATAGTAGTTAGAGCACACACCTGCTTCAAGAGATATTAAGTAAGAGTGCCTGATTTAAAAAAAAAAAAGAGGTTATAATGAAATAACTATGTTATCATTCAAAGCAAGTATGTTTTATTTAACTGGAGAAGTGAGAAATGGGAATTCACCAGAATTGACTCATAAAGAGTAGTTAGAAATTCAGAAATGAACTTTTCTCTGCAAGCTGAGAGTCTTCCACAACTCATTTTGCCCAAGTGAACATACACATAATATTTAAAACTAATCTGAAACTTGGATGAGTTTGGATTGGTAAGAAAGCAGATAAATTATAAATAAAATTAGTGATAAATTATATATAGTGGTAATTTGTGTATCCCAGTAAATGGCCAAACACAGAGACAGCCTACAGAAGATGCATTATGCAATGTGTTATAAATAATTGAAATGTTATAATTATGTAGTTACAGATTATGACAAGAAGATCCTGGTGTTCACTCTGTTTTCTACTAAATAGTATATGCTACTGGAGGTGATGTGTTGTGCAGAAATAAAGCAGACATTTTCTGAAGTGTTGCGTATAAATCCTCATGAATAGATTGACAACACAGACATCCTCATTTGAAGGAGGTTGTACAGTGCAAATAATAGGGAGCTTCATGTAAGCCACACGGTCTAGTGGAAAGACCATAGGCATTGGAACCAGAAGGATCTGCGTTCAAATTCCCACTGTGCAGCTTTGGAAATGTTTCTTCACATTTCTCAGCTTCTGTTTCCTCCTCTGCAAAATGAAGATGATATCTGTTTGTAAAGCCTGCTGTGGGCATTACAGATGACTCAGCTTAAGTGCACTCAAGTGAATAAATAGCTGATTTTAAACTCTACTCACTTCTGAGTGGGACTACAATACAAAGTCTCGTAGACTTTGGTTAAAAGAACTCCATTGAAAGAATATACATACCTTTCAAAATAATTCCCAAGGGAGACACTCGTTAAAAGGAGAAACTAGTAAAATGGTTTGCTGAGATGTAGGTACACCTGTGAGAGTAACATATCCCATACCTTCCTGCAGAAGTGGTTTGGCCTAGGGCTGTTGGACTGACCAGTGTCTGAATCATCCAGGCAATGAAGTCATAGAACCATTTTGGCATGGTTTGGGGTTATTGTTGTTATTATTATTATTATTATTATTAAACTGAAGGTTATGTACTGCTTTTGAGATATACAGACACAGTCCCAAAACACCCCTCTCTAGGTCAGGGCCTCTCTCACTTCTTTCTTTCAGAGAGAGCTCTTTGTGGAGCTTGTAACTTGCCACCTTTGCTTCTTCATTTCCTTAATGCAACATGGCTCTGTACTCACCACTCCACTGAAAGTGTTAACATGCTCACTATTAGTTATCACTTTTCATGTCTTAACCTAATCAATGCTTTCAGGCTAATTCTCTACCTCCTTGGTTTCTGGAAACGACTCTGCATTTCCTCCTCTCTGCCTTGCCTCTTCTTCTCACTTTCCATTGAAAGTAAGTCCCCTTTCTCTATGTTGGGAGACCCCGGGGTTCTTCCCTTAACCATCTCTTCTCATTATGCACCCTACTCATATTCCTCATTACCTTAAAAGTGTTCTCTCCACTGAGTCTTCTGTGCTGACATTTTCAGAACCCATTCCTGAATTCCACACCTATGAGTCTAATTAACTATGGAAATGGAGTGTTATGCAAGTTTTCACTCTCTGCATGTATCAGACTGAATTCTCATTTTACCTCCTTAAAAGTGGTCATTTGTTCAACATATTTTTATGGCGTTGGTTAAAAGTACCCACTTGATAGTAATGGTAGATGAGACAAAGGTTACAGTGGTCCATCATCAGGGAGCTCACAGTCTAGTGAAGGAGAGGAGTGAACAAGCATTTTGGTACTGGAGTGTGATAAGTACTCCTAGAGAAACTAGGTATATCATTCTAGACTTTCTTCTTACCTCTTCTTTACTGCATATTCGATCTGTTGCTAAGTCCTATCAATATACTAGGGACTATAAAAAGTCCTACTCTACATTGTCCCCATGGACTCCTCTCTACTCCCACTTTCCCTGCTGTTTTAAAATGCTTCCAGGATTTGTTGTCTCTTTATGGTAAGAGACAACAGATATACAAAGGACTGCCATGAAGGAAGAAGCTTGTAGTCATGGATCCCAAGGAACAGGAAGGAATATGCCATACCATAAAGGGCTGCATGGGGAAGCACCAGGATCAGTCAGGAGGTGGAAGGAGGGGAACCATGGGCCACAACCTTTTCTGTGGTTTCTGTGAGGAAGATAAAGCCAGGTAGGATAAACAGATTTAGGATTGGCTTGTTTGAATAATTTCAGTGGGCTCTGGGGCATAGATACTGTCCCCCGTTACTAGTCCTTGGCTCTGGAGTGATTAAGGCACAGCAATCTTGCTTCCTGGTGTATAAAGCCAGACAGATGGTGATGGTTCAGAGTATGAGCTCTAGACTGGTTGGCTTACCTATGAAAGGTATCCTACTGGAGCAGCCATTAGCTGTCTCTAAGAACTGCCTTGCCCTGGGAGTGGTGGGGTGGGCAGTCAGCAAGACCCCAGGGCCAGAGCATCAAGAATACAGACACCAAGAGGATCCCTGAGTGGCTCAGTGGTTTAGCGCCGCCTTCAGCCCGGGGCATGATCCTGGAGTCCCGGGATTGAGTCCCACATTGGGCTCCCTGCATGGAGCTTGCTTCTCCCTCTGCCTATGTCTCTGCCTCTCTCTCTCTCTCTTTCTCTGTCTCTCATGAATAAATAAATAAAATCTTTTTTTAAAAAAGAATACAGACAAGAAAATACAATTATACAAAATACAGACTAGAGGACTGTAGTTTTTATGTATGTATGCCCCATAGAAGGAGGCAGCTATTCTCAGATCCAGCCACCTGGGAATGTAGGCACAGTGTTGCCAGATCTTCCAACTGTTTCAAGGGGAGTCAGAAATCCATCTTTTACGTGAAATCTCCCAATTTTTAATAGTTGACAACTGACTTAATTTAATTTACATAATCTCTAGACATTTGATGTTTTATGTTTCTTAATTGCTCTTATAATTTGTACCTTGATAAATTTTTTTAATCTATTTGGTAGCAGAGTGGTGTGTATAAATTGTTAATTTAAAAAGGGACCTAAAATTTATCAGGAAATACAAAAGGCCAAATATTCAAGACAATCCTGAAGAAGAAAAGTTTTCCAAAACATATTAAAACTACAGTAATTAAAACAGCTGGTAATAGTACAAAGATAGATAAATCAGTGGAGCAGACTGTAGTCACAGACATGATCAGCTGACTGATGGGAAAGAAATGACATTGTAATGTGTCGGGAAAAACATGACCTTTTCAATAATGGAGTTGGAGTGGCTGGATAGCTATATTGAAAAATATAATCTTAACTCTTACCTTAGACTTTATAAGAAAGTAAATTCTAGGTGGGTTATAGTTCTAAAAAGAGTACATTTTATTTGCAAATGTGAAGGAAATCACAGGAGAATATCTTCATAGGTAAACAAAGGTAAATGAGCATTTTTTTAACAGAATACAAAGAGCACTAAAATAAAGAGAAAAAAATCAATAGCTTAAGTTTCATTAAAGTTAAGGGGTGCCTGGATGGCTCAGTTGGTTAAGCTCCTGCCTTCAGCTCAGGTCATGATCTCGGATCGAGCCCCATGTCAGGCTCTGCTCAGCGGGAGTCTGCTTCTCCCTGTCCTTCTGCCCCTCCCGACACTGCTCATGCTCTCTCTTTCTCTCTCTCTCTCTCTCTCAAATAAATAAAGAAAATATTTTTAAAAAAGTACGATCCACTGGGAGTGAAAAGGTAAACCAATGACTTGGGGAAGATAAGTGTAATACACACTGACAATGGAATTATATTCAAAACATATAAAGAACTCCTAAAAATCAATGAGAAAGAATCACACCCTCATCATAAAAAAAAAACAAAACAAGCAAAGGACATACACAGATATTTCACAAGAGAGACTGTCCAAATGGCCAATAAGAAGTGAAAATATGCTCAACATTACTAGTCACAGGAAATGCCAACTGAAGCTACAAGAGGCATACCACTACACAACCACCAGAATTGCTGAAGTGAAAAAGATGCATATGGTGCCAAAGGTGTGCCAGGATAGAACAATTGAAACTCTCAGGAGCTGCTGGTGGATGTGTAAATTGGTAGAACCACTGTGGAAAACAGCTCCTCAGATGGACTAAAGCTGAATATATGTATACTCCATACCCAGCAATTCTATCTCTGGGAGTATCCTCAGTCATGTGCAAGAATATTTGTTACAGCTCTACTTGCCAAAAAACCCCCACAAATGCTTATCAACAGTACAACAGGTAAACAAATTGTGGTAATATGTGATACAGTGGGAGTCTATACAGCAATAAAAGGGAACAAACTATGGGTACATGTAGCATCATGGATGAACCTCACAAACATAATACAAGCAACAGAAGCTGGACACAAAAGAGTAGATTCCATAGCATTTGATTGATAGAAAGTTCAAGAATAGGTAAAATTACATGGGTTTAAAAGTCAGAATATGGTTAGCCTTAAGAGGGTAATGACTGGGACAGGACCTGAGAGGTACTTCCAGGGTGTTATTGTTTTATTTTCTCATCTGTTTTTTTTTTATTTTGTGACACCCATGATTCGTGTACATTTCCTTAAATGAGTTACACCTAAATAAAAAGTAAATTTAAAAAATACACCAAAAATTTAAAAAAAGTTATACCAAGTTGTCATATTTTTTGAGTGAACATTTTACTTCTGAGAAATTAATTATAGAAGAACACAGTGCTGTGTTTTATTTCATCTCACCTGGTTAATGTAATCTGGAATATTTGATACCCAGCTATAAAAGAGGCCAATCTCGAAAGACTTTGTTTTCCTGAACCGCCAACACCCACCAGCAATGCATTTCCACATGATGTTCGAATTATTCGCGAAACCTGTTTGGAATAGGATGTATTTAAAAATAGAATTCAACTGTTTACATTTTCTTACACTACATGAGTCCAAATTTTGAACATATGCTTGTGGAATACATTAGACTTTTTCCTTTAATGGGATATGTCAGAGCTTTTAAAATTAATGTCTCCTATTGATTTATTTAACTCAAATTCTTTCTGTACCCATCATGAAAGAAAGTATAAATTGGCTTTCCCATCTCCTATTTCAAAGCCATTTTCTGTGTGTGTGTGTGTGTGTAATTTTATTATTTTCAGACTCAATGCATGATGGAGCTGCTCTTCCCAATCTGCAGAAGGAAGTTCAGAATTGTCTGCTTATTATTCAGTCTAACACACTGACCTATCTAGACACCTTGCTCTACAAATGAATACTACTACCTTGGCTGTACCTCTGCCAATGAAAAAACTTTTAAGTACCAAATTCTACTTACAAGGGGGACAGGAAGGCATTTATAGAGAAAGACTTAGACTTTAGTGTGCTGCTTTTCTATGTGTGACTTCCTCAATAAAGATAAAGCTAGAACTGTGGTTCAAATTTTATGCAGGCCAGTTGAAGACATTGCTAAAAAACTGCCTTTTACATTAGTGCCACTGATTAGGACAGTCTAGATGGATCACTAAACTATCACCACTAAAAATTTTTTTTTTTTAAATGCAAGTTTTACAGAGTCCCAGACCCCCAAGACCTCACCACAGTGAGTACTCAATAGTTGTTTGTTGAGTGTATGAAAGTGAAACAGCCCTAGGAGATCTGGAAATTCACCAACGCTGGGGGAAGAGCAAGCTGCTCTTTATCAGACCTCCTTACACTGTATTCTGACTTCTGAATTCTGACTGATGAAGCCATGGTCCTTTGGGTGTTGCCTCTAATTGGTTTCTATTTGTACACCAGTCCTGTGCACCTGTCCTACTCCTTCCCCATCAGTTTGCCTGTAATCTGTAAGGCAATCATGAAACTGACGTGCTTACAAGCATCAACTTTTCTTTCATGGAGAAGGGAACAGGATTCCCATTATAACAAAATAAAAGTTGAGCAGGAACTATTCCTTCACAGGGTTCTCAAGCTTACTTTCTAGAAAGGAAAAACCCTGACTCAATATGTCAAAAGCTCTGAGCACAAAACCCATGAATTTGATCTTGAAAAATATTTGCCATCATATGTAGGTGGAATCAGTTAAGGGGTTTCTGATTAAGCATCTTTTTTTTCCCCTAAGACAGTGAACTGACCCAATCTATGGACATTCTTCTATACACTACCTGACACTATATATTTCTTCTCTTAAAACATCTATCTGTGAAATTTACTCAGTCTTTACATGATCTATTTATATCAGCAAATAGTCAATAGTTAGAACCTTAATAAGATGAGTCATTGCATCTTTGAAAAACACTAGATCAAGAGATGTTCCTCTAATGATTTCGTTGAATTGTCTCTGATAGAACTGGAGTTTTTCAGAAAGAAAATCAAAGGATGGTACCTGTAGTGCAGAGAGAGAAAAATAATATTTAAGAGCCAAAAATCTGTGAAAGTGGCCATTGTAAAGGCTCTCAAAAGTAAATCTAATTAAAAAAAAAAAAAAAAAACCTAATGGAGGGGTACCTGGGTGGCTCAGTCGGTTAAGTGAGGGACTCTTGGTTTCAGCTCAGGTCATGATCTTAGGGTCATGAGATTGAACCTCATGGTCAGGCTCCACACTCAACATGGAGTCTGCCTAAGATTCTTTTCCCTCCCTTTCTCCCTTCCCTCTCACTCTGCCCCTCCCTCCACCCACATATGCTCTCTCCCAAATAAATAAATAAAGTCTTAAAAAATTGGTTTAAATAAATTTTAAAAATCTAATGGATTTACAAACATTTGTCACATATTAGTTGACTTTCAGTTATTTCCATTTTCAGAGGCCTGTGACCTATAGCTGTATGAGCTGATTGCCAGTATGAAATCATTTTTTTACCTTTCCCTTCAAAATCCCTAGTACCAACTCCTACCCACAGGAATTATGACTGGAATATAACAAACATTTCTCTGTTTGTATTTGCTTTAATATTGTTTATGGATTTTAAAAAATACACAGAGTTTTACATCGTTGATGTAGTCAAATGGATTTTTTCCAAATGGTTTTGAAGTAAATATTCATGGATCTGTTTTGCAATTTTTCCCCCTTTTAATTCTTTGATCTACATGCACTTCAGAATTACTTTGTTTGTGACTCCGCCTAAAAAATCCTTTCTGTGGTGTCTGGTTGGGTGTCAACTCTTGGTTTTAGCTTAGGTGGTGATCTCACAGTCATGAGATTGAGCCTTGAGTTGGCTTGGTGCATAGTGTAGGGTCTGCCTGGGATTCTCTCTTCCTTTTCCTTTGCTCCTCCCCCTGTCTCACTTTCTCTCTCTCTCTCTCTCAAATAAACAAATCTTAAGAAAACAAATCCTTTAGGAGGGGTGCCTGGGTGGTTCAGTTGGTTAAACATCAGACTCCAGATTTGGGCTCAAGTGGATTTTGGCTCAGGTCATGATCTCAGAGTCGAGATTGAGCCCTGCCTTGGGGTCTGCACCAGGCATGAAGTCTATTTAAGATTCTCTCTCTCCCTCTCCTTCTCCTCCTCTCCCATCACCTGAATATGCACGCTCGTGCTCTCTAAGAGAAAAAATACCAGAGTCCTATTTCAAAAATTCATGAAACCTATACATGAATTTATTTATTTATTTTTAAAGATTTTATTTATCTATTCATAGAGACAGAGAGAGAGAGAGAGAGAGAGAGGCAGAGACACAGGCAGAGGGAGGAGCAGGCTCCATGCAGGGAGCCCGATGTGGGACTCAATCCCCGGTCTCCAGGATCACACCCTGGGTTGCCCCAAACAGCTGCGCCACCGGGGCTGCCCCCTATACATGAATTTAGAGAATGATATGTTGCCATTCAATCAAGTAAGTTTTATCATGTTTATCCTTAGATGTTTTACATATTTGTTGCTGTTGAATGAAGTACCTTCATGTTAAATTTTCTATCTCATGATTGTTGGCAAGCGTTGGCAAACTTTTTTCTGTAAAGGCAGGTAATTAGGTTTTGTGACCCATATGGTTTGTTGCAACTATTTAACTCTACCCTTGAGTGCAAAAGTGGTCCTGGGCGCTAAGTAAACAAATCTGCATGGCTGCGTTCCAATACAAGTTTGCGTATGAATGCTGAATTTGAATTCCATATAATTTTCACACGTCACACAATATTATTCTTTTGATTCTTTTTCCACCCATTAAAAAATGTAAAAACCCTACTTAGCTCACCAATATAACAAAAAAATAGGCAGAGGCCTGGATCTGGCCCATTAACTGTAACTTGCCAGCCTCTGGTATAGAGGATAGTTATTGAGTTTTTTTATTTATCTCATACTTGGTCATCTTACTGAACAGTTAGTAGTTAAAACAGATTTTAAGTTCTTCTATATTTTACAAAGAGATAGCAATACCATTTGCAAGCAATATTTTTGTTTCTTCCTATCTATTTTTGTTTTGGTCATTTGTTTCATTGCCTAGAACTTTCAAAACAATATTAAATAATAGTGCTGATAGAGGGCATCCTTGTCTTATACTTGACTTTAATGGGAATGCTGCTAGATTTGACTGAAATATTTTACTTTGTGTATGATGACATGAATCAGCATGTAACGTAGAAGTTGCAACATGGTGGGACTCTGGGGTGGGGAGAAATATATAGTTAGATGAGTGATCGAAAAATGTTTTTCAAAGGTGAAAATAGATACCAATTCATAAATTTTGGGCACTTCAAACACGGTGTCTTCAGGTTCATCACCGGTTGGTTCAGGCATCTCACGGAGAAAATCTACAAAGTATGGTTCAGGAAGAATGTACGATGCCACATCTGGACTAATATTTTCTTCCAATGCTCGAACAAGATGGATATTAAACCACTGCTCATCTTCAGGAGTTATAAACCTAAAAGGCAAATACAGGAGTAAATATGCAAAAGATGAAGGCATCTTTCCTAATTAAACATGTTCAACCTCCCTCTACCTCCTAAGGCCCACCATGCACCTTGGTCCCCTCAGATCTGACAAGGAGGACATAATTCCATTCAAGAGAGTCATTGATTATTACTTACAGAAAATATTGGCAAAAAGGGGCACCCTAGGTGGCTCAGTTGGTTAAGCATCTGCTTGGGCTCAGATCATGATCCCAGTGTCCTGAGATTAAACCCTGGATCAAATCCTGCATTGGTGCTCCCTACTTAGCAGGGAGTCTGCTTTTCTCTCTGCCCCTCACCCTGCTCGTGCTCTCTCTCTCTCTCAAATAAATAAATAATCTAAAAAAATAAAAATTTATTTTCTTTAAAATAAATTTCAAGAAATACTGGCAAGAAGTCTCTCCTTGATCAATCTTAGGCTCCTCTGAATCCTCTTCCCAGTCAGGCCTTGACTTTTGGATTTCCATGTCCTTCTCTGCATCACCCATTTATACCAAGAATCCTGTTAAATCGGTTTAGTTCCAGAATCTCCCACTCCCCATATCTGATCACCCTCCAATACCTGACCAAATTCCTCTCTCCCCCATCACCTCCCAGGTAATATCTGCTCACCCTAGTCTGTTTTCAGCAAGAATCCTATTAAGTCAGTTTAGCTAGAATCCCTCCCTTACCCTTGATATTTCCTCTCAATACTTTTCTATCCATTGACCTCCCTAAACTGGGCCTTCCCTATAAATTCCCACTCTTTCCTTGTCATATTTGAAGTTGAGCTCAGTTTCTCTCCCCTACTAGAAAACCCCATTGCAGCAGCCCATATGCCCATTGCAATAATCCTGAATAAAGTCTGTATGCCTTACTGTTTTAACAAGTCTAACAAGTACTTTTTTTTTCTTTAACAATATAGATGGGTCACTTAGGTAGGGTCAACGTTCCTGAAAACTTACAATAGGAATGCAGACTGACATTCCGTAGTGGGGGAGCATCCTCCTTCTGGTTTTGTGAACAGACTGTACACAAAGGTACTTTTAAGACCTACAGTAGCAGAAGGGGAAGAGCAGAAGGAGGCAGACCAACATTTGAGGAATGCCACATATGTGTGTGATGTTATGGTAGGCTCTGACAGCTTTGTAAGATTAGCATTACCATCCATATTTTATACAGGACGACACTGAGGCTCAGAACAATGACTGAGCCTATGTCCCAGATTTCACTAAGCAAAACCTACACAGGGCTCCAACTTTTTAGAAAATATACATAAATTAAATTTGCCCCTGGATGTTATCAAGTCTCTGATGATTTGGTGATTTAACAAGATGTCCTGTGGAAATGATACTCAAGTAAACTGGTCAGAGCATTTTTTTTTTTTTAAGAGGACCAGCAGGCAGGAAATGGCATCAAATGCTTCCCAGGCCCCAGAGCAAATGAAGACAATACTCTCATTATTTGAGTAGCTAATGCAGGAATTAGTCTCACAGTGTCAACTTCTTATATAGTACATTTCAACTCAAGTGCCATAATATACACCTGTCTGCAATTACTCTGTTGCATTCATGTTTGAAAAGCGATAGGAGAACAGATATCGAATCACACTCCTCGGCTTTTATGGTTAACATTCCTTGCCAAATTCTGGAAAGATCTCGAAGATTGAAAATGTAATGAAATTTAGAAGGAGTTGGAAGCATCTTCACCTAGAAAGGGACAGAAATGTATCACTCTCAATGTACTTTGCAGATAAAACTAAAAGCAGAAATGCTTTTAGAACTACTTTATTTTATACATTTTGTTTTAGATGAAATGGGTTGAGTGAATAAACCAAAATGAAGCTTATGTTTTTGTTGCAGCACCGAGGAGAAAAACACATCATAAATAAACCAACATAGAATTTCAAAGACCATAAGTTCTTGAATGGGATCCATTCAAGAATAACACTCTAGTTGCCAATCCCGATGCCTGGTCTACCACTATTAGTTGGCTTTGAACAAGTCACTTTCCCCTAAATTCTTAAAGCCTATGTGAGTTGTGGGAGTGATCATTCCTAATCATTGTTAACCATATTACTGTGTACGTGGAAATACATCACAACAAAAAACAGCGTGAGCTGGTTGCCATACAGTTAAGAACAATGAAAGTTCACTTCCACAGTCAATAATGACTATTTCCATAGATTGCTATAAGGTCTTTAGTATATTTGGATTTCCACCAATATATTTGTCTATCATAATCTACATTTCACTGTGGAGATCCAAACGCAGCATGCTTTCACATATCTGTATATCTATGATAAGTTGACAGGCAAGTCTGACATGCAGCTATTATGACTAGGTGGCTTTCCTGGGTTTCATTTGCTTGAACACTGACTTACTTATTATTTCTACCAACAGGCAAAGCTATAGCAATAACACAGTCTTGTATGGAGAGATACAGATTAAGGGATAAACCTGAGGTGTACTCGGTATGGGAAACAGGGCTGGCCATGTGGAAATATTGCAATTAATTGATACCATTAGCATCATTTTGAACATGAAAACAATAATTCTGGAGATTCAAAGTAAACTCTCCACATGATTAATTCAAGAAAGCAAATGCTTTCTTTAGGACCTGTTCATGGAATATGCCCTTTCTACATTGAAAAAGTACCCCATTGAGCTTACAGTATAATCTTTACAGGCTAATTCACAGTGTAAGTTAAAAACAGCAGGTAGCTGGGGAAGACAAGTGTTATTTTACCAATTATTCTTCTATTTCCCTCTGCTTAGTTCCACTTCCAGCTAAAATGCTCATTCTACTCACCAAAATGTAAAATTATATTATAAATATGCAGACATAAAGGGCGTGAATATTGCTTTACTTCTTTGTTATAAAGGACTGCCGCTGGGATGACAGCCATTGAAGCAATCATTGAAGAGAATCAAATAAATTCCTTTTTTCCCCTTCTTCTCTCACATTAACCTGCTTCTTTTAATTGTCAACTCCTTTCTTTTCTCACCTGGGCTTCTGCTTTAAAGCTGTTTAAAGTAGGGGCGCCTGGGTGGCTCAGTCAGTTGAGCATCAGCTTAGGTCATGATCTCAGCGTCACAGGAATAGCCCCATGTGGAGCCCCATGTGGAGCCCTACACTCAACCAGGAGTCTTCCTGATGGTTCTTTCCCTCTGCCCCTCCCCCCACGCGCCTTCTTTCTCTCTCTCTCTCTCTGTCTCTCTCTCTCATATGAATAAATAAATCTTAAAAAATAAAGCTGTGTAAAGCAATATAAAGATAAAGTGGTATACAAGGGTTAAAAATGCTTTGTGAGGATGGGAGGTTTGAAGATACAAAAATGCTGCTTATTTGGAGGTAGGGAGGGGAGGAAGATTAATTCATTATTCAGTGGCTATTTTTGAGCACTTCCTGCTGTCCTTAAGAAGATACCATGGTGCAGCCTGGGTGACTCAGCAGTTTAGCACCGCCTTCCGCCCAGGGTGTGGTCCTGGAGACCTGGGATTAAGTCCCATGTCAGGCTCCCTGCATGGAATGGAGCCTGCTTCTCCCTCTGCCTGTGCCCCTCTCTCTCTCTCTCTCTCTCTCTCTCTCTCTCTGTGTGTGTGTGTCTCATGAATAAATAAAATCTTAAAAAAAAAAAAAAAGATACCATGGTAACTAACAGCTCAATCTGCTGCCATCATGGAGCTTCCATTCTAGTGGGGGACCCTGACAATAAATAAATAAGAAGCAAATATATTGGTAAAGAAACAAATTGACAAATAATAATGATAAAAGTCATGGTTGGAAAAAAATAAAGTAGGGTCAGGAGACAAATAATCCCTGTGATAGGGTCATGGGCAGTTACTTTAGAGAAAATGATCTGAGAAAGACCCTCTTAAGGTCAGAAGGATGAGAATACAATGGCCCAGATGCACAAAAAATGTGGGGTGTTCAAGGAACAGTAAGAGGGCAGGGCAGCTGGAGCAGAAGGTGGAAGGGGTGAGAGGCAAGCAGGCGCCAGCTCAGGGTGAGTTTCACAGGTGAGAGCAATGTGTTGGGTTTCACTGTAAGTGTACCTGGGAGTCTACTGGTGGTTTTAAGAAGGAGTAAGGGGGATCCCTGGGTGGCTCAACGGTTCAGGGCCTGCCTTTGACTCAGGACGTGATCCTGGAGTCCTGGGATCGAGTCCCACGTCGGGCTCCCTGCATGAATCCTGTTTCTCTCTCTCTGCCTGTGTCTCTGCCTTTCTCTCTCTCTGTGTCTATCATGAATAAATAAATAAAATCTTTAAATATATATATATATATAATGTTAAAAAAAAAAGGACCAATAAAAGTTAATTAAAAAAAAAATAAAAAATAAAAAAAAAAAAGGAGTAAGGATCTCTGATTGACTTTTTAAAAAAGCGTTTTAGGACTGTGTAAAGAACAGGCTCTAGAAGGGCAAGAAGAATGTAAGTCATTGCATGGTCCAGAGGGCAGGTGATAGAAGCATCTGTCAGGGTGGTCACTCTGAGATGACAAGCACTGCTCAGCTTTGGGTAATATTCGGTCTCAGTGAAGCACAATCACTGAGACTTGCTGATGGGTTGGAAGTAGAAGGATGAGCAAGTCCAATCAAGGATGGCAATAGTTTTTCAGTCTGAGGAGAAAGATCAGTGGTGTTGCTATTAACTAAGATGCCAAAGGCTGAGGGAAGGTCATATTGAAGGAAAAATTAAGAGTTCTGTTTTAGACACATTAACTTTGAGGTGGTTGTTGGACATCAGAATGGTGATGTCTACTAAGCAGTTAGAAATCAGTATGGAGTCAAGCAGAGAGGCCTGGAAAGGAAGCACTGATTTTGAATTCATCAGCACAGAGATGGTGTTTAAAGTCTTCAAGCTGGAGAAACCATCTGGGTAAAGAATCCAGATAGGGGAGAGATCCTAACGTCAAGATTGGGTGCACTCCAGTATCTAGAGGAAGGGAAGAAGTGAGGGGACTTTTAAAAAGGTAGCTTGTCAGGTAGGAAGAAAACCAAGAACATGAGGTCTCTTGGAAGCCAAGTGAAGAAAGTGTCGAGAGGGATAATTTATGCCAAATGCCACTAAAGAGTCAAGTAAGAGGAAGAAATCAACCTTTGGATTTGGCAAGACTGAAGTCTTTAGTGACCTTGATGATAGCAATGGAGTGAAAGCTTGTGTAAAACAGGTTAAAGAGGTAAAGAAATATGAGAAATGGAACCAGTAAATGTTCGTGTAACAAAAGAAGCTTTAGAGGCACCTGGGTGGCTCAGTGGTTGAGCATCTGCCTTTGACTCAGGTTGTGATCCTGGCTTCCCGGGATCAACTCCCACATCAGGCTCCCTGCAGGAGACCTTGCTTCTCCCTCTGCCTGTGTCTCTGCCTCTCTCTGTGTGTGCCTCTCATGCTTAAATAAATAAAATCTTAGAAAACAAACAAAAAACCCAAAAGAAGCTTTGATGGAAAGACACCCAGAAGACCAAAGCTTTTCAAAAAGATATGTATATAATCACATTAAATTGAATAATAGTCCCACTGGGAAAACAGATGGCTCTTACCACAGAAGGTTATCTCAGACACTCAGCCCTTGCCATTCATTTTGGTATTTCTTTAAGAGAAGCAGAACAGCATGTGCAAAGACCCTGTGTTGGCAAGGGACCGGTCCTATGCAAGGAACTGGCCACCACAGGGCACTCTGTGGACCAAGCATTTCATAAGAAACACCCAGTTCCTCTTCTAATAATTTTCTTATGTAGAACTGCCCTAGTTCACCTAGTAATCTGAGAATTTGGCACCCTCCAGGTTTTCCCAGGACATAAGCTTCCTCCCAGATGTGTGTAATTGACCTAATGAATATTTTGGCAAATGTCTCAGCCTTGTTTTAAGTATAAGTCTGAGATGTCAGACGTTATGCTCAATTGTTTTTTCATGAGTCTGCTTTAACCAATCTGCTGACAGCTACAGGGTTGCTGAAATTTATTTAGAGCACTGACCTGTATATTAAAATCTAGTCTAGGGGCACCTGGGTGCCACAGTTGGTGAAGCATACGGCTCAGGTCATGACCTCAGGATCTTGAGATTGATCCCCACATCAGACTCTGTGCTAAGCTCAGCACAGAGTCTGCTTAAGACTCTCTCTCCCTCCCTCTCTGCTCCTTCCCCCACTCTAAGGTAAATAAGTCTTAAATATATATATTATATTATATTTATTATATATTATATATTATATTTATTATATATTATATTTATTATTATATATATATTCTATTTTGTTAAGTACACTTCCATCCATTTGCTGATTCTCCATCTCAGAGACTCACACAAGTTAGACTTTAAGTCTCAGGTAGTTAAGAACACCTGGAAATTCATGTATTCAGTCAGTCAGTAAACATGTGAGTGTCTGACATACAAATCAGAGTAACAAGTGAAAAAATAGTATTTTTATATTAGCAAAATTCTACTTTATCTTGGATGTCATGTATGGTTTATAGTAATACCTCATACATATGGAAAGCATCATCCAGTTGGAGTATTTGCTCCTTGGAAGGAAAAGGTGTCATAAATCTATCTGACCACCTAATTTGTCTTTTCCAAAAAAAACCTCCACCACTCCATGATGTGATGATATGTTCATGAGCCGTGAGATGAGAAAGGACCAAATAATAGTGGTTTTTTTGTTATTACAGACAACAACGCTTCTGTACCTTAGTCCACTGCCACAGCACTCTGCCTGCTGAAACTAAATTTGTAATCATCTCACATATTTCAAGTTTGAACTTTCTGCAAGGATCGAAGTACCCACAGCCAATAAGTCCTGCAAAATAAAACATGATTGAAGGCACATGCTTACTTAAAAGATTACAAGGTACATGTTTATCCCAGTGAATAAATCATTATAAGACTGACTTAGCTAGGTGATGTCAAGAATTTCTCTCAAGGAATCAGCTAAGACTAGAAGTCAGGAGTGGGGCCAGCAAAGCTTAGTGTGCAGTGATAAGCATTTTGTATGTATTAACTCACCTAATCTTCCCCACATCCCATGGAAAAGGATCTCAGATAGATACTATCATTATTTCCATCCTAACTTGCCCAAGGTCACATAGCTTGTATTTGGGTGAATCTAAGATTCGAACCCAGGAAGCCTGCCTCTGGAGCCTGTAAAACAGCACTCCCCCTGAAGCATATAAAAGCTGGAAAAGAATTTAGAGACTACTTGCTCATATCACAGATAAGGAGACCAGACCAAGACCAAGGAGGCAAACTGTTCAAGGTCACACGGATTGATTGTTGATAGAATTGGAATCAGGACCCACATCTTGTGACCCTGACCTGGGCTGGTGACATAATGGTCCCTAGGAAACACCCAGTACAGTGACAATCTGATACAATCACCCTCAGGAAGGACTTGGTTGGAGATTTATAGACTGTTCTCAAATTCTCAAAATGTTTTTGGTTTTAGACCGCAAAAACAGATTTACTCTACTTCACTGCATGTTGAATAATACCTTCAATTCTAAGCATGGTATTTTCAGAGGAATACAAATAGGAATATCTGCTCAGAGCTGCAGAGCAGGTTTATGAAAGGGCAGAGCAGCTAAAGAAACTGGGGTTCATTTACATGGACCGAAGAAGAGTAGCCCTGAGGGAACATCAAATTGTCCTATGAAGTCAGGGTTGGTTGTGCTAGATGCCTGCAAGGCCCTTTGCTTCCTGAAATCCAATAATTCTAGATCCCTGACTTCCCATGGGACAAGCGTTCTAGAAGAAGCATGGCATCGGAATCAGAAAACAGGATTAGCACATCTCTGCCACGTACTAACTGAATGGCCTTGACATGACAGCCATTTCACTTCTCTGAGCCTCAGATTCTCATTTCTTTCTGTCTTTAGTTTTCAGTATGAATCATATTGAAGTGTATAAAATAGTTTAACAACTAAACACACAGACTCACATACAGCCCACGAGATTGAGAAACAACCTTGCCCCAGTAGAGCAAAAGCCCCTGTTCATCCACCGCTGCCCACAACCCCTTCCTTCCTCCAAGTGCAGCCACTGCGCTGACCTGTTAAGCATCTGAGACTTGCTTTTCTTTATAGCTTTGCCACTTAGCGTTTTCTTTAACTTCAACTTTTGAAATTTAATGTAATGGGATCATATCACATATTCCTTTGTGACTTGCTTCTTTGACTCAACATATTTCTGGGCTTCATCCACACTGAGGCCTGTAGCTGTGTTTGTTCATATTCACTGCTGCATATCATTATGCTGTGTGCCTACGCTGCAATTTACTGATCCAATTTTACAGTCGATAAATATTTGGATTATTTCAAGGTTTTTGCTACCACGGACATTGTTCTGTAAACATCCTTGAATGTCTTCTGGCACACATGCACAAAATCAAGCAAAGACGGATTAAGGGTTTAGGTATGGAAGGCAAAACTATAATGTCTGGAAGAAAATAGAGGCCAGTCTCTACATGATCTCTGGGTAGGAAAGGATTTCTTACATGCAACTCAGAATATGCAAATAATAAAGGAAACAAATGATAAACTGACATATGTCTGGGAGTGGAGTTGCTGTGGGTGTTCACACATTCTGCTTTACCAGCAATAATGTCCACTAATTACCCACAGCGCTCGTGACAATTTATACTCCCACCAGCAGGTGGTGAGTGTCTCAGTTCCTGCACATTCTCACCAATGCCTGATTTTTCATTTTTGCAAATCCAGTGGGTATAAGATGGTATCTCCTCGGTGTTTTAAACTTGCATTTTCCTGAATATTAGTATGCCTATCATCTTTATATTTATTTATTGGCATTTACTTCCCTCTTAAAGTGCTTGATTTTTTGTCCATTTTTATATTAGGATGTTTGCTTTTTCCCTGATTGATTCATAGGATTTCTTGAAGTATTCAGATTACTAACTTTTTTGTTTTATTATATGTGTTGAACTTTTTTCCTCCCACTTTGGGGCTTGTCTTTTCACTCTTCAAAGTTGGTTTTTAGACAAACAAAAGTTCTTAATTTTAATCTGGTCAAACCTGTCATCTCCTTCCTTATGGTTTATGCTTTCTGAGTCTCATTTAAAAAGTTCTTTCCTAGAAGAGGAGTTAAGATAGTGGAGGAATAGAGGGACCCTAAGCTTGCTTCATCCCTCAAACACAGCTAGATGATTATCAAATCATCCTGAACATGCAAGAAGTTGATCTGAAGAATAAGAGAACAAACTGCACATCTAGAGGTAGAAAAGTGGCCACATCATAGAAGGTAGGAGCTCTAGGGAGGTGATTTTGGGGAAAAGGACTCCAGGGTGCTGCAAAAGGGAGGGAGCCCTCATCACAAAAAGAAGAGAAAGAGAGGAAGAGAGAAAAAGAGAGAGTGAAGCAGTAGGCAGAGTATTGCACAGGAAAAACTCTTCCCCAAAATCAGTGACTAGGAAAAGGAGAAGGACTGACTACCACAAGTCTTTATAAGTGATGGAGCTCCAAGTCTGACGTTCTGGACATCTGTGCCATTGAGAGGCCATGTTCGGCAGGCTTAGCAGTGGTCTGGTGGGGAAGGAGGGCAATAGCCCGGGAATGTGCAGTGTGGTCTGGGGATCCTCTGAGTGCGATGGAGAGAAACAGTTCCCCTTCTTGAAAGTGCATTAGGAGAGTCATGGCACGGCCTCTGGGGACAAAAGAGCTGGTGGGAGCCAACATGCTCCCCTGTTCACTAGCATAGGAACAGAGATACCTGCTGAGGGCAGCAAGCCTTGGTGCCAGCTTTTTGCTGCACTTAACACTTTGAACCAGTGTATGGTCAGATGACTGCTTTTCTGGGACAAACCAGCACTGACTATAGCATGCCAAGACCCTCCCCCAGAAGATCAGCATAGGTCTGTGCCATACAGGTCGCTAAAATTTGGAATTTTGAAAACCAGTCGGACATCTGAGATAAAACACAGGAGTACTATGCTGCCTGGCTGGTAGACAGCTGGGACACAGGGTAAAGACAGATCTGATGGAAGCTGGGGACACAAGAGGAGTGATTGTTTGCTCTTCTCTGAGGGCTTCTTGAAGAGTGGTGGGTACGAACTCCCCACTCCAGAATGAGAGAGTCAGCCAGTGCTATTCCCTGTACCCTCCCCGGTCCCCCAGTCAGCACTAACCAACTTCAGTGAGCAACACAGCACCTCCCAGTGGAGGCCAAAGATGCCTATACCAAGCCCTGCCCTCCTGTACCCTGCAGATGGCATCTCCATTAAGGCAAGTCCACCTGAAAATCAGTGCAAGCAGGCCCTTCCCCTAGAAGACCAGGACAAACCCCTTTCACTGTCTACTGACCATAGGGTGCTGCAAAGCTTCAGTTCTAGCTTCTTTGGGTTTTGATTTGTTTGGTTTTTTTTGGATCTAGTTTCTTTTAATAAGCAGACCAAAACACACCTAGTTAAAACTGGCCACACAGTGGACAAGGTCCAAACACCCCCACTGCAGGCAAGGAGAAAGTCTACAGAGGGCTGACCTGGGGGAAGGAGCAGCCAAAACACAACAGTAGAGCGCACACTCTGAAACACCTCCTGAGCACCTGGCCCTTTTTCTTTTCTTCCTTTCTTTCTCTTTGGGGTCTCTTCTTAATATAGCCATTACTCAGGAACAGGAATATACACAAAATTGTATAAATTGTAAAATTGTGTTGTTTCCTAACAATCACACACACACAAAAAAAAAACAGCAACCTAGACAAAATGATAAGAGAGAGGAATTCACTCCAAAAGAAAGGGAAGAAGTAACTGCCAGTGACTTAATCAATACAGATATAAATAAGATGCCTAAACAAGAATTTAAAACAACAGTTATAAGGATACTAGCTAGTCTTTAGAAAACTGTAGAAGACACTAGAGAATCTCTTACTGCAGAGATACAAGAAGTAAAAACTAGTCAGGTCAAAATAAAATATGCTATAAGCGAGATGCAAAATCAACAGGAAGCAATGGCAATGTGGATGGACAAAACACAGGAATGAATCAGTGATACAGAAGACAAACTTATGGAAAATAATGAAGCCAAAAAGAAGAGGGAAAGAAAAGTATTGGATCACAAATACACACTTAGGGAACTCAGAGACTCCTTAAAGCATAATAACATTCACTCTTTGAGGAACCTCCACACAGTTTTCCAGAGTAGCTGCACTAGTTCACATTTCCACCAACAGTGCAGCAGGGTTCCCCTTTCTCCACATCCTCTCCAACATTTGTGGTTTCCTGTCTTGTTAATTTTCCCCATTCTCACTGGGGTGAGGTGGTATCTCATCGTGGTTTTGATTTTTATTTCCCTGATGGCAAGTGATGTGGAGCATTTTCTCATGTGCTTGTTGGCCATGTCTATGTCTTCCTCTGTGAGATTTCTCTTCATGTCTTTTGCCCATTTCATGATTGGATTGTTTGTTTCTTTGCTGTTGAGTTTAGTAAGTTCTTTATAGATCTTGGAAACTAGTCCTTTATCTGATACGTCATTTGCAAATATCTTCTCCCATTCTGTAGGTTGTCTTTTAGTTTTGTTGACTGTTTCTTTTGCTGTGCAGAAGCTTTTTATCCTGATGACGTCCCAATAATTCATTTTTGCTTTTGTTTCCCTTGCCTTCATAGATGTATCTTGCAAGAAGTTGCTGTGGCCAAGTTCAAAAAGGGTGTTGCCTGTGTTCTCCTCTAGCATTTTGATGGATTCTTGTCTCACATTTAGATCCTTCATCCATTTTGAGTTTATCTTTGTGTATGGTGTAAGAGAGTGGTTTAGTTTCATTCTTCTGCACGTGGCTGTCCAATTTTCCCAGCACTATTTATTGAAGAGACTGTCATTTTTCCAGTGGATAGTCTTTCCTGCTTTGTCAAATATTAGTTGACCATAGGGCCATTTCTGGATTCTCTATTCTGTTTCATTGATCTATGTGTCTGGTTTTTTGCCAGTACCACATTGTCTTGATGATCACAGCTTTGTAATACAATCTAAAATCTGGCATTGTGATGCCCCCAACTCTGTTTTTTTTTTTTTAATATTCCCCTGGCTATTCGGGGTCTTTTCTGATTCCACACAAATCTTAAGATGATTTGTTCCAACTCTCTGAAGAAAGTCCAAGCCCTATGACCCAGCAATTGCACTGCTGGGGATTTACTCCAAAGATACAAATGCAGTGAAATGCTGGGACACCTGCACCCCAATGTTTATAGCAGCAATGTCCACAATAGCCAAACTATGGAAGGAGCCTCGATGTCCATCAAAAGATGAATGGATAAAGAAGATGTGGTTTATGTATACAATGGAATATTACTCAGCCATTAGAAACGACAAATACCCAATGTTTGCTTTGACATAGTTGGAACTGGAGGGTATTAAGCCTAGTGAAGCAAGTCAATCGGAGAAGGACAAACATTATATGGTCTCATTCATTTGGGGAATATAAAAAATAGTGAAAGAGAATAACTCTGGGAAACGAACAAGGGGTAGTGGAAGAGGAGGTGGGCAGGGGGTGGGAGTGACTGGGTGATCGGCACTGAGGGGGCACTTGATGGGATGAGCACTGGGTGATATGTTATATGTTGGCAAATTGAACTCCAATAAAAAAGCATAATAACATTCCTATCATATGAGTCCCAGAAGAAGAGAAAGAAAAGAGGGCAGAAGGTTTTCTTGACAAATTACAGCTGAAAAATTCCCTAATCTGGGGAAGGAAACAGATATCAAAATCCAAGAAGCACGGGGAACTCCCATCAAACTGAACAAAAGCCAGCCATCAACAAGTCATTTTATTGTCAAATTCACAAAATACACAGACAAGGAAAGAATCCTGAAAGCAGCAAGGGAAAGAAAATGTCCTTAACCTAGAAAAGAAGACATATCAGGTTCACAACAGATCTGTCTACCGAAAGCTGGCAGGCCAGAAGAAAGTAGCATGATATATTTAACATGCTGAATGGGAAATACACAGCCAAGAATACTTTATCCAACAAGTTTGTCATTCCAAATAGTAGAAATAAAGAATTTCCTGGAAAACAAAAATGAAAGGAGTTTGTGACCACTAAACCAGCCCTGCAAGAAATATTAAGGGGAAATCTTTGAGTAGGGAAAAAAAGACCAAAAGCAACAAAGACTAGAAAGAAACAGAGAACATGATCAGATATACCAACTTTACAGGTAACAAAATGGCACTAAGTTCATATCTATCAATAATCACTCTGAGTGTAAATGGACTAAATATTTCAATCAAAAGACATAGGGTATCAGAATGGATTAAAAAAAAACCACAAGACCCATCTATATGCTGCTTACAAAAGACTCATTTTAGACTAAAGACATCTGCAGATTGAAAGTGATGGGACAGAGAACCATCTATCATGCTAATGGACATCAAGAGAAGGCCAGAGTAGTCATACTTATATCAGACAAACTAGACTTTAAATCAAAGACTGTAACAAGAGATGATGATGATGAAGGGCATTATACCCTAGGTATAATAATATAATATAATAATAATATAATATAATATTTTTTATATTCCACAAATGAATGAGACCATATAATGTTTGTTCTTCTCTGATTGACTTGCTTCACTAGGCATAATACCCCCTTAAGGGGTCTGTCCATCAAGAAGATCTAACAATTTTAAACATTTATGCCCCAACTTGGGAGCATCCAAATATATAAATCATTAACAAACATAAAGAAACTATTATTATTTGATAATAATACAATAATAATATGGGACTTTAACTTCCCTCTTAACAGCAATGGACAGATAATCTAAGCAGAAAATCAACAAGGAAATAATGGCTTCGAATGACACACTGGACCAGATGGAGATAACAGATATTCAGAACATTTCATCCTAAAGCAACAGAACACATTATTTTTGAGTATACATGGAATATTCTCCAGAATAGGTCACATAGTGGGTCATAAACCAGTCCTCAATAAGTGCAAAAACATGGAGATCATACCATGCATATTTTCAGACCACAACACCATGAAACTTGAAGTCAACCATAAGAAAACATTTGAAAAGACCACAAACACATGGAGGCTAGAAAACATGCTACTAAAGAATGAATGGGTCAACCACAAAATTAAAGAAGAAATTAGAAAAATACATGGAGGCAAATAAAAATGAAAACACGACAATCCAAAGCCTTTGGGCTACAGCAAAAGTGGTCCTAAGAGGGAAGGATATTGCAACAGACCTGCCTCAAGAAGCAAGAAAAGTCTCAAATTCACAACCTAACCTTACACCTAAAGGAGCTAGAAAAGGAACAGCAAATAAAGCCTAAAGCTAGCAAAGGAAGGAAAATAATAAAGATTAGAGCCGAAATGTATGATATAAAAAAACAGTAGCATGGATCAATGAAACTAAGAGCTGGTTCTTTGAAAGAATTAATAAAATTGATAACCCCATAGCCAGACTTATCAAATAAAAAAGAGAAAGGAACCAAATAAATAAAATCATGAATGAAAGAGGAGAGATCACAAGTAACACCACAGAAATACAAACAATTGGCTCTCTGCTCCTCCCCGTTGACAGACAGAAGACCGCGTCTTCTGGTGCAGGGCCATCCGCGTCCCCGAGACACGATGGTGAAGGTCGGAGTAAACGGATTTGGCCGTATTGGGCGCCTGGTCACCAGGGCCGCTTTTAACTCTGGCAAAGTGGATATTGTCGCCATCAATGACCCCTTCATTGACCTCAACTACATGGTGTACATGTTCCAGTATGATTCTACCCACTGCAAATTCCACGGCACAGTCAAGGCTGAGAATGGGAAACTTGTCATCAACTGGAATCCATCTCCATCTTCCAGGAGCGAGATCCCGCCAACATCAAATGGGGTGATGCTGGCGCTGAGCATGTTGTGGAGTCCACTGGGGTCTTCACCACCATGGAGAAGGCTGGGGCTCACTTGAAGGGCGGGGCCAAGAGGGTCATCATCTCTGCTCCTTCTGCTGATGCCCCCATGTTTGTGATGGGCGTGAACCAGGAGAAGTATGACAACTCCCTCAAGATTGTCAGCAATGCCTCCTGCACCACCAACTGCTTGGCTCCTCTAGCCAAAGTCATCCATGACCACTTCGGCATCGTGGAGGGCCTCATGACCACCGTCCATGCCATCACTGCCACCCAGAAGACCGTGGACGGCCCCTCTGGGAAGCTGTGGTGTGACTGCCGAGGGGCTGCCCAGAACATCATCCCTGCTTCCACTGGCGCCGCCAAGGCTGTGGGCAAGGTCATCCCTGAGCTGAACGGGAAGCTCACTGGTATGGCCTTCCATGTCCCCACCCCCAATGTGTCAGTTGTGGATCTGACCTGCCGCCTGGAGAAAGCTGCCAAATATGATGACATCAAGAAGGTAGTGAAGCAGGCATCGGAGGGCCCCCTCAAGGGCATCCTGGGCTACACTGAAGACCAGGTTGTCTCCTGTGACTTCAACAGTGACACCCACTCTTCCACCTTTGACGCCGGGGCTGGCATTGCCCTCAATGACCATTTTGTCAAGCTCATTTCCTGGTATGACAATGAATTCGGCTACAGCAACCGGGTGGTGGACCTTATGGTCCACATGGCCTCCAAGGAGTAAGAGCCTCCTGGACCACCAGCCCCAGCAAGAACAAGAGGAAGAGAGAGGCCCTCAGCTGCTGGGGAGTCCCTGCCCCAACTTAATCCCCCAACACACTGAGAATCTCCTGACCTCCAATTTACATCCTAGACCCTGAGGAAGGGGAGGGGCTTGGGGAGCCCTACCTTGTCATGTACCATCAATAAAGTATACTGTACCCCCCCCAAAAAAGAAATACAATTATAAAAGAATATTATGAAAAATTATATGCCAAGAAACTGGGCAATTAAGAAGAAGTGGATAGGGGATCCCTGGGTGGCTCAGTGGTTTAGTGCCTGCCTTCAGCCCAGGGCGTGATCCTGGAGTCCTGGGATCGAGTCCCACTTCGGGCTCCTTGCATGGAGCCTGCTTCTCCCTCTGCCTGTGTCTCTGCTTCTTTCTCTCTCTCTCTCTCTCTCTCTCTCTCTGTGTGTGTGTGTGTGTCTATCATGAATAAATAAAATCTTTAAAAAAAAGAAGTGGATAAATTACTAGAAACATGCAAACTACCAAAACTGCAACAGGAATAAATAGAAAATTTGAACAGACCCATACCCAGCAAAGAAATTCAATCAGTAATCAAAAATCTCCAAACAAAAAAAAGTCCAAGGCCAGATGGTTTCCCAGTGGAATTCTATCAGATATTTAAAGAATTAATAGCTATTCTTCTCAAACTCTTCCAAAAAATAGAAATGGAAGGAAAACTTCCAAACTCATTCTACAAGACCAGCTTTACCTAGATTCCAAAACCAGACAAATACCTCACTAAAAAGGAGAATATTCCTGATGAAAATAGTTGTAAAAACTCTCAACAAGATACTAGTGAATTGAATCCAACAGTACATTAAAAGAATTATTCACCACAATCAAGTGGGATTTATTCCTGGACTGCAGGGGTGGTTCAATATTCACAAATCAGTCAACATGATATACCACATTAATAAAAGAAAGACTAAGAATCAAATGATCCTCTCAATAGATACAGAAAAAGCATTGACAAAGTAGAGCATACATTCTTTTTAAAAAGATTTTATGTACTTGAGAGACAGAGCAAAAGCTGGAGGGTGGGTAGAGGCAGATGGAGAGAGAGAAGCTGGCTCCCTGCTGAGAGGGAGCCCAATATGGGGCACAATACCAGAACTCTGGGATTGTGGCCTGAGCTGAAGGCAGACACTTAATTGACTGAGCCACCCAGGTGCCCCACAGCATCCATTCTTGATAAAAACCCTCCACAAAGTAGATATAGATAGAACATACTTCAACATCATAAAGGCCATATATGAAAGACCCACAGCTAGTATCATCCTCAATGGGGAAAAACTGAGAGGTTTCCCTCTATGGTCAGGAACAAGACCAGGATGTCCCCTCTCACCATTACTATTTATTTATTTATTATTTTTAGATTTTATTTATTTATTCATGAGAGACACACACACACAGAGGCAGAGACACAGGCAGAGGGAGAAGCAGGCTCCATGCAGGGAGCCTGATGTGGGACTCGATCCCTCCAGGATCAGGCCCTGGGCTGAAGGCGGCAATAAACCGCTGAGCCACCCGGGCTCCCCACCATTACAATTTAACATAATACTGGAAGCCTTAGCCTCAGCAATCAATGAAAACAAATAAAGGCATCCAAACTGGCAAAGAAGTCAAACTTTCAGTATTTGCAGATGACATGATACTCTATATAAGAAATTTGAAAGACTGGTAACCAGCAAAAATTAAATCAGTGATCAAAAAACTCCCAACAAACAAAAATCCAGGACTAGATGGCTTGACAGGCAAATTCTACCAAACATTTAAGAAAGAGTTAATACCTATTCTTCTCAAACTATTCCAAAAAAAGGAAGGAAAACTTCCAAATTCATTCTATGAGACCAGCATTATCCTAATGCCAAAATCATATAAAGACATCACAAAAAAGAGAACTACAGGCCAATAGATGCAAAAGTCCTCAGTAAAATACTAGCAAACCGAATCCAACAATACAGTAAAAAAAATCATTCACCACAATCAAGTGGGATTTATTGCTAGGTTGCAAGGCTGGTTCAGTATTCACAAATCAATCAGCATGATCCATCACATCAATAAGAGAAAGGATAAAAACCACTCTGATCATTTCAATAGGTGTAGAAAAGCATATGACAAAGTACAATATCCATTCATGATAAAACCCCTCAACAAAATAGGTTTAAAGGGAACATATCTCAAGATGATAAAGATCGTCTATGGAAAACCCACAGCTCACATCATCTTCAATGGGAAAAACTGAGAGCTTTTCCTCTAAGTTCAGGAATAAGTCAAGTATGTCCACTCTCACAGCTTTTATTCAACATAGTACTGGAGGTCCTAGCCACAGCAATCAGACAACAAAAAGAAATAAAAGGTATCCAAATCAGTAAGAAAGAAGTAAAACTTTGATTATTTGCAGATGACATGATACTAAATATAGAAAACCCAAAAGACTCCACCAAAAAATTGCTAGAACTGATTCAATAAAGTCTCAGGATACAAAATCAATGCAGTAAAAAAAAAAAAAATCAATGCAGTGAAATCTGTTGCATTTCTATACACCAATAATGATGCAGCAGAAAAAGAAATCAAAGACTCTATCTCATTTACAACTGCACCAAAACCCATATGATATCTAGGAATAAACCTAACCAAAGAGGTAAAAGATTTGTACTCTGAAAACTATAGAACACTTATGAAAGAAATGGAAGAGGACACAAAGAAATGGGAAAAAGTCCATGTTTATGGCTTGGAAGCACAAACATTGCTAAATGTCTATACTACTCGAAGCAATCTATACATTTAATGCAATCTCTATCAAAATACCACCAGCATTTTTCACAGGGCTAGAACAAACAATCCTAAAATTTGTATGCAACCACAAAAGACCCCAAAGAGCCAAAGCAATCTTGAAAATGAAAAGCAAAGCTGGAGGCATCAAGATTCTGGACTTCAAGCTACATTACAAAGCTGCAGTCATCAAGACAGTTTGCTACTGGCACAAAAGCAGACATATAGATCAATGCAACAGAATATAAAACCCAGAAATAGACCCACAACTATATGGCCAACTAATATTTGACAAAGCAGGAAAGAATATCCAATGGAAAAAAAAGAAAATCTCTTCAGAAAATATTGTTAGGAAAACTGGATAGCCACATGCAGAAGAATAAACCGGGCCACTTTCTTACACCATACACAAAAATAAACTCAAAATGGATGAAAGACCTAAATGTGAGACAAGAAACCATCAAAACCCTAGAGAAGAACACAGGCAGCAACCTCTTTGACCTCAGCTGGAGTAACTTCTTACTAGACACAGCACCAGAGACAACGGAAACAAAAGCAAAAATGAACTATTGGGGCTTCATCAAGATACAAAGCTTTCACACAATGAAGGAAACAATCAACAAAACTAAAAGGCAACCTAGAGAATGGAAGAAGATATTTGCAAATGACATATCTGATAAAGGATTAGTATCCAAAATATATAAAGAACTTATAAAACTTAAAAGACAAATAATCCAGTTAAGAAGTAGGCAGAAGACATGAATAGACTTTTTTCCAAAGAAGGCATACAGATAGCCAACAGACACAAGAAAAGATGTGAGTCAACATCACTTACTATCAAGGAAATACAAATCAAAACTATGATAACATGCCAACTCACACCTGTCAGAATAGCTAAAACCAACAACACAGGAAACGTAACCACGATGTTGGTGGGGGTATGGAGAAAGAGATACCCTCTTACACTGTTGGTGGGAATGCAAAGTGGTGCAGCCACTATGGAAAACAGTAAGGAGTTTCCTCAAAAAGTTAAAAATAGAACTACACTATGATCCAGCAATTGCACTACTAGGTGTTTACCCAGAGGATACAAAAATACAGATTTGAAGGTATTTTCCTATATTTTCTTCCAAATGTTTTATATCTTTGCTTTCTATATTTAGGTCTTTAATCCATCTTGATTGATTTTATGCTTGGTGTGAGGTAAGGGTTCAATATCAATTATTTTCACATTAGATCACTAATTATATACCATTACAATACCATTTAAAACAATACCATTTACTAAAAGTCTACCCTTTCTTTCCCTTCTAATCTATAGTACTTGCTATGTCAATTAATGTCCATACATGAATGGACATTTTCTGTTGACCCACGTATGGTTCAGTTTCTGTTGTATGTCTTCATATACAAAATTTTTAATGAAACAACTTATATGGACCTAAATTTGTTGTCAAAAAAATCTTTCAGTAACATATCAAAATGCTACTTTTGACTAGATATATTATACTGTTAAACTATGATATATGAGCTATTATTCATTAGCCCAAATTTTTCTGATTAATCATGTCAAGAGAACTAAAACCTTAAAGCCAAACTTCAACAAGGCTACTTCTAAATATTTTTAGAATGAGCTATAAACATGAGTAATCTTAATATTTAGTCCTTCTTTTCTGGTATTTAGCCCTCCACTTCAGATAACTAAGCCCTACTTCGGACAGAGCCTTTTTATCTTTTAAATAAGGTTTTGCAAGGCTTATGTCCATTATGTAATACAATAAAAAAAGAAACATCAAAAATGGTCATACCAAAAATTTTGTCTATTGAAGCATTTGAAGGCAATGTGCAATTAAACACAGTAAACTGTCTTTTTAAACGTTGAGGAATATCATTTCGACCACCTCCTGGATGGATCATTGCTGCTATGATCTGCACATCAACAATAGTAGTGAAGTCTCCAGGCTTATCCAAACTATACATTCCTTCCATTTCCATCATTTGTCGCACAATCTCATTAGTTATCTGAAATTTTATACAGTGATACTTTAGTAACATATCACTATCATACTCTTCCACAGCTCCTATAAAATGGTACACATGAGATTAGAAGAAAATATTCAACTCTTGTCAATGACGTGTTTGTGAATGCTGACAGTCACCTGTAAGGCAATTTGATTTAAACGCATGAACGAAACCATAACCTAAACCCTGGATCAGGTCCTGTGTGCTCTCACCACGTTGATAAAATGGATTTCCAAAGAAATTTAAATTGGTGAGGTACAGAATATTTGCTACAATTACAACAGCAGTCAGAGTTATAAGTATCAACATTCAACACTTCAAAATACTTTAAATCAGAATGTGGGATGGTGTTACTCCTGAGCCTTCAATATCACTGAATGTTTTGGCTTTGAATTTTATGTCCTTCTCTTTCTTTTCTCCAGCCTCTAACACTGATAACACTCCCTTCTTATTGAAATTTTTTCCTCTTTTATTTAGATTCAGAGGCTCAGTTCTTTCCAGATTCATCCTGGGACTTTGTATCACTTCCTAAGCTACTCTTTCTCCATCTGTCCCTCACATGTAACTGTTCCTACAGGGTTCCATTGTTGGATTTTTCTCTTCTGACTATTTCAAGGGATGTGATGTCAGCCCTATACCCTAAATAATCTCAACTCTATAACTAGTTTCCGATTTCCTTCTAACTTCCATGCCTGTATTTCCAAATTCGATTAGGCATCTCTGAGAGGATGACACAAAAGCACCTCAAAAATGACACTCTTTCATTCAACAAATATTAATGATTACTGTGTGCCTGATTCTGTTGTAGCATAGACAAAAATTCCTGTCTTCATGGAGCATACACTCTAGTGGTAGGAGACAAAATATATACATGAACACATGTATGCCTGTATGTATGTATGTAAATAAAATGGTTTAAGTCTTTTGGGAGAAATAAAGTAGAGAAAGGAAATAGGCAGTGTTCAAGGGTACAACTGAATATGGAGATCCAGGAGGATACACGTCACATGTCATGTAACCAAAGACTTGAAGGAAATGAGAAAGAAAACCACTTAGATATCTAGGGGAAGAGCATTCCAAGAGGAGGGAATAGAAAATGTAGAGGCTCTGAGTGAACATTATAGCCAGTTTGTGCAAGGACTAAGAAATGTAGTTGGAGGAGAGTCATGGGGAGAGGAGATCAATCAGTGTAGGGTCTTTGGGTCACAGTAAGGATATTAGTATTTATATTCTACAAGTTTTATGGGAGGATTTTGAGCAGAGGACTGTGTCATAATGTAATTTACTCTTTAATGGATTTCTAATTTGAAAATAGATTGAGAAGGCAAAGACAATGGGGAAACAATGCATTTTTAGTGACCAAGAAGAGAGAGGGTGGCTCCCACCAGTGTTAACAATGGAGATGATGAGTAGTGGTTAAATCTCAGATATAGTTTGAAAATAGAGCCCACATGATTTCCTAACAGATTGAGTGTGGAGTTACCATTTTTTGAGATGGAGAAGTGTTGCAGGAGCAGATTTAGGGAGTAACAGGAATTTAGTTTTGTATATGTTAAGTTTGAGATCCAACAAGATATCCCTAATTGGTTAAATGAGTTTGAAATGCAAGAGCTTTTCAGCTTATAGATGACATCTTAATATGCTCCCACTCCCCTCACATTAGAGGAATTGCCTGAGAAGTCTCTCTGCCTTGGATTCCTGCTGAATGAAAGGGGGAAATGGAAAGAAAAAAGAAAAAGAAGACTTCCCTGGGAGGCTGTGGCCTCAGCATAACATTTGCATAGATTTGCACCCAGGGTATGCAGAGTCTAAGTGGGCCAGAAACTTTCAGACCTAAGGCTTCCTTTGAGATAATCCTGACTGAATAAGAAGTATCTGGCAGAAACCAGACAAAGACCCCACCAAAAAGGAGAATTACAGACCAATATCCCTGATGAACATGGATGCAAAAATTCTCAACAAGATACTAGCCAATAGGATCCAACAACATATTAAGAAAATTATTCACCATGACCAAGTAGGATTTATCCCTGGGACACAAGGCTGGTTCAACACTCGTAAACCCATCAATGTGATTCATCATATCAGCAAGAGAAAAACCAAGAACCATATGATACTCTCATTAGATGCAGAGAAAGCATTTGACAAAATACAGCATCCATTCCTGATCAAAACCCTTCAGAGTGTTGGGATAGAGGGAACTTTCCTCGACATCTTAAAAGCCATCTACGAAAAGCCCACAGCAAATATCATTCTCAATGGGGAAGCACTGGGAGCCTTTCCCCTAAGATCAGGAACAAGACAGGGATGTCCACTCTCACCACTGCTGTTCAACATAGTTCTGGAAGTCCTCGCCTCAGCAATCAGACAACAAAAAGACATTAAAGGCATTCAAATTGGCAAAGAAGAAGTCAAACTCTCCCTCTTCGCCGATGACATGATACTCTACATAGAAAACCCAAAAGCCTCCACCCCCAGATTGCTAGAACTCATACAGCAATTTGGTAGCGTGGCAGGATACAAAATCAATGCCCAGAAATCAATGGCATTTCTATACACTAACAATGAGACTGAAGAAAGAGAAATTAAGGAGTCAATCCCATTTACAATTGCACCCAAAAGCATAAGATACCTAGGAATAAACCTAACCAAAGAGGTAAAAGATCTATACCCTAAAAACTATAGAACACTTCTGAAAGAAATTGAGGAAGACACAAAGAGATGGAAAAATATTCCATGCTCATGGATTGGCAGAATTAATATTGTAAAAATGTCAATGTTACCCAGGGCAATTTATACGTTTAATGCAATCCCTATCAAAATACCATGGACTTTCTTCAGAGAGTTAGAACAAATTATTTTAAGATTTGTGTGGAATCAGAAAAGACCCCGAATAGCCAGGGGAATTTTAAAAAAGAAAACCATAGCTGGGGGCATCACAATGCCAGATTTCAGGTTGTACTACAAAGCTGTGGTCATCAAGACAGTGTGGTACTGGCACAAAAACAGACACATAGATCAATGGAACAGAATAGAGAACCCAGAAGTGGACCCTGAAATGTACGGCCATCTAATATTCGATAAAGGAGGAAAGACTATCCATTGGAAGAAAGACAGTCTCTTCAATAAATGGTGCTGGGAAAATTGGACATCCACATGCAGAAGAATGAAACTGGACCACTCTCTTTCACCATACACAAAGATAAACTCAAAATGGATGAGAGATCTAAATGTGAGACAAGATTCCATCAAAATCCTAGAGGAGAACACAGGCAACACCCTTTTTGAACTTGGCCACAGTAACTTCTTGCAAGATACATCCACGAAGGCAAAAGAAACAAAAGCAAAAATGAACTATTGGGACTTCATCAAGATAAGAAGCTTTTGCACAGCAAAGGATACAGTCAACAAAACTAAAAGACAACCTACAGAATGGGAGAAGATATTTGCAAATGACATATCAGATAAAGGGCTAGTTTCCAAAATCTATAAAGAACTTATTAAACTCAACACCAAAGAAACAAACAATCCAATCATGAAATGGGCAAAAGACATGAAGAGAAATCTCACAGAGGAAGACATGGACATGGCCAACATGCACATGAGAAAATGCTCTGCATCACTTGCCATCAGGGAAATACAAATCAAAACCACAATGAGATACCACCTCACACCAGTGAGAATGGGGAAAATTAACAAGGCAGGAAACAACAAATGTTGGAGAGGATGCGGAGAAAAGGGAACCCTCTTACACTGTTGGTGGGAATGTGAACTGGTGCAGCCACTCTGGAAAACTGTGTGGAGGTTCCTCAAAGAGTTAAAAATAGACCTGCCCTACGACCCAGCAATTGCACTGTTGGGGATTTACCCCAAAGATTCAGATGCAATGAAACGTCGGGACACCTGCACCCCGATGTTTCTATCAGCAATGGCCACAATAGCCAAACTGTGGAAGGAGCCTCGGTGTCCATCGAAAGATGAATGGATAAAGAAGATGTGGTTTATGTATACAATGGAATATTACTCAGCAATTAGAAACGACAAATACCCACCATTTGCTTCAACGTGGATGGAACTGGAGGGTATTATGCTGAGTGAAATAAGTCAATCAGAGAAGGACAAACAGTGTATGTTCTCATTCATTTGGGGAATATGAATAATAGTGAAAGGGAATATAAAGGAAGGGAAAAGAAATGTTGGGAAATATCAGGAAGGGAGACAGAACATAAAGACTCCTAACTCGGGGAAACGAACTAGGGGTGGTGGAAGGGGAGGAGGGCGGGTGTTGGAGGGGAATGGGTGACGGGCACTGAGGTGGACACTTGACGGGATGAGCACTGGGTGTTTTTCTGTATGTTGGTAAATTAAACACCAATAAAAGTTAATTAAAAAAAAATAAAAAAAATAAAAATAAAAATAAAAAAAAAAAGAAGTATCTGGCAAAAGAAAACTCAAAACCTGTCTGGATGAGAGCATATCCACCCTAGGCTTCAAAATAGACTCACAAAGACCTCAGACTCTGGAGTTAACAGACACAGACTTTAAAACAACTATGCTCAATATCTTTCAAAATTCATAAGACCCATGAGATCATGACCTGGGCTGAAATCAAGAGTCAGATGTTTAACCGACTGAGCCACCCAGGCACCCCTTATCCACTGAGTTTTGATTTCAGTTACTCCTTGCTTCTTTTCGCTCTTCAAATTTTAAAGTGAATTTCAAAACAAATAAGTAAGTAAATCTTTAAAATAAAACCTAGTGGATAAATTTGATGGCAGATTGGACGAAGCAGAGAAGAAAATTAGTGAAGTGGAAGACAGAAGAGGATAAACTATCTAACTACAAGCACTGGAGAGAGAAAGGGCTGGGATGTACAGAGAAGAAGTACAGAAACATATAAGGCATAGAAGAAAATCTGATATACATTTGGACTCTGAAAAGGGAAAGAAAGTGGGGCAGAAGCAATATTTGAAGAGATAAGGATTGGAGATTTTCTAGAACTGATGAAAGACATCGAACCACAGATTCATGAGTTCCAGTGAATCCCAAACAAATAAATACAAATAAATCGACACCAAAGAACATCATTTTTAAAAGGGAAAAATTATAGGAAAGTAAAGAGAAAGTCTTAAAAGCAGCAAGTAAGAAAGGGCAGATTAACTTCAGAGGTGCAATGATCAAGCAGTAGTTGACTTCTCAACAGCAACAAGGAAAACAGGAAAAGGGAATATATTCAACATGATGAGATAAAATAACTGCCAATCTAGATTTTTACATACAGCAACAAGGTCTTTCAAATAAAGAAGATGAAATGACATTGCAGACAAACAAAAACAAAGAATGAGCCATTAAAAGACCTTTTTTTTTTTTTAAAGACCTTCTTAAAGTAGATTCTTAAAGCAGAAAAAAACGTGATACCAGATGCAAGGCCCAGGAAGCAAGAATAAAAAAAAGAGCAAAGAAACTGGTGAATATGTGGGTAATGCAAATGAAGAGTGAATATATAAAAGGGTAAAAATAGTGTCTCATGGGATTTTTTTTTTTTTAAAAAAAGAGAGAGACTTAAGTGGCAAATCAACAATAGAATAAGTCAGGAAAGAGATAAAGGGAATTAAAGTGTCCAAAAGTTAGGGGGGCACTTGACGGGATGAGCACTGAGTGTTATACAATATGTTGGCAAATCGAACTCCAATAAAAGAATATACAAAAAAAAAAAAAAAACAACCCAAAGTCATTAGCTATATAAGATAGGAATAAAGGGTTTATTTTTATTTTTAATTATCTGTGCATGCAGGATGTGCTGTCTAGGGTAATCACTAGAACATAGAATCTGAGTACAGTGTATGGATAGGAAACAAAAGGAAAAAATAATTTTCTCAGAGAAATGGGAAGAAAGCTGCAACACATCTGTGCTTAGCTGAGGGCTGACTGTTGGAAGTGTTGGAAGTTAGGGAAAATGAAGAATGTATGCAATCAATAGTCATCTCACAGACCAGGAACCTGAATGGAAGTTGAGGTCCATGATAATGATTTTAAAGTGAAGCCAGGATTGTGTGGTTTTCTCTTGCCAAGTTTAGCTGCATCGGTGCAGATGGGCAGAGAGTAGCCAGAGAGTTTCAACAAGACTTTAATGTGGTTAATGTGGGTAGAGGATGTATGCCGTGGTGATTATAATGATGCATCATGGAATTTAAGCTAGGAAAGGAAGGAAATGAGGAAACTAGAAGAAATAGGGGAGGGTTTAATGATGGTGGGAAGTATGGATCGTGGTAGCTCCATCTGGAGTCTGGGTAGCAGAGAGAATGAGCTACAAAGAGTACACATGATAATCAGAGGATAAAATGCTTGAAATTGAGATAATGAAGGGTTCACCATTCTTGATAATGACAAGGTATAGGTATGACTTCATGAATGAGTAATTCACATGGGGTGGAAAGCATGATCATTGGAGGAGATTTCAAGGAGCAAAGAGGCCAAGATCACATATGTTGGTACCAGCATCACTGAAAATTATAACAAGCAGGCTGCATGATTTGTGGGGCCCAGAGAAAATGAAAATGCAAGGATCCTTGTTCAAAAATTATTACTAAGAAACTCAAGCAAGCGACCACACAGAAAGGTTTCAGGACTGGGAAAAGTAGGAAATGAGATCAGAGAAAGACCATGTAGAGCTGTTTGATGAATAGTCTCAGGGTGAGCACAGACCTAGGAGTCCTGACTTCCTAGAGGTATCTGAGGTGAACTTGGATAAAAGGCCAGATGGGATGGGTCCTGGCAGCTCTAGGTAGACATTACTGATGGGATGCCTGGATGGCTCAGCGGTTGAGCGCCTGGCTTTGGCCCAGGGTGTGATCCTGGAGTCCTGGGATCAAGTCCCACATCAGGGTCCTGCATGGGGCCCACTTCTCCTTCTGTCTAAGTCTCTGCCTCCCTCTCTGTGTCTCTCATGAATAAATAAATAAAATCTTTTAAAAAAGACATTACTGATGAGGCAGTGGGCGGTGGTGGGAGGGAGGTGTTGGGAATCCCACGAGGAACAAAATTCTGGCAGCATCAGTGAGGTTCTCTGATGGAGAATGACTCTGGGGTTGACAGATGATCACAAGGAAGACACGTGTGTAGCAGAGTTAAAAAGGAAAAAAAAAAAAAGATGTTTTCTAAATCAGGTATTCCTTGGAGGGAGTATATAGATTAAGCAATAATAGCAAAGATAAAACCCTGGGGAAAAGAAGAGAGGAGCCAGAAAGGGCACCGAAATCAAGAAGCCAGAAGGCAGGAAGACATATTGCTGGAAAACATGGATTTCAAGGAGGGAGAATACCAGCTATAAGAGAGAAGCTGAAAGAGACAGAATTGCTATGAGGTTTCATAAGACAAAGGCTATTGACACTTTTTATATATAACTAAAAATAAGGATTAAATCTCATTTTCTAGGAGATATTTTAATCATACCTGATCTCCCCATTCATTAATCACAGGCATATTAATATCATCAATAAATACAGTCATTTTTCTGCCTCCTGGTGGCCCATATGTGCTTCCCATTCGCTTATCCACGTAGCTTTCCATTGTTCTCTAGAGAAGAGATGTTTGTGTTAAGTGTTAGATTTCAAACCATATTCCTAGAAATGAGGAGTAGGTCTTTCAGAGTAGAACTGAGTTATTTAATATGTATAAATATCATTATTAAAATAGACATTGTAAGATTGAAAAAATACATTATTGGAATATTGATCACTAATTTTATACACAAAGTTCGGCTTCAGCCTCAATATTGGGTCAAAATAGGCTGTATGGATTTGGCTTCAATCTCAACCTTAGGAAAGCTAATAGCCAAATGCCAAGTGCAGCTCCATTTCCCACACACACACATTAGGTTTTATATGCATATACACTTTACTGTCATCACCACTCAAAACATTTAAGATGTTGATTACCTCAGCAAATGATAGGTTTTACCTGAAACATTATGGGTTCTGTGGCAGATGAAAAGTTTAGACTTTTGGATAACTGTACTTCAGGATCATATTTTTTCATATAGGCCTTAACCATTACAGTTTTTGCAGTTCCCTGCTCTCCGGTGAGCAAAACAGCCTGTAATCATCAGATAATTGTTGTAAGGTGTTTAGCTTTAAATATCTTATGGTTCTGGTTGCTAATTTTTTAATGTAAAAATTAATACAACTAATTTTAATTACTTTTTAGAATTAGACCCACATCAAAATAAATCCTAAAGATAAATAATCAATCAATAAATCCTACTTCAATTAAAGATATGAATGTAAAATGTGTACTATAACTATGCTGGAAGAAAATATGGGTAAATATTCATGTGACCATGGGAGTAGGGAGCGACTCTGTGAGCAGAGCAGACCCCCACTTTCCTTAGCAGTTCAGGGGTTATTAAGTTGGAATATATCCTGGGCCTCATTTTTCACATGTGTTTCCCTTAAATGGCACTACCTCCAGCCCTTTGTCCTGGAGCTTAATTATTCAACCTATAGCATGAGAAAAGGGATGTGCTTCATACAGGCTTGTGATTAGCTAAAAAACTATCAAACTTACTTTCTGTTGCTTTGCGATGGTGTCTATCAAAAAATTTGTTCTAACATTGTCAACATTTGGAACCAAAATTGATGAATATTCTGGAATACTGTCAGTTGGATAATAATATGGCTGAAGTTTCTTATTCCAGTGCTCCCAGTCTCCTATACAGTAAGTAAAAATTCATCTTCAAAAAACTGCATTCTTTGAAAGTGATCTCAAAATATAAAAATGAAAGGCTATATAAACAACCAACAGAATAATAGGAACATTTTAAACATTTTCCAAAAATATGTAAGCATATCTGCTTATATAATATATATGGCATTTGATCATTTAAGTTTGTTTTGTCTCTTTATAAGGTCAGTTTTTAAACTTCTAAATCATTCATCTAGAGAGACCTGGCCTGAAATAGAATTAGAATTGACTAGTGGTAAAAACCAATGACATGTTTAGTATTTAGTAGGTAACCCACATCAACTGAAAGGGTGGCAAAGACCAAAAAGGGGTAACTGATTAGCGGATGTAGAATGTTTGCCATGGGAAGTGGGGAAAATAAAACTAGCCCTAACCCTAATGAATAAAGTACCCAGGCTCCTGACTACTAGTTTATTTTTATTTTTTTTTAATTTTTTATTTATTTATGATAGGAACACAGTGAGAGAGAGACAGAGACACAGGCAGAGGGAGAAGCAGGCTCCATGCACCGGGAGCCCGACGTGGGATTCGATCCCGGGTCTCCAGGATTGCGCCCTGGGCCAAAGGCAGGCGCCAAACCGCTGTGCCACCCAGGGATCCCATGACTACTAGTTTATTAACTGATAGTATATAATTAGTAATTTACTGGTTGGTATTATTGGTATAATAAGAATTATTATCACATTTCATCAATTCTAAAAAAGTTTAGTTATATTTTAGCATATCTGGAATGTGCCTTACAATCTATGAAGACTTGTAATCATTACTGGCTAGGTAAACTTGATCAGAGATGTTCCCATTGTTGCCATTTAAATTACTTGCATTGTTGGTATTGTTTTGTTCACTTCCACTGGCATTTTAAATGTCTCCAGAAATATCGTACTATGATCCAGGATTGTTCCAAAAAAAGTTGCTGTGTACACACAATGCATGAAAACAGAGCAGGGGAGCATGCATTTGAGTGTAGCAAAGAAAATATTCAGCATTTGAGGAATAACCTCAGTTTCAAATTTCCTTGCAAAATATCAAGTTATATGTTAAACTGTATGTTTAACTTTTAAGAAACAGAGAAACTGTTTTTTTTAAGTGGCTATACCAGTGTACAATATGAGAGTTCCAGTTCCACGTTCTCACCGATATTTGGTGGAACTAATCTCATTTTAGTCATTCTGGTGGCTGTGTAATGATAAACCATTATAGTTTCAGTTTGCATTTCCTCAATAACGAATGCTGTGGAATATCTTTTCACATGCTTTTTTCCAGCATTTATAAATCTTTGGTGAAGCATCTATTTAAATTTATGGCCCATTTTTAAAAATTGGGCTTAGCTGTCTACCAATTATTATGGAATTGCTAGAGTCCTTTATGTATTCTGTATTAGATTATTTTATCAGATATGTATTTTTTTATTAAGTTTCTTATTTTAATTACAGTATAGTTAACATTAGTTTCAGGGTCCAAGGTAGTGATTCAACAGTTCCATACATCACCTGTGTTCATCACAACATGTGCACTACTTAATCCCCATCACCTATCTTACCCATCCCCCCACCACAAAGGTGCCTGGAGTTTAGCACCGGCCTTTGGCCCGGGGTGCGATCCTGGAGACCCAGGATCGAGTCCCATGTCGGCTCCCAGCATAGAGCCTGCTTCTCCCTCTGCCTGTGTCTCTGCATCTCTCTCTCTTCTCTTCTCTATGTCTATCATGAATAAGTAAATAAAATCTTAAAAAAAAAAAAAAGGTGCCTGGAGTTGTATCAATTCTCTATATATTTGGATACTCTTTATCAGCTATGTCATTTGCAAATATCTTCCTCCATTCTCTAGGTTGCCTTTTAGTTTTGTTGATTGTCTCCTTCACTGCACAGAAGCTTTTTATTTTATAGTCCCAACAGTTTACTCTTGCCTTTGTTTCCCTTGCTTAAGGAGAAATATCTAGAAAAATGTTACTATAGCTGATGTCAGATAATATACTATCTATGCTGTCTTGTAGGATTTTTATGGTTTCAGGTCTCACATTTGGGTCTTTAATCCATTTTGAGTTCACTTTTGTATATGGTGTAAGAAAGTGGTCCAGTTTCATTCTTTTGCATGTAGCTGTCTAGTTTTCCCACCATTTGTTGAAGAGATAGTCTTTTCCCATTAGATATTCTTTCCTCCTTTGTAGAAGATTAATTGTCCATATCACTATGGGTTTATTTCTGGGTTTTCTATTCTGTTTAATGGATCTCTGTGTCTGTTTTTGTACCAATATCCATACTGTTGAGATTACTATGGCTTTGTTATATAACTTGAAGTTTGGAATTGCAACACCTCCAGTTTTCTTTTTCTTTTTTAAGATCCCTTTGGCTATTTGGGGTCTTTTGTGTTTCAATACAAACTTTAGGACTGTTCTAGTTCTGTGAAAAATGCTGTTGGGTCTTCTGATAGGTCTTCTGATAGGTCTTCTGCATTAAATCTGAAGATTGCTTTGGGTAGTATAGATATTTATCAATATTTGTTCTTCCAATCCATAAACATGGATTGGAATGTCTTTCCATTCCTCTGTGTCATCTTCAGTTTCCTTCATCAATTTTTGAAATAGTTTGAGAATAGGTATTATATTAACTCTTCATTAAATGTTTGGTAGAATTTGCCTATGAAGCTGCCTGATCCTGGACTTTTGTTTGTTGGGAACTTTTTGATTACTGACTGAATTTCATTGCTGGTAATTGTTGGTCTGTTTAAATTTTCTATTTCTTCTGCTTCCAGTTTTGATAGGTTATATGTTTCTAGGAATTTATCTGTTTCTTCTAGGTTGTTCAATTTATTGACATAGTTTTTCATAATGTTCTCTTACAATTGTTCCTATTTCTGTAATGTTGATTGCTATTTCTCCTCTTTCATTTGTGATTTTGTTTATTTGGATATACTCTCTCTCTCTTTCTGATGACTCTGGCTAGAGGTTTATCAATTTTGTTGATCTTTCCAAAGAACCAACTCCTGGTTTCATTGATATGTTCCTTTGTTTTTTTAAATTTCTGTATCACATATTTCTGCTTTAATCTTTATTATTTCCTTCCTTCTCTTGGTTTTGGGGTTTTGTTTGTTCTTTTTCCTATCTCCTTCAGGTGTAAGTTTAGGTCATTTGAGATTTTTCTTGCTTCTTGAATTATTGCTACAACTTCCGTCTTAGAACTGCTTTTGCTACGTCCCAAAGATTTTGGACCATTGTGTTTTCATTTTTGTTTCTATGTAATTCTTTATTTCTTCTCTGATTTCCTCATTGGCCTATTCATTGCTTAGTAGCATATTATTTAACCTCCATGTATTTGTGCTTTTTCCAGATTTTTTCTTGTGAATTCTAGTTTCATAGGATTGTGGTCAGAAAAGATGCATGGTATGATTTCAATCTTCTTGAATTTGTTGGGGCTGGTTTCATGGGCTAATAGGTCATCTCTTCTGGAGAACATTCCGTCTGCACTTGGAAAGAATGGTATTCTCCTGTTTTAGGATGGAGTGTTCTGAATATATCTGTTAAATCCATCTGGTCCAGTGTGTCATTCAGAGCCACTGTTTCCTTATTGATTTTCTGTTCAGATGATCTGTCCATCAATGTATGTGGGGTATGGATATCCCCTACTATTACTGTATTATTATAGATTATTTCCTTTATGTTTGTTATTAACTGTTTTATGTATTTGGGTGCTCCCATATTGTGTGAATACATATTTACAATTGTTATAGCTTCTTGTTGGATTGTCCCCTTTATTATTATTATAGTTGGGGCATAAATATCTACAATTATATCTCCTTGATGGATAGACCCCTTAATTATGATATAATGCTCTTCTTCATCTGTTACAGTCTTTAGTTTAAAACCTAGCTTGCCTGATATAAGTATGGCTATTCCAGCTTTCTTTTGACATGCATTAGCATGATAGATGGTTCTCCATCCCCTCACTTTCAGTCTGCAGGTGACTTTAGGTCTAAAATGAGTCTTTTGTAGACAGCATATAGATGGAATATTGTTTCTTAATCCACTCTGTTATCCTATGTCTTTTGATTGAAACATTTAGTCTATTTACATTCAAAGTAATTATTGATATTTATTTATTGCCATTTTGTTACTTGTTTTGTGGTTGTTTTTGTAGTTTTTTTCTGATCCTTTTTTTTCTTTCACTATTTGTCAGCTTTCTCTAGTGATATAGTTGAATTTCTTTCTCTTCATTCTTTGCACATCTATCTCTGGTTTTTGATTTGTGGTTACCACTAAGTTTGCATATAACATCTTCTGCATATAGCAATCTATATTAAGCTGATGGTTGCTTAAGTTTGGATGCTAATTTTAAATAGTATATTAAAATTTCAATTTACAATTGTTTGTTGTGAGTATATAGAAATACAACCTATTATTGTATATTGTCCTTTTATCCTATGACCTTGCTACTCATATATTAGTTCTAATAACTTTTTTGAGGATTGTTTACAGATGGTCATATTGTCTTGTTCTTTTCCAACCTGTACATTTTAGCCATTGTACAGAGGTATACTTGTTCTTTTTCAATCTGTAGATATTTTATTTATTTGTTTGTTTTTGTGTGTATGTATTCCTTGCCTTATTACACTGACTAGAACCTCTAGTACAACATTGAATAGTGGTGGTGAGAAAGAACATCCTTTTTCTGTTGCTGATCTTGGAAAGGAAGTATTCAGTCTAATGCTGGCTTTTTTGTAGATGCCCTTTGTCAAATGATAAAGTTCCTATTCCTAGTTTACTGAGAGTTTCATGAAAGGGTATTAAATTTTGTCAAATGCTTCTGCATCTACTTAGATGACTGATGGTTTGTTTGTTTTTTTTAGTCTGTTAATATGATTAATTATATTGATCGTATTTTGAATGTTAACCCAATCCTCCATTCATAGAATAAATGTTCACTTGGATTTATTTAACCTGTTGAATTTTTTTAAAGATTTTATTTATTTATTCATGAGAAACACAGAGAGGAGAGAGAGAGGCAGAGACACAGGCAGAGGGAGAAGCAGGCTCCATGCAGGGAGCCCGACATGGGACTGGATCCCAGGTCTCCAGGATCAGGCCCTGGGTGGAAGGTGGCGCTAAACCACTGAGCCACCCGGGCTTCCCTTTGTTGAAATGTTATTAAGAAATGTGTGTTGGGGCACCTGTCTGGCTCAGTCAGTAGAGCATGCAACCCTAAATCTCAGGGTCATGAGTTCAAGCCACATTGGATATGGAGCCTACTTAAAATTAAATTTTTTTATAAGTATTCCTAAGAAATACTGATCTATAGTCTACTTTTCTTATAATGTATTTCTCTGGTTTTTATATCAGGATAACATTGTCCTTATAAAATTATCTGGGATATGTTTCTTCCTTACATTTTATATGTTTTAGGAGCATTTCTGTAAAATTGGTATTATTTCTTCCTTAAGTATTTGGTGGAATTCACCAATAATGCCATCTGGGCCTGGAGTTTTCTTTGTAAGAAGGTTTATAACTATACAGTTTTTTTTTTTAAGATTTTATCTATTTATTCATGAGAGAGAGAGAGGCAAAGACACAGACAGAGGGAGGAGCAGGCTCCACGCAGGGAGCCCGACATGGGACCCGATCCCAGGACTCCAGGATCACGCCCTGGGCCGAAGGCGGTGCTAAACCGCTGGACCACCAGGGCTGCCCAACTATACAGTTTTTTAGTGAATATAGGGATATGGAAGGTATCTATTTTTTCTTGATGACGTTTAGTTTGTATCTTTCAAGGAATTTGTCTATTTCATCTATATTGTCAAATGTACTTTCATACCATTGTTTTTAGTATTCACTTCTTATTTTTTTAATGTCTATAGGGTCTGTAGGAATGTTCCCTCTTTCATTCCTGGTCACTGATAATTTACATCTTCTCTCCCCCCCCCCCAACACCCCTATATCTCTGTTAAGAGATTTATCAATTTTGTGGATCTTTTCAAAGAGCCATCTTTTGATCGGCTCTGGATTTTAACAGAATTCCTACCTAGATTCAAGGGTGCATTTCCTTGTTAGTTTGCATTTTGAGTGAGAGCTCCTTTTTATGATCCCAAATCTTTAAGAGCATCACATCACACACAGAATTACTGGTTAAAGATGGCCAGATGAAAAAAATTCACTTACTTCTCAGTGTCATTATAGAGCCTTTTACAATACAAACTTTCAGTTAATCCCTATTTTCAGTATGATTCTTCCACTCTCAGATGTGTCTAGTGTCCTCCAAGCCTAGGCAACTCTGTAGTTCACATTCTCCAAACACTAATTCTTCAGTCTTTAGTTAGTGTGCGGTGAATGCAGTTGTCTAACAGTATGACTTTGGAAAGAGGACACAAAGCTCTGCTTCCTAAACAGACTTATGAGCAGCCCTCTGGTTTTTACCTCTACCTTCACTTCGGTTTCCAATTCTCGAGCCCTTTGAAGGTCCTGTGGCCTACATTACATTGCTTCTCAACTCTTCCCACTGTCAGTTTAGGACGAACCTGGCCCAGGGTGCTAAATCAAGTGCCACTTACCTTTCTCACTATCTTGCTTTCAAAATGCTATTATTGCTGTCTACCCTCTTGTTCTTTTGAGTTTATACATTAAAACAAAAACAAATGCTTTTGCCGCTTTGGGGTTTTAGGAAGAATCAGAGGTAAAAACATTTTTTTTGGAGACATGTTTTATCTTCTCTGGAACCTAGAAGAATTGGAGGTACACTCTGGGTAAAGGGTACCAAATTCAAGGGCATTTCTCTTAGAGACAGGAAAATTGGGCCCTGTCACACACAGGAAGCTGGGGGCTGAGGTGACACACTGGATTTTTGCCAAGTCTGCCTCATGTAGCTAGGACCCCATCTGCTTGGTTCATTCTCTAACTATTCTGACATTTCCAACAGGGAAGTTGTAGGATTGATCTGTTATTGCATCATAAAGAATCTATGTCCTCTACACTGCTACCTTTGCTCTTCAAGCACCAGAAAGTACATAAGAGGTATTGCCAACTTACTTACACAAGATTTCACTTAGGCCACTCCAAAAAGAGGAGAAGCCTCGAGTCCCTTACCAGGTCCCAGCATGGCCAATACACAAAATTCTTCTATTCTTTGTATATATATATGCCTTTTAAAAATGACATTAGCAATCATGTTATTTATACTTGGCTTAACGTTTCCCCATAGAATAATTCATGGAAGTTTATGTTTTTCTCATTGAAAAAGAGATCATCTCAGGGCACTTGGGTGGCTCAGTGGCTAAGCATCTGCCTTTGGCTCAGGGCGTGATCCTGGGTCCTGGGGTCAAGTCCTACATCAAGCTCCCTGTGAGGAGACTGCTTCTCCCTCTGTCTATGACTCTGCTTCTCTCTGTGTGTTTCTCATGAATAAACTCGAAAGAAAAGAAAAAGAAAGAAAGAAAGAAAGAAAGAAAGAAAGAAAGAAAGAAAGAAAAAGAGATTATCTCTCATTTCAGGTGTAATCTCTGTACTTACCATAATCAGTAACATAAAACTCATACATGGTCTGATTTGTGCCTTTAGGTATTTCTGGTAAGTCTAACTTGCTTCCATGACTTCGTATAAAGGCCTCAAGCTTTTCTCTGCTTTCCAGTTCCAAAAGGGCTCCTAAACTCCACATTAGGCCAAACACAAATAATTTGTGAAGATGTTCGACACATGAAACACCGCCTTCTTCTTTGGAGGGAATTAAACCTTCCAGTAGATTGAGAGACTGGAAATAGTTTAATACAAGAAAATAAATTTTTGTAGTCAAATTTTTGAAACATAAATTTTTAAATAAGAAACTTAAAAGAAGGAGGAAAAGGGGGAAGAAAAAATATATCTCTAGATATAGCTTGATCACTGTCCTACAGCAAACAGCATTTAGAGAAAAGTCATCCTGCTTTCAATAGTTTTCTTGGACTGGCAGAAAAATGCCAAAATGGGAGACTGGGGGTGTGATTTCTAACCCCAGCTCATGCCACCAACTTCACTGAGCCTCAGTTTCCAGATCTGAAAAACAAAGGGCCTAAACTAGATGTGGGGTTTGTTTGTTTGTTTAGACTATATGTTTTCTAGGGTAGTTTCTGGATAGAAGGTTTAGTGACTCCAAATTTTCTACACCTCAGATTGTATTTGTTTTTCACTTTTTGCAGGGCTCAGCAAACTGTGGCCCCAGAGGCCCAGCCACCTGTTTGGCAAATAAAGTTTTCCTGAAACACAGTCACACTCATTCACATAGACACTGTCTCTGGCTGCCTTTGCAATACAGCAACAGATGTGAGTGGTTGAGAGGGACAGTTGTGCAAACATTTGCCTAAATATTTGCTACCCACTCATTTAAGGAAAAGTGTGCCAACTCCCATATGGCATCAGAAAGCAATGTATCTACAGTAAGACATTCTCAGTCTTGCAAAACAAAATTAATTCAATTAATTCAAGATAAGATTTTCATTCATATTATGCATTTTAAAGTAATTACTAAATAGTTTGTTGATTTGGGCCCTTATGTATTAATTCTTATCTTCCCACCTTCACTGACTGGCATCCCTTCTTAAACTAAGAAAAAAAACAAAGCACCAGAATGGATCATAAAAGATCACCTAAAGCAGGAGAGCCCTTCAAAATCTATGATTAATTCTGCTTCCCTCCTGCCCCCCCACCCCCCACCAAAGACTATTAAGGAAAACTCACTGAGTTTGGGGGATGGGGGAACACACACACACACACAATGCTAGAAACTACTTGGAAAATTGTTTAAAAGTTTTCCCTATCTATAAACTCTAAATTTGCAATGCTGAGATTGCCATTTGAGTTTTCTTGCTTGTCATCAGATCTTTTTTGTGCTTTTCTGTAGGACTGCCTGCTTTATTTATTTTGTCTAGTGTCATTATTGGATGCACTTTCTGGGAAGGTTACTAAGCTTGACGGTGGGAGAGATAGATCATTCCTCTTCCCCTGCCAACACCCACCCTGGGCAGAGAAAATAATAAAGCAGATGGTAGTAAAATCATTAATGAAATCTTACAAAATCTTTAACAGGAATCAAACTTCACCAAACCTTCACAGCCATATCATCAAAGTATTTCTATGGATTGAATGAATTTTCTATTTGAGACCTGGCCTCTAAGCTGCAAGAGGGTGGGCAGAAAGTCTCCAATCTAAATAGTGAATGTACATAATCTCACCTGCATGATATAGTTGCACTCCAGGAGCTGCATTTTTGGATTGAGGCTTAGTTTCATATACGTATATATATCTTCAAATATTTTATCATACAGGTCGAGGAAGACAGAAGCTTCCTGTGTAGTGCGCTTCTTCAACCATGCCTGCAACAGAGAAACAGAACCTCCGTTTATGAAGGAAGTGACCCCGGGGAAGAGCCTGGGCACGCTCACCTGGGTCTCAGGTCCCCACCTGCAATATCGCCCTCCAACTGAGCGCAGAGCTGCTGATATAAACCATGCCCATCCTGGAGACCGTGGCAGGAGAAGCATTTTCAATATTATGGACTTCAAACAGAAGCTTACAACTAGGGGCCATGGGGATGCGATCTCCATTGGCCAGCGTGAGGGTTTTATTGTCATCCAACACAGAATTTAAGTTCTCGATCCAAATGGCATCCACAGGGCCATCTAAGATTAAGAAAATGTTTTCACCTGCAAATAATTAAAAGAGAAAAAATCACTTTTCACCTGCAAAAAAATTTAAACATGGTGTTATTTAACTGGGGTGAGGGAGGGGGGTACGGGGATGGGGGAGGTTCACAGAAGAAAGCTGACATGTACCTTTTTTAGCTTTTAATGTTTTTCTCCACAGAGTGGAAAAAATCCCATCTGTCCAGTCATTAGTAGCAGTGTCCAGTCTGCCAAACATCTGAGGCGCAGTAATCGCTTTGGGATTCATTCGCATCTCTCTGTGAGGCCTCCCACACTCGGTTAATGCCTTCATCAAAATTGTTATGACAGTTGTCTTCCCAGAACCACTGGGCCCTAGAGTCATCAAACCATGACGCACCAGAGATGTCTCATATAACTGCACAACAGGGCAATCAATTGAAAAATGTAACTAATGAGTCTCTTGCTGACATTTGCAGAAGCAGCGTGCTGAAATTTAAACGGCTTTAAGTAAGCTCCTACTAAAGTAACTAGTTCGCTATTTAAAAGATGAAAAAATGCCCTCCCCCAAATGGTTTCACTAGATGTAGGTAGCAAATGAGCACCAGAGTTACAAAAAAAAAAAAAAAAAAAAAAAAAAAGAAGATAAGTGATTAAAATTATGACAGTGTGAAACTCGAATGACATTTTGGAAATAATAAACTCGGGATCTAGGTTTTGCTTCTCAAACTACTATTCCTGGTGATTTGGGTTTGCCCATAACAGGTTTTTCCAGGCACAAGCTTTCTGTGCATTCAATGTGATGATGCCGCCTCCTGGTGGGCGATAGCAGCAAAGCAAACCATCACAGTGAAGACCAGCTTGAGGGGAGGATGTCCCTGCAACCGATTTGTTCAGGCAATGCTCCCAGGAGAAACTGACAAGGAGGTAGGGGAAGCAGGACAGGAAGGGGAAGTCAGACAGGGTGCGATCGAGGACAAAATCCTTTAGAGGGAAGCCTTAACACAGGTCCTGCGGGGCACGCTGGAATGTAAGTAACACCTGCGTTTGTTCACAGGGAAGCAAGGGAGCTTGACTCTACTACTCACTCCATCACCCATCAGCCTTTAACTAAGGAGAGTTTGGTTTAGGGGGGATGGAAAATAAACTCCCAGGCAGTGCCTGCTAGCCAAGTGGCTCCAGTCGTCCTGAAAGGATGGTGAGCGTGGGCTATTAGATTCACGCAGAAGCCAGGGAAGGGGCACAGGGTTAGGGTAAAGGAGATTCAAGGAGACATACTAAGAACAAGACAGGGTCTGTTACAACGTCCTCTCTATTGTTTTCTTAATAAAAATAAGAAGTCAAAAGCTCACAGCTGATCAGAAGCAGAATTTATATTATTCTACCATTTTAGAGGAAAATGCATTACTACTATAACCCATCATTTAGAAGCAGCAAAGACACAGCCCATCACATTCTGTTCAAGAGTAACACTATTGACACTGGGTACCACCACCATATTCTAGTCCCCTACCCACTGAGATGACTATGACTTTAGTATTCAATATACTAGATGCATATGTCACATAGGAAATTTTGAAAAATTTCCCAGAAATTGAAAAAAAAAGTGTTTAATGGCTTCCAATCCATGGGTGATGAAAAATACTTAAAAACTGTTCCTCACATATTTTTCTATGAAACTTGGATATGTCTTAGACACTCTCACTTCTCGTAATCTGGCAAGAACAGTAAGTTAAAATAAGAACTGTTACTTTTCAAATGCAGTTCTTAACACCCTCCACAATTTCAGCTCCCTCATTTCCAAACGCCCTGGAAAATACTCCTGAAACATCAGGCCCATAGAAATTTAATCCTCCATCTCCACCAGTCCTTCCTGACTCTGCTGAGTCAACTGTTGGGTGTCACAAGGATGAAATGTGATGGACAAAAAGACACCAAGAGACACAGGCAAAGGATTAAAATTTTAGTGCAGGTGTGAACTTGTCCATACCCAAAGCAGAAGTAAAGCAGCATTCCCGGATTCCTCAGACCCCATGCCCATGAAGGTCCCCAGCTATGAGTGATACTGCCAGACAGACACAAGAAGCTAGCAGGGTCATTCCATCTCCCCAGCTTTTTATAACCTACTTGAGGCACCTAGGTGGCTCAGTGGTTGAGCGCCTGCCTTTGGCTCAGGTCGTGATCCCAGGGTCCTGGGATCGAGTCCCGCATTGGGCTCCCTGTGAGGAGCCTGGTTCCCTCTCTGCCTCTCTCTGTGTGTCTCTCACAAATAAATAAATAAAATCTAAAAAAAAAAAACCCTACTCTCCTCCCAACTGTTCTTGAGATTCTGGCTACTGCCCAACCTGCTCCCCAGAAATAGGTAATCTCAGTAAATCACTGCTTGTTTACTGCAAGGCAGGGTCAATCCGCACTCTCTCTCTCTCTCTCTAGGATCAACACATCCTCCTGAGGACTCTGCTTGCAAGGATGTTTTTCATTTACTTTCAACCTTTACATTAAGTAAAACTAATATCCTGCATTCTTCTCTTCAAATGGTGATCTTTTGACAACACACACTTGTTATGATACTGGTAATAGATTAAAATGTCTTTACCTGCACAAGTTTGAGATTCCAGGGCGGGTGGTTAATCAAACCTTCTATCTGAACCTGGTTGGCTACTGCAGCTTGCAGTTCCACATAGGTACTACTATCCAGTTGTAATCCTGGAAACAGGTCATTGATTAAGCTGAGGAACAGGGGTTCATCTTCATCAACCTAAGATGGCAGAGAATAAATATACTTCTTCAGCCAACAAATAATTATGGGCCGGTGAGGAAGGTCATAGCACTTATTATATCACTAGATGCCCAGAAAATTATATACCACTCTCTTACCATGACTTGTATCCTCTAGAACCAATTGCTAAACACTACCTCTGAATCCATATTACCTATAGCATTGTACCCAGAGCTCTTTGGCATTCAACATCTTCTACAGTCTACTGCTCAAGGTTTGATCTCATTACTTTATCATAGGAATTCCATGCGTCTCACAAACAGGTGTGTGGGTTAACTTTAAAAACATGCAAGTAATAGTCCCAGCCCCATGAAAATAGAGTATTAATATTCCATTTAGATTAGGAAAATAGGGGATCCCTGGGTGGCTCAGCGGTTGAGCGCCTGCCTTTGGCCCAGGGCATGATCCTGGAGTCCCGGGATCGAGTCCCACATTGGGCTCCCTGCATGGAGCCTGCTTCTCCCTCTGCCTGTGTCTCTGCCTCTCTCTCTCTCTCTCTCTGTCTCTCATGAATAAATAAATAAAAATCTGAAGAAAGAAAGAAAGAAAGAAAGAAAGAAAGAAAGAAAGAAAGAAAGAAAGAAAGAAAAAATAGCCATAACCCTACCTGCCTGGCTCATCCAACAGTGGCTGGAAAACCATCAGAGCAGTGCTCTGCCTTCCTTACAAGCTGTAGGTTTGAGAAAACTAACTCTAATTAATCCTCATTAATATCAATATCGCCGTGTTCCCAACTGCTGGCCCCTTTGATATCTCCTAATTCTCTGGGACTCCTCTGTTGCCTTCTGGAATTCCTGCCTAGCAGTTTCAAGAAGACTTTATCCTCTGAAAGGGGCAGAGGATTTGGCGTCAGAAAGTCTTGTGGTTTTTTTGTTCCAGCTTCTCAACTGACTGTGATTGTGGGTGAGTCTTCTAGACTTGGTTTCCTCAAAAGGCAAATGGCAATGAGCACACTAGCCATTCATACCCTACAGAGTTGCTGAGACACAACCAAGACAATTATCACCGAAAAAAACTCTGTAATGGTAGGGAGCCACTGGATGTTAGTTGTTAGTTTCTGTAACTAGACTGGGAGCTTCCTAAGAACCATTTCTTCCTCTTTCTCTTGTGCTCCCAGGGCATAGGCACAATATGTAACACATAGATCCCTTTTCTTTTAATGTTCCAAAATTTTTTATTTTATCTTTAAAAAAAAAAGATTTTATTTATTTACTCAGTAGAGACACAGAGAGAGAGAAAGAGGCAGGGAGAGAGGCAGAGGGAGAAGCAAGTTCCATGCAGGGAACCCGATGTGGGACCCGATCCCGGGACCCCAGGATCACTCCCTGGGCCCAAGGCAGACATTCAGCCACTGAGCCACCCAGGCATCCCCCCAATTTTTTAAATTTTTTAAATTTTTAAAATTTGTTTTTATTGAAGTTCGATTTGCCAACATAAAGTATAAAACCCAGTGCTTATCCCATCAAGTGCCCTCCATGCCCATCACCCAGTTACCCCAACCCCCTGCCCACTTTCCCTTCCCCAACCCTTTCTTCATTTCTGAGTTAGGAGTCTCTCATGCTTTGTCTCCCTCAATAGTTTTTCCCACTCAGTTCCCCTCCTTTCCCTTTTAATTCCTGTCACTATTTCTTATATTCTCCATATGAGTGAAACCATATAACGATTGTCCTTCTCTGATTAACTTACTTCACTCAGCATAACACCCTCCAGTTCTATCCACGTTGAAGCAAATGGCAGATATTTGTCCTTTCTGATGGCTGACTAATGTTCCATTGTATATATAGACAACATCTTCTTTATCCATTTATCTGTTGAAGGACATTGTGGCTCCGTCCACAGTTTGGCTATTGTGGACATTGCTGCTATGAACATTGGGGTGCAGGTGTCCCAGTATTTCACTGCATCTGTATCTTTGGGGTTAATCCCCAGCAGTGCAATTGCTGGGTCGTAGGGCAGGTCTATTTTTAACTCTTTGAGGAACCTCCACACAGTTTTCCAGAGTGGCTGCACCAGTTCACATTCCCACCGACAGTGCAGGAGGGTTTGCCTTTCTCCACATCCTCTCCAACATTTGTGGTTTCCTGTCTTGTTAATTTTCCCCATTCTCACTGTGGTGAGGTGGTATCTCATCGTGGTTTTGATTTGTATTTCCCTGATGGCAAATGAGGCAGAGCATTTTCTCATGTGCTTGTTGGCCATGTATAGGTCTTCTTTGGTGAAATTTCTGTTCATGTCTTTTGCCCATTTCATGATTGGATTGTTTGTTTCTTGGCTGTTGAGTTTAATACGTTCTTTATAGATCTCGGATACTAGCCCTTTATCTGATATGTCATTTGCAAGTATCTTCTCCCATTCTGTAGGTTGTCTTTTAGTTTAGTTTTGTTGACTGTTTCTTTTGCTGTGCAGAAGCTTTTTATCCTGATGAAGTCTCAATAGTTCATTTTTGCTTTTGCTTCTCTTGCCTTCATAGATGTATCTTGCAAGAAGTTGCTGTGGCCAAGTTCAAAGAGGGTGTTGCCTGTGTGTTCTCTAAAATTTTGGTGCTTCTCTCACATTTAGATCTTTCGTCCATTTTGATTTATCTTTGTGTATGGTGCAAGAGAATGGTCTAGTTTCATTCTTCTGCACGTGGCTGTCCAATTTTCCCAGCACCATTTATTGAAGAGACTGTCCTTTTTTTTTTTTAATTAATTTTTATTGGTGTTCAATTTACCAACATACAGAAAAACACCCAGTGCTCATCCCGTCAAGTGTGTCCTTTTTCCAGTAGATAGTCTTTTCTGCTTTGTCGAATATTAGTTGACCATAGAGTTGAGAGCCCATCTCTGGGTTCTCTATTCTGTTCCATTGATCTATGTGTCTGTCTTTGTGCCAATACCACACTGTCTTGATGATCACAGCTTTGTAGTACAACCTGAAATCTGGCATTGTGATGCCCCCGGATCTGGTTTTCTGAAAAATATTCCTCTGGCTATTCGGGGTCTTTTCTGATTCCACACAAATCTGAAGATTTGTTCCAACTCTCTGAAGAATGTCCATGGTATTTTGATAGGGATTGCATAAAATGTGTAAATTGCCCTGGGTAACATTGACATTTTCACAATATTAATTCTTCCAATCCATGAACATGGAATGTTTTTTCCATCTCTTTGTGTCTTCCTCAATTTCCTTCAGAAGTATTCTGTAGTTTTTAGGGTATAGATCCTTTACCTCTTTGGTTAGGTTTATTCCTAGGTATCTTATGCTTTTGGGTGCAATTGTAAATGGGATTGACTCCTTAATTTCTCTTTCTTCAGTATCATTGTTAGTGTGTAGAAATGCCACTGATTTCTGGGCATTGATTTTGTATCCTGCCACACTGCTGAATTGCTGTATGAGTTCTAGCAATTTTGGGGTGGAGTCTTTTGGGTTTTCTATGTACAGTGTCATGTCATCTGTGAAGAGGGAGAGTTTGACTTCTTCTTTGCCAATTTGAATGCCTTTTATTTCTTTCTGTTTTCTTATTGCTGAGGCTAGGAGTTCTAGTATTATGTTGAATAGCAGTGGTGAGAGTGGAAATCCCTGTCATGTTCCTGATTTTAGGGGAAAGGCTTTCAGTTTTCCCCCATTGAGAATGATATTCACTGTGAGTTTTTCATAAATGGCTTTTAAGATATTGAGGAATGTTCCCTTTATCCTTACACTTTGAAGCATTTTAATCAGGAATGGATGCTGTACTTTGCCAAATGCTTTCTCTGCATCTATTGAGAGGATCATATGGTTCTTGTTTTTTCTCTTGTTGATGCGATCTATCACGTTGATTGCTTTATGAGTGTTGAGCCACCCATAAATCCCACTTGGTCATGGTGAATAATCTTCTTAATGTATTGTTGGATCCTATTGGCTAGTATCTCGTTGAGAATTTTTGCATCTGTCTGCATCAGGAATATTGGTCTATAAATCTCCTTTTTGGGGAGGTCTTTGGTTTGGGGATTAAGGTGATCCTGGCCTCACAAAATGAGTTTGGAAGTATTCCGTCCCTTTCTATCTTTCAGAACAGCTTTAGTAGAATAAGTATTATTTCTTCTTTAAATGTTTGATAGAATTCCCCTGGGACTTTTGTGTCTTGGGAGGTTTTTGATGGCTGCTTCAATTTCCTCACTGATTATTGGCCTGTTCAGGTTTTCTATTTTTTCCTGTTCCAGTTTTGGTAACTTGTGGTTTTCCATACAAGCATTCATTTCTTCTAGATCACCTAATTTGTTGGCATATAGCTACTCATAATACATTTTTAAAATCGTTTGTACATCCTTGGTATTGGTTGTGATCTCTCCTCTTTCATTCATGATTTTATTAATTTGAGTCTTTTCTCTGTTCTTTCTCCAACTCCTTTAGGTGCAAGGTTAGCTTGTGTATTTGATTTTTTCCTTTTTTTTTTTTTTGAAGGAGTCTTGTATTGCAATATATTTCCCTCTTAGGACTGCTTTTGCTATATCCCAAAGATTTTGAATGGCTGTATTTTCATTTTCATTACTTTCCATGAATCTTTTTAATTCTTCTCTAATTTCCTGGTTGACCCATTCATCTTTTAGTAGGATGTTCTTTAACCTCCATGTGTTCGAGTTTCTTCCAAATTTCTTCTTGTGATTGAGTCTAGTTTCAAAATATTGTGGTCTGAAAATATACAAGGGACAATCTCTATCTTTTGGTATCAGTTGAGACCTGATTTGTGACCCAGTATGTGGTCTATTCTAGAGAAAGTCCCATGTGCAGTTGAGAAGAATGTGCATTCAATTGTGTTCAGATGGAAAGTTCTGTATATATCTGTGAAGTCTACTTGGTCCAGTGTATCATTCAAGGCCCTTGTTTCTTTGGTGGTGTTCTGCTTAGAATATCTGTCATTTACTGAGAATGCTGTGTTGAAGTCTCCTACTATTAGTTTTATTATCTAAGTATCTCTTTACTTTGGTTATTAATTGATGGATATATTTAGCAGCTCCCACATTAGAGGGATAAATATTCATGATTGTCAGGTCTTCCTGTTGGATAGACCCTTTAAGTATGATATAGTGTCCCTCTTCATCTCTTACTATAGTCTTTGGTATAAACTTTATCTGATATGAGGATGGCTACCCCAGCTTTCTTTTGAGGACCATTTGAATGTTAAATGGTTCTACACCCCTTCATTCTCAGGCTAAAAGTGTCCTTAGGTCTAAAATGAGTCTCTTGTAGACAGCATATAGATGAGTCTTGTTTTTTTATACAGCCCAATACCCTACGTCTTTTGATGGGATCATTTAGCCCATTCACATTCACAGTAACTATCGAAAGATAGGAATTTAGTGTCATCATATTACCTATTCAGTCTCTATTTTTGTGGATCGTTTCTTTGGGCTCCCTCTTCCTTTTACAGGGTCCCCCTTAATATTTCTTAAAGAGCTGGTTTGGTGGTCACATATTCTTTCAGTTTCTTCCTATCTGGGAAGCTCTTTATCTCTCCTTCTATTCTGAATGACAGCCTTGCTGGATGAAGTATTCTTGGCTACATGTTCTCATTTAGTACCCTTAGTATATCCTGCCAGGCCTTTCTGGCCTGCCAGGTGTCTGTGGATAGGTCTGCTGTTAATCTGATATTTCTCCGGATATAAGGGAAGAATCTTTTGTCTCATGCCACTTTACGAATTTTCTTTTTAGGGCACCTGGGTGGCTCAGTGGTTGAGTGTCTGCCTTTGGATCAGGTCATGATCCGGGGGTCCTGGTATAGAGTCCCCTATTGGGCTCCCCACAAGGAGCCTGCTTCTCCCTATGCCTGTGTGTCTACCTCTCTCTGTGTGCCTCTCAGGAATAAATAAAATCTTTTTTAAAACAATTTTCTCTTTATCTTTGAAATTTGCAAGTTTCACTATTAAATGTTGAGGTGTTGAACGTTTTTATATTGATTTGTGGGGGGGGGGGGTCCTCTCTATCTCTTGGATCTGAATGCCTGTTTCTTTCCCCAGATTAGGGAAGTTCTCAGCTATGATTTGTTCAAATATTATTTGTGGTCCTCTCTCTCTCTCTCTCTCTCATCTCTTCTGGAATCCCAATTAGATGTATATTCTTTCTTCTCAGGCTATCATTTATTTCCCTAAGCCTTTCCTTGTAGGCTCTTGTTTTTCTCTTTTTTTCCCTCAGCTTCCTTCCTTACCATCAACTTGTCTCCTATGTCACTCACTCTCTCTTCCACCTCATTAGCCCTACTAGTTAGGTATCCAGTTTGAACTGCATCTCATTTAATCTATTTTTAATTTTGGCCTGATTAGATCTCAATTCTGAAGTAATGAAGTCTCTAGAGTCCTTTACCCTTTTTTCCAGAGCCACCGTAGCTTTATAATTGTACTTCTGAATTGACTTTCTGACATCGTATTTAAATCCAAATTTGTAACTCTGTGGTAGGGAGTACTATTTCAGGGTCTTTCTTTAGTGGTGAAGTCTTCCTTCTAGTCATTTTTTCCATTGCAGAGTGGCTGTAGGACAGGCTGAGTCAAAAATATCAACCACAACCTAAGTTAAATACACCCTAGATGATTTTGAAGAGGTCAGAGACCAGAAAATAAAAGAAAAAGAACAGAACAAAATAAAACAAAAGGACCACTAAAGTGAAAAACAAATTTTAAAATAAAGAAGTAAAAATAAAAAGCAAAAAAGCAAAAACAAAGAAGAAAAAAGAAAAAAGAAAAAAAAAGTAAAGAAATGAGGAAAAAGAGAAAAAAAAAAACAGGGGACGATGGTGGTGAAGAAGTGGTAGTGGAAAGAGAATGTAGTCTACCTGAGGAGTCCTAGAAGATGATCCTCTTGTTTCTCAATATATTTTGTTCTGTATGTTAGAAGATGCTCAATCCCAAATTAATATAAACTGGCAATACTTATAAAAATCCCCAACATTGACCACAAAAACATAAACAAGATAAAAGAGGGGGTCAGAATGGCAAGGAAGAGAGAATATAATCTCACAGGATGAACCAACACAGTGTTCCACTTGGTTCTGGGTGTATGTTGGTTGTGTTTTAGAAGGTGCTAACTTCCACCATTGTAAAATAAAACAAGGCATAAAAAAACAAAAAACAAAAACCCTTATCTCATATATCTACCAATATTAAATTGATACGTTGAAGAGAATCCAGAAGTGAAAAATATATCTAAGACATGTAATTGTAGAAATATGAAAGGCAAAAAGGAAAAAACTTAAAAATGAAGAGCTGGTAAATTATTGTAGTTAGGGTGGGAAAAGAGAAAAATGTTGGAAATTTTTAGTCTGATATAAAAATGAGTCGTAATGGAAAAAGAAAGAAAAAAAAAGAGGACCATCTAGTTCTGTGTACTATTTTCCCTCAGTCCTGGAGCTTTCCAGCCCTGCTTCATCAGTAAATTCACTCTTCCCCTGTTCTTCCAGCCGGTCTTCTGAGGGAGGGGCTGCTGCGCTGATTCTCAGGTGTGTGTGCCTGGGGGGAGATGCTCTACCCCTTGTCAGGTGCTGGCTCAGTATAAGCTGTTTATCCTGTGAGGCCTTTGTTCCTTAGAGGCCCCACCTCTCCCAGGCACATGGTGAAACAAAGAGGAAAAACATCAATGGCGGCAGCCCTGGAGTCAGCTCCCCGTAACTAATCGTAGTCTCCCAGTCCACACTGGCCTAGATGCTCCCAGGGGCAGCGCAGGTGCACTGATCTGCACAGCTTGGGGGCCCCCAGCGGCAGGAGATTCCTCACTGTCCTGTGCCCTCCCCACTTCCACCTGTCCTGGGGGGAAGGGAGGATAACTGGCTTTGTCCACTTGGGCGCCCAAGGATCCTGGGCTCCTGCTGCTGGACCCGCGCTCCCAGGGACCTCCCCTCCCAAAGGGAATGGGATACAGACACCGCCGTCTGGAGCCAGCCCGCCCAACTGATTGGCTTTTCCCAAATGGCCCGGAGGGCTGTGGCACGCCAGCCCTTTACTGATATCAGACCATGGTTTGCAGGAAGTTTCCCCCAGGTGCCCCCCGTCTCATAGTGACTCCGGGAATCTTGAGGCTTCGTTGCTCCTCCTGTGATTCTGCCCGATTTCCTTGCTGAGCACTTTTCCATCAGGGAAAACTCCGGCATGGATTTTTAGAGTTACCGTTTCTCCAGGGCTGGGCTTTCCTGCCCTGTAGTCTTTCAGCGCTTCACTTTAGCCCGGCTACTCGCGGTTCCCCTCCCCCACTTTATATTTTATTTATTTCTTTTCCTCCTTCCTTTCTTGTTAGAAGCCAAAACTTTTCTCTCTGTAGCATTCCAGCTGTTTTCTCTTTAAATCTTGGGTCGAATTTGTAGGTGCTCAGGATATTTTGAAAGTTATCTAAGTAAGTTTGTGAGGCCAGGTGAGTTGAGGACCCTACTCCTCCACCCCCTTGCTCCTCCCTCCTCAACATAGATGCCCTTGGATAAATACCACGTGTACCTGTCTGCCAGTTGGTTCAAAGAAGCTGGCTGAAAGCAGCAAGATAGCTATGATCATCTTCACAAAGAACTTTCAATGCACTTTTGGAAAATGTGGTGCTGATGCTTTGGAAGAGACATAGCTAAAATGTACTTAGATTCTGAGAAAGTGAAAGCTCTCATGGTTCTCAGTAAATCCAAGAAGCCAAGATATCCATGTTCTAGAGTTTGTGTTACATTATGAGTAATGGTAGAGGGCTGGACTGAAATTTGGGGGCCAGAGCCCACCAATGAAGCCTATTTTATGGCTCATAGCTGATAAGAGGATGCATTTCCAGCCCATGTTGCACATACAAGGCCATGGGCTTTTTGCCTTGTGGAGGCACAGGGGTAGTAGCTTCATAGGCACAATGTCCCTGTAATCATTAATGCTCAGAGCTCAACCTGAGCCAACCCCCATGTATCAGCTAAGGAGGGAAACAGTCAGGTAGGAATCTGGAAGAAGTGAATTCAGAGAAGGGAGATACCAGCTTGGAAAGGTTCATGTCTCTCAGTCCTCTCATGACAGTGCTCAGTTCACTATCTTCTGGTCTGGCTCTTTTTTGAGATCCAAGTGTCCTCAATACAGATAGAATATTTCTCAACCCAAAGTCGTAATGAACCTGAGATGGGGGGGGTAAAAAAGAGTGTTTCAGTGAACAGTTCTAAATGTAGACTCACCATGCATACACACGGAGATATTCTATTAGGTACACACTGCTGTTTGGAGGGGCTGAGCTGCAAAGTTCCATTAGCTTCAGTCTCTCACCTTTCCTTTGATTACGAAATGATCATTCTATTGGGAAATTTTAAGATTTTATTTATTTACTTATTTGGGAGAGAGAGAGAGCACAAGCAAGGGTAAGGGGAGAGGGAGAAGCAGACTCCCCACTGAGCAGGGAGCCCAACGTAGGGCTTGATCCCAAGACCCTGAGATCATGACCTGATCCGAAGGCAGACACCTAACCAACTGAGCCACCCAGGCACCCCATGGGAAGTTCACAATTTAAATATACTTTGAGAATATTACAATCTGATACAGTCCATACAGCAAACAGATTTAAATGTGTTACCAACAGGTTACACATTCTGTGATTCCATTTCTGTAACATTCTTGGAATAACAAATTATTTTTGTTGCAAGAGGTTAGGGACTTGGAAGAGGGGTGGGTGTGGTTATGAAAAGGTAGCATGAGGAAAACCCTACAGTGACAGAACAATCCTGTATGTTGATTGTGGTAGAGATTACATGAATCTCCATGTTATGGACCCATGTGACATAACTGCATAGTACTACACACACACACACACACACACACACAGTGCGTGTAATAGCTGGTGAACTCTTAATAAACTCTGTGGATTGTACTGTCGGTCTTCTGGTTTTATTGTTTGTTATTGTACTATAGTTACATAATGCCAACACTGAGGTGCCTAGGTGGCTCAGTCCATTCAGCATCTGCCTTCAGCTCCACTTGTGATCCCAGGGTCCTGGGACCGAGCCCCCAGTGGGGCTCCCTGCTTGGCAAGGATTCTGCTTCTTCCTCTCCCTCTGCCCTCCACCTCACCTCTGCCCCTTATTCTCTCTCTCTCTCATTCAAATAAATAAATAAAATCTTTTTTTTTAATGTCAACATTGCAGGAAGTAGGGTACACAGGACCTCCTTTACACTTCTTTGCAACTTCATTGAAACTCCATAATGATTTCAAACTAAAAAAGGTTTTAAAAATACACAAATAAATGAATTATAAATATATCTTAGAAAAGAGCCAAGATTTTTAAAACTCACTGATTAGTATTTATCAAGGTAAAATCGCAAAGTAAAAAATCAAGTTCTACAGCTAGGGAAAAACAGATTTACAGTTACCTGTTTGGTAAGTTGCTCTTCACAGAGTTTGTAAAGAACATAAAACTTTTGGGCCAAGATAACATTTTCAAGAAAACCACAGCTTGCAAGTTTGACTCGCATAATGATCTGAAAATTAAGATTGTGAGATTTTTTTCAACAACATTAGTGAAAAACAAGTAAGGAACATAAATTATATTATGTTTTTAAATCTTGGTGCCTACCTGTCTATCAGGAACCATCATAGCAACAGTTCTAAACTGAATTTTTAAGTTTTCTGGTAGTTCCTGGCGCCCAGCATATCCAGGGTTCTAAAAATTAAAATTGTTTTGAATTATTATTTTTTTTTAACTTTTTTTTTAAAATTTTTTTTTTATTTATTTATGATAGTCACACAGAGAGAGAGAGAGAGAGGCAGAGACATAGGCAGAGGGAGAAGCAGGCTCCATACAACGGGAGCCCGACGTGGGATTCGATCCCGGGTCTCCAGGATCGCGCCCTGGGCCAAAGGCAGGCGCCAAACCGCTGCGCCACCCAGGGATCCCTGTTTTGAATTATTGATATAATTTTCATTTCATGAATACGAATACATTCAAATTCCTAGTTCATATTCTAAGCTGGTATTACAAAACATTAGATTCATAAAACTCCCTCCTTTCTCAAAAATATGTATTCGACCATTCATATTTTTAAGGTTGTATCACTTCCTCCTACATATTTCCATGTTCATTATACTAACAAAATCATACACACATATCCCCGCAGGGAGCCTGATGTGGGACTCAATCCCAGGACCCTGGGATCACGAGATGCTCAACCACTGAGCCTCCCAGGTACCCCTTTAATCCAAGAAGAATGTTACTCTTCTTTTAAATTGTTCTACACCATAGTATCATACAATAAATTCATTCATCCCATTTCCTGAGTTATAACTGATCACTTCTGGATTATTGTTTACCCTCAACTGCTCTGCAAATATATTTGCTTACAATAAAGCTTATCAGAAAATTTCCCGATTTTGCTTTCTATAATTTATCTTTGTCCACTGAGACACTTAAAATTCAGATTATTTTGCGTTATCTTGCAACATAAGGATTTAACTATATAAAGAACATATAAAAACATGTGGCATGTGGGAAAGATAAATCTTTGAGGTTTTAAGCCACTGAGATTTGGGGATTGTTACTGTAGCTAGTCTATGGGATAAAATACAGAAAACATTTAGTTGAGCACCTGACACATAACAAGTGATCACTAAACTGCAGCTAGTATTACCATTAACATATTACCATTTTATCTTCTCTCCAGGCTACTTTTGCTACTCAAAAAAATCATATGATAAGAATCACTCATGACCTCTGAATAGTCAATCATTTACTAACAAACATATGCTTTCTTTTATTTAAATCTATAGTAATTAGACTAAACACATTGCATTTAAAGACCATGTTCTCACCATTGTTAGGAAGATTCCAAATTCTGGATTCAAATCAACACAATCACCATCAGAAAAAATGAACTGTTTTTTTCTCTCTTTTCTTGCTGTCAGAACAATATAAATTTGTTGGGCTGCCACTGATAACACAGGCAGTTCAATTCTGTTAAACTCATCAAAACAGCCCCAAGAACCAGATTGTGCAAGACCTGGCAGGAAAAAGTTAATTTGAAGTTTTACTTTATAACATACCCCCTACCAAGCAGAAAAATCACTTCTCTAAAGTGCAAACAATTATATATTGAAATATAATTTAGAGAAAGTTTCAAATCTGGCTGTTTGTAAAGATATATCTAATTCTAGTGACAGAGAGAGGTTTAATTATTTGCACATCATCCTGGAAACAATGAAAATAGCGCACTGCCAAAATCAAAGTACAGGCACGTCATTACATGCAGGGATGTCACAGGGTGATAAATTTTGATTCAGTTGGGAAGACAGAATGAGAGATGCCCTTTCCAGGTCAGATCACTTTCCTTCCTCTTGCAATGAGAGACATGCAGGGATGCTGGGTGAGGCAGAAAAGGGTCAAGGAGATTTTTATGTATTCCTTACAAACTTGATACAAAGAAGACTCCAGTATTATGAACACTGCTCCTGTCTAATCTCTAAGGATGAAAACATTGTCTTCAGCTGCATGAAATGTTCTCCTTCCTTTTATTATTGTGCTCCTTCTAGTTTTTTTTTTTTTCCTCGCCTTTAGGAATTTCCATTATAGGGATGTTGGAACTTTTCTATCTATCCCTATGACCTTTAGGCTTTTCTGCCAAACTTCCCATTTCTCTCTGCAGTGTATTTATTCTCTTGGCTAGATCATTGTTTAAGTCAACAGAGGTTTTTAATTCATTAATTAATTATTATTCCCATTGCTTTATTTTTCATAACAGCCTGTTTTTCTTCAACCGGTTGCGTGTTATATAAATTTTTGAATCCCTTTGAGGCTATTGATTTTATTTCCTGTTTTCTCCTGCTTCCTCTATGAATCCGTTTAGTGGTGGGTAGATCTCTTAGCTATTTGGGATGCCTCCCTAATTTCTCCAAGTATTTTTTGAGACTTTGTTATCTCTGCATTTCTGTGTTATTTCCTCATTCCGAATGCCAATTCCTGAGTGCAGGATACATGCCTGCCTCTGCTGATTTGGGAGAAGGAATGGGAGAGGCACGCAAGAGCTTCCCCTCTGGGGCTGCGGCTTACAGTGTGAGCTGGTACAAAGGATTCTCACTTCAGAAAGCTGCATTATAATTTATACAGAAGAAAAATACTGGGGACGGCCACTTCCTTTTCTTTTTCTCTGCCATCTGTTCTAATTCTAGAATCCTGGGAATTACCTTGTGCTTTAGTCAGCTGCCCTCACCTATCCTCAACCTTTCAGGTAGGAGTCATGGACAGAAGAATCCTTCTTTTTGATGTGGGACCCAGGAAATTGAACAAAATCCCCTACCCCTGGACAAGCAGAGCAGGACTGACTCTGTTTTGGGCTGCACCCGCCTGGCGCTGACCTGCTTATTACTTAGGGCGCTGCCCCGCCCTAGTCAGAGACCAGGACACACCCTAACCTGAAATCCGGCTCAGCGGACCAGCAGGACGGTGCAACTTTCTGCGTATCCCATTGGCCCCTGGCCCCTATAAAGCTGCTGAGCCTCTTAGTCTCGGGGTCCAAGTCCCTGCACCGCCGCGTCGGGTGCACTTGGTCCCAGGCTCGAGCTTGTAAATAAACCCTCGTGTGTTTGCATCGGTGTCGGCTCCTTGGCGGTTCCTCCGATTCGCGATCTTGGGCACAACATTGATACAGGAAATGATTCTCAGGGTTCAAAAATGGCTTAACAGACAATTATAAAGAATGATGTAATGAATACTCATGTACCTGCCTATCATATATTAACAATTTGCTTCATGGGACACCTGGGTGGCTCAGTGATTGAGCGTCTGTCTTTGACTCAGGGCGTGACCCTGGGGTTCCGGGATCGAGTCCCACATCAGGCTCCCTGTGAGGAGCCGGTTTCTCCCTCTGCCTATATCTCTGCCTCTCTGTTCTATGAATAAATACAATCTTTAAAAAAAAAAACAATTTCTGGGGATCCCTGGGTGGCTCAGCGGTTTAGCGCCTGCCTTTGGCCCAGGGCATCCTAGGGTCCCAGGATCGAGTCCAGCGTTGGGCTCCCGGCATGGAACCGGCTTCTCCCTCCTCCTGTGTCTCTGCCTCTCTCTCTCTCTCTCTCTCTCTCTCTATGTCTATCATACATAAATAAATAAATCTTTTAAAAAATTTTCCTTCAAATTTCATTCTAAAGAATAAAATATTAGAACTACAGCTCAAATCCATGTATGTTTCTCTTGGATCCACACTCCCTCCTTCTCCAGAGGTAACTTGTATCCTGAATTTGATGTCAGTGGTTGCAGGCATCCTTTAAACTACTGCTTTTATGTATGTATTCATGAACACTATATGTTTTGCCTATTTGAGATTTATATGCATCTATCTACATGTATCTATTTATAAAATACTGTATACCCTTCTGAAATTTGATTTATTTGCTCAATATTATTTTTCTGAGATCTATCTAAGCTGATACACATAGATCTAATTCACTATTTTAAAATGCTTTACTGTGCAGTATTTCATTGCCTAAATATACCAGTTTAAAAATTCGTTCTACTTTCAATAGATATTTGGTTTGCTCCTAATAATTTGCTATAACAGTGTATCAATCTGGCTCATGTCTTTTTACAAAATGTGAGAAGTGGAAATGCTAGGTCAAAGAGAGTATGTGCATCTTCACATTTACCACCTATTGCCACGCTGTTCTCAGAAGCAGCTCTACCAATTTGCACACACATAAGTATTAACTGTTGTAATTTCTTTTTTTTAAGATTTTTTAAAAATTTATTCATTCATTCATGAAAGACACACACAGAGAGAGAGAGACACAGAGAGAGAGAGAGAGAGAGAGAGAGAGAGAGAGAGGCAGGCAGAGACACAGGCAGAGAGAGAAGCAGGCTCATGCTGGGAGCCTGATGTGGGACTCCATCCTGGGTCTCCAGGATCATGCCCCCGGCCAAAGGCAGGCGCTAAACCACCAAGCCACCCCAGGATCTCCCTGTTGTAATTTCTATAAATCCTTACCAACAGTGGTTTGGCCAGACTCTTCCATTGTTGCCACTCTAGCAGAAGTGAAATTAGTATCTCATTGGTGTTTTATTTTGGGTTTCTTCATGATTGGAAGAAAATCTTTTTTAATGCTGCATATTAATTTTTAGCAGCTATACATGTTAAAATATCTTCTCATGGTCTATAGCTTATGTTTTGTTCTCTCTCTTAAATGGAGAAATATCACATAAAGACTGTGAATTTATATATATATATGTATATATAATTACATATATACATATTTCAGATGATATATATATACATATATATACATACACATAAAAGGTGAAAGCTGGATGTACAATCTCATGGTATCTATTACAGGGATTTTCTCATATCGTATTTAAAGGAAGGCTACATGAGTGAACTCATGATTTTAATACAAAGAAGCTCCAGTGTACTTCTCTCCTATTATCTCCCCTTTCTTCCCTCCCAGAAGGAGGGACTGCTAGTCTGCATCATTCTCTTGCTTTGCTTTGCTTTTTTACTATCTATGTATACATATCTAAATGGTATGTATTTTTAGTTTTACCTATTTTTGCATTTTAAATAAATTTAATCATACCATATGTATTTTTCTTCACTCCAAGTTGTACCTGTGAGGCAGCTCTACGTGAATGCATCATCTTGTAGTTATTCATTTTCACTGCTATATAGGACTGTTATACTCAATTTCATATATACACGTTATACTTTTTTCCTTCCTGTATATACAGTATATAAATTATATTTTCCCAATTTATGTGTCTATGTGTCCAGTCCACTGTGGAGGACACTAGAGTTGTTTTTAGTTGTTGTTATAAGAATTGCTGCAGCAAACATTTACACACAAACTCTCAGACATGAGTGTCATTTACCTGACTATATACCAGGAGGTGGGATACATGAGAAGACACATGGTGCTGTTTTTTCCAAAAAACTTTTATACTCCTACCAGTAGCTGATGATAATTTGTTACACTATACCTTGCCAATGGTTAAAATGTCACACTTAAATTTTTGTCAAACTGCTGTGTACAAAATGGAATCTCTTTATAATATGTAATTCTTTGATTGCTGGTCACTTGGTTTTCTTCATTTCTGAAATGTCTATTCAAGACTTTTCTCTCTTTTCTATTGGGTTATCTTTCTCTCATTCATTCATGGGCATTACTTATGTGTTTGGGAGACTAATCCTTTGTAGGCAACATAGGTTGCTAACGCCTTTCCAAATTTCTGACATGGCTTTTCTCTCTTTGATATCCACTGATGAACAGAAGTTTTTAATTTGGGGCAAGCAATGTATCAATTTTTCTTTTATGACTCATGATTTTTGTATTAAATATTCCTTTCTCAAAAAAATATTCCTTTCTCGGGGATCCCTGGGTGGATCAGCGGTTTAGCACCTGCCTTCAGCCCAGGGTATGATCCTGGAGTCCTGGGATCAAGTCCCAGATGGGGCTCCCTCCATGGAGCCTGCTTCTCTCTCTTGCCTGTGTCTTTGCCTCTCTCTCTCTCTGTCCATCATGAATGAATAAATAAAATCTTTAAAAAAAATTCCTTTCTCTGAGAACAAAGATCTTTTTATTTCTTACCTTCTAAAAACTGTATAGTTTTGCCCACCACATTTAAGTGTTTAATCCCCAGAAGTGATTTTTATATATGGTTGTAGGCAGCCAATTTTTATATGTGTAGGGATCCTATTTCCTTTGTTAAATGTTAATCATCTCTTGTCCCAGAATGATTTATAAAGTCTATCTCTTCATCACTGATTTACAATACCACCTTTGCCATATGTCAAGTGTCCTTGGCCCACTTCTGCATTCTCTGTTATATTCCACTGGCCTATTTATCAATCCCTGCACCAATACCACAATCTCTAAATTATGTTCTAAATGATATCTCTCACTTCAGTGGGATTTAATGCAAGAAGGGAAGCCACATGTGTCATGGGTTTGCTGTCTTGATCTTATCCCCTCCACCACTGTTTCGGGAAATAATAAATTGATTCCATTTTCACAATCCAATACACACTCAACTCATGGACTAGAATGCCAGTAATAGTCTTGAACCATATGAAATTGATGATATCCAGCCATTTCTGACCCAGAAAAATGGCAAGATCATATGTACTAACCTATACACTAATTTTGCTTATGTGGAAAAATACCCCTTTAGGTTTACATCTGAAAATAATGTTAAAGAGCATTAAAAATACATTCATCAAAAATAACAGCCTTTGACACTTGCCTTTAAAAATCCTTCCTAGCCCTCGGAAATCCATTTGATCTGAGCAGTTAAACACGACCACATATTTTCCCAAACATCTTCCCATGTCTTTCGTAGTTTCTGTTTTGCCAGTGCCCGCAGGTCCTGCTGGAGCACCGCCCATGTTCATTCCCAAAGCCTGCGCTAAGGTGATATAGCATCTGCAAATGTCAATCAGATAAAGCACCGGGAATATGGGATAACACGTTACTATAGTTAAGCACAAGCCAGAGTCAAATGTGACTGGAATGGGCCTGTTGATTTTAGAATTTGTGCAGCCCACATAAAAGAGGCAGCCAAAAAGGGCTGGAGTACTTGATACTCACTACAAGTAGTACAACAATTGCAAATATTTCTTGGGACAAATTTTCTAAACTTCTCAACTCTGACCTAAAACCCTCAGGCCTTCCTTCCACTGTGATCAGCATAATTCATACATCAGAGAACCAAATAAGCAGTGGTATGCTGACAGATGTTGAACAACTGGCTCTCCAGTTCAAAAAAAAAAAAATCTGATGTTCATGTTTGCCAATTTCTGTAGTATAAATATTTCCACTAGAGCCCATGATAAGCTACTGATGTGCTATCACAAAACTGGGAAGAGATGCTTACAGTTGATTCTCAAAAGCTGGTATGAGCCAACTGCAGGATACCATTGCAAAAAAAATCAATTTACTATGAAATGTTTCACTCATTTAGGTAAGTATAAAAAATAATATAGTAAAAAAAAAAAATAATATAGTGAGCTTTCTTATATCCATAGTCCAGCTTCAGTTAAATTTGCTTCACATCTAAGTAAAACTTAGTGAAGCTTCATGAGACATTTAGTCTTCTATGGAAATCTCAGTGGAAGAAGAAACACATGGACAAGTTTTATGCTACAATGCCCTGGGCATAGAGAAGGAGGTTGGATGAATCAGTAGGCATAATTTGTGTCATAATTTTACCTGTAGGCAGCCCTATTTAAAGTAATAGTGGAATTAATTGTTCTATGACCCAATTTAAGTCAATTCTACAAACACTTATTGAGCATATTCTATGTACAATGTTATTGGAGTGGGTGTTGTGAGATGTGGAGATGAAAAAGGTCCAGTTCTGTCTGGTGTCACATACTAGAAAGAACTGTGAAATCAGCCATTGACTGATTATTCATACCCAGCCAAGCAACTTCACTTTAGGTATCAATTTCTACGTTTAGAAAACCAAGAGACTAAATTAGATCATCTCCAAGGTCCCTTCCTTCTTTGCAATTCTAACAACTTCCCTTTATGGTGCCAGAGAAATTTTTCCACATTGCAATCTAAAATTCATTACTATCTTACTCATAGTCAACATTTAACCTTGCTTTCATTCTTTTATCTTTCTCTGCTTCACAAAAACATAATGTACGTGGACCTTCAAGTACCAACCTTGGTTATTTCATTGTTAGACTGACTTTGATGAGCTAGCATAGACCTAACACGACAGCAACATGCTTCTGCTAATATTTCAAATGCAATTTTAAAGCAATTCTAAGCACATCACTTAATTACAAAATGGAATAACAAAAACTGAGTTTCCTACCTATCTGTTAGTGGAGTGATAACAAGACGATCAGTGCATCCCAGAAATTCATTTTGATAAATAAAATCCACATCTGTGATTGACACCACAGTTTGGTCCAAATCCTCCTTAAAATAAAATCTACTCTGTTTTAGCCATTCAAAGTCAGTAACTGATTTGATATGCATTTTTACCTTAAAGACATGAAAAACAAAGAGATTTATACTGAATTTCAACAGCATAAAACACAAGCATACGGGCAGTTTTTAATCACTCATCTGCAAACTGATTCTCAGTTATTTTTTTAAGATTTTATTTTTATTTACTCATGAGAGACACAAAGAGAGAGACAGAGACATAGGCAGAGGGAAAAGCAGGCTCCCTGCTGGAAGCCTGTTGTAGGACTCGATCCCAAGACCCTGGGATCACGACCTGAGCCAAAGGCAAATGCTAAACACTGAGCTCCCTTGGTGCCCCTGATTCTCAGTTATTTAACATACATTTATTGAGCCCCTCCTTACACCTGACACTGCTGGGTGAACACAGACAGGCCTGGTTCCTGCCTTCTGGAGCTGACAGAAGAAGACAAAAGACAAACAGATAAGCAAATAATTGCAAAAATATATGTAAAGAAATTCAGAGTTCATGGAAATATGTAGCAAGAGGACCTAATGTAGTCTAGGGGGCCTGAAAGGGATACTTGGAGAAAGAAATATTCAAACTAAAATCTGAAAAAAATAGCAGGAATTACCAAGGAAAACAAAACCAAAAGAAAAAAAAAGTAAAATTTTTAAAAAGGGATAAAATGTTCTAAACAAAGACCCAGAAGAACTGGTTGCATGCTCAAGAATCTGAAAGTTCAGTACAGCTGAGGCATCCAGGACTCTGGAGACAGAGTTGAGGCTTCATAGGTCACAAAAACAGGGTTGGGCAGTGTGTTCATGGCAAAAGGCAGCCACTAAAGGATTAAGCAGGGAGATGCATGGTCAATTATGCACACATGCCGTGCCTTCCTATACCTGCACTGTGGCCAAACCCACCAACCTGCCAGGTCATCCACCTACACCTGTGGGCAGGAGGTACTGGGCTCCCACAGCCGTGAGCACAAGAGACAGAAACCAGGGAAGCACATTTAGGACTGACAGCCCACCACAACCACATTCTCCTGTGCTTAATGATTTTCCCAGGGCAAACATGGAGAAAACTTGGTCCTGTTCACTCAGGGGAATCAACACAGAAAAGTCACAAATGATCCTCTTCACTGCTCTTAAATTTGATCCCACTTCCAGGTTGTTCAGTTTGACCTCTGGGAGCCCTGCCATGTTCTGATCACCATCTACTCAAGTCTCCACGCTAAGTACAGTGCTGCTGTTTGTCATCATCATTTGTTTGTGACCTTGCTTCCCCCTGCAGTTAGGAATTTTGGATTTTCAGCTAGAGCACAGTTTGTATTCACCACCTTAGGGAGCAATTTTCAGGTAATACGATCTAGTGCCACCCCCAGGGACTCTGTTCTCATGCACAGGATCCGCAGCCACAGAGATATCAACCAGCTCCTCTCAACAACCCATTAAGATGGTGAAGAGGAGACGAAAGATGAAGAAGAAAGAATAGCTAATATTGACTGAGTTCTTACCATATATCAGGCTGTTCAAAGCATCATACATGGAAAAATAAAATGCAAATATGCTGGCCGGGAGATCTCGTTTTAGCTGGGATGCAGAGGGAGCATGAGTTCCATAGTAATTAAGACCAAAAAGAATACAGTGATGTGGTTTTAATTGTGTGTAGGTTTTCCTATTTTAAAGTCCATTCTGTACATAAAGTATAGCTTTGCTCAGCACTTAAATTTAAAAGAAATTTATTCCATGGGATTTCAGTTTTAAAAGTCAGCAAGAGATGTTAGCAGCATGCTCTTTGCAGATACAGTAATGGATTCCACAGGAGTTTCTTGAGGTGGAATTCAAAGAAAGCCAAAGTATGACAGTAACTGCAATTTAGTGAAAGGAACTCTGTAGAAGGCCAAAGAACTATGATCTGAGTATGCAGCTCTCTGATGACCGCCTTGATCAGAAGGTCCAGAGATATATCCTAGAGTAGTGTTTCCTCAACTTTAACATGCATATATGAATCCCCTGGGATCCTTGAAATGCAGATTCTGATTCAGTGGGGCATAGGGTGGGAGGAGGGGGCCAGAGATTCTGCTTCTCTAACAAGTTCCTAGGAGATGCTAATGTAACTGATTGGCATATAATACTTTGAGAAGTGAGGATCTAGATTCCAGGGGAATAAATGGATTGCAGGTCTTTCAACTTTCCATAAATATGACTTATCAGAACTTTTGATACAAGTTTGAAAACAGTAGTCTCTGATCATATTCTCTAAAAAAGGGCCCCAAGTTGCATGAATCACATGTCTCTGATGAAGAGAAGATGAATCAAATCAAATCAAATCAAATAAAGCAATGGTGGTCAAACACAAAGATAGTCACATGGAGGTGTATCAGAATCTCCTGGGGCCCCTACCCTTTAATGGTAACCACTGCTTTAGGAAAGCTTCAGCTGGATCAAGACTGCTGGGTAGAGTCCTATTTTTGAAGGGAATTCAATTACCACCCCTCCTACTCTCACCCAAAAGAATCTTGTCCAAATCAAGCCAGGATGCCCTGTTGAACACTATCAATCAGACAAATATCCACCAGACTTCTCTGAAGCTTGATTCTATTTGATTAAGACTTCTCAGTGGAGGAAGAAACTCATGACCAATCCTACCTAAACTATAACATATCACTGGTTAGTTGGTATAATGGAACATGTAGTTAGTTCACATCTCATCAGTTGGTTCCAGACTTTCAGACTGCCAAATGTGAATATACACATATGGTTGTTTAAACCATCAAATATAGATATTTGTAAACATAATATATACAGAGACAGTTGTGAAAAGGATCAAGTAGATGGAAGGTTCATATAAGTTAGGGAGTATACATAATAACTAATTGTTCATTATTAGGAGCACTAAATTATTAATTAGCACAGAAAATTAGTTTAAGAAAAAAGATACTTTACCAAGTCATCAAAAATATCTCTCTGATGCACATGAATGGTAATCAGAGTTTCAAACTTCACTCTATCGAACTTGCTTAGGTCATGTGTTGTCTGAGCAATTAGAGTATTTAGAATATCCAAAAATTTCTGGTTGGTCACGTGCATGATTTTCCTGTCATCTTTTGCATTATTTAAAGCCTCTTCAGAATCATGTGTCCACAACATCTGAACTCCCAGGAGCCCCACCTATGCGTCCAGAAGAAAAATAAGAAGTACATTTGCCAACTATTTAAAGCATATCTGCGGTAAGATTTGGTGGTCCCTCATCCATATGAAGGCCAACAAAGTTTGATCCACTTTAATTTATTTATTTATTTTTTTATTTATTTTTATTTATGATAGTCATACAGAGAGAAAGAGAGAGAGGCAGAGACACAGGCAGAGGGAGAAGCAGGCTCCATGCGCCGGGAGCCTGATGTGGGATTCGATCCCGGGTCTCCAGGATCGCGCCCTTGGCCAAAGACAGGCGCCAAACCGCTGCGCCACCCAGGGATCCCGATCCACTTTAATTTAAAAAGAGACAAGCCTTTCCCCATTCTCAAAAGGGGGAAAATAAACATTTAAAGTTCTAAATACTGATATTTAACAATTTCAATGCAGAGAAATAGTCATTAAAACAATGGCTATCATTTATGGAGCTGCATGGTTAGCATTTATGGAGAGGGCTTGAGACCACCAGATAGCTCCATATAATGACTTTTCTTTGTCAAGAAAAGCAAATGGAATTGCTAGACTTGTTGCTGTGTATTCTTCTTTAGCAGGGTTTCCCAAAGGTCTCTTTGCAACTTCTAGAGCTAGTAGGCTGCCTATCTCCTTTCTTGATCTCCCACTGTATCATCCATGTCTTTTCCTGCATCTACTTCTCTCCATATATATTTATCTAAAGGAGAGAGAGAGACAGAAAATGAGAAGGGGGAGAAGCTTGTCTTTTTTATTCTGATGAGGACATAAGGAAATCATGACTATCACTTTGCCTACAATTTCTACCCAGGAAAGGAGTAAAACTGTCAGGATATGGCTGAGTTTCACTCCCCACCTCCTTGCTGCTCCAGTTGTTCCTATAGGAGCTTTTGTTCATCCAGAGTCGAGGAACAGATCCACAATCATTTGGACCAAAGGGAACCCTGTATTTGGTGGAGGGCTGAGGTCAGAGTGAGTGGCATGTGGATACTACTGGGCATGGCATTTAATGTGAGTAAAGCAGGAATACAATGCTTTCCTTATCCCTGCCTTGTCAAGACTTCAGAATGTTTTCTTTTAGAGCAGTGCCCAATCCTGCCATCTGCCAGTGAAGATAAACGAAAGCACCTGACTGAGGGGAGCAACCTGATGTGGAGGAAACATCCCATGTCAGAAAACTCCCAGTAGCAAGCCAATTCTGCCTCTGATAGCAGCAGAAGATGACACAGGAGAGGAAAAGCCAAACAAAACAAAACCTCACAAAAAACAAAAGACAACATAAAGCAAAAATACCTGGCAGTGTAAGGCTGTCTGATTTAGAGACACAGACCCACAATCTCTGAGAAATCACTGTTTAGTGTATATTCTAGAAACTAATCTTTTAAAACCTGGCATGCGGGATCCCTGGGTGTCGCAGCGGTTTGGTGCCTGCCTTTGGCCCAGGGAACGATCCGGGAGACCCGGGATCGAATCCCACATCGGGCTCCCGGTGCATGGAGCCTGCTTCTCCCTCTGCCTGTGTCTCTGCCTCTCTCTCTCTCTCTATCATAAATAAATAAAAATTTAAAAATAAATAAATAAAAATAAAAACCTGGCATGCAACTCTTGATCTCTGGGTTGTATAGTTCAAGCCCCAGGTTGAGTATGGAGATTACTTAAAAATAAAATTTAAAAAATAAAATGACTATCTTGAATCACAAAGAAAAGTTTATTTATTTATTCATTTATTTTTATTTTTTTACCAAGAAAAGTTTAAATTATGTTTTTCATTTGGTGTAAGAAGCTAGAAGACTTAAAACAAGAATGCTCAAAAAAAAAAAAAAAACAAGAATGCTCATGCTCATTCTCGGGGACACCTGGGTGGCTCAGTGGTTGAGCATCTGCCTTTGGCTCAGGTTGTGATCCCAGGGTCCAGGATCATAACCTCATCGGGCTCCCTGTGAAGAGCCTGCTTCTCCCTCTGCCTGTGTCTCTCATGAATAAATAAAAATCTTAAAAAAAAAAAAAGAAGAATGCTCATTCTCCTCGATGTTACTTGCTGCCTCTAATAAGCGCATTAAAACTGCTAGAAAAGGGCAGCCCCGGTGGCTCAGCGGTTTAGCGCCGCCTGCAGCCCCGGGGTGTGGAGACCTGGGATCGAGTCACATGTGGGGCTCCCTGCATGGAGCCTGCTTCTGTCTCTGCCCCTCTCTCTCTCTCTCTCTCTCTCTGAATAAATAAACAAATATTTTTTTAAAAAACTGCTAGAAAAAAAATAAAAATAAATAAAAATTTTAAAAAATTAAAAAAACTGCTAGAAAGGAATACAGTAAGATATTAAGTCATCATTTCCAGGTGGCAGAAATAAGTAATGTATATATTGAATAAATATGTATGTATAGAATATATATTAAATGAATATATACCTCCATTACTCTTTAAAGCAATTTTCCCAAAAAACTGAAATTTGCCCAACAAAATTGTTTAAAATTTCATCTCCTTATTTATGTAGTGCACACACTACAGAAAATCCTGAAAGCTGGTGAGCTTTCCTGCTATATCCTGTTCATCCTCACTCCTGCTCTGAATTTGCTTTGAGAACTCAAAGCTAACATAAAGCTAACTGCTCGGTCTACACTGGAATGATCGTCTCCTTCAGAATATATGGCGATCAACTTTCCTGGGAGAGGAAAAGTATGCTGACTTGGTCTAAGGAGCTATTTTTCTCATCTTATCAGATAAAATATTTTATAAAGCTTCATCACAAAGGTAATAAAGCTGATAAGGATATTAAAGTTTGCCGAGGAGATTATACAATACAAAAATATTAAACACAAAATCAAAATATTCTCCCCAATAAAGGTTGATTTACATCTACACTTGTGTCATTTGAAAAAGTAATTTCCCATCATTTCCGCTGTCTCTGCTGTATGTGCATTAAGTCGGGATTTGGAGGCTCGGCTGGGAGAAGCAGTTAGAGAAGCACAGTTTGGGCAAAAACTGCCTGTATTTTCCTTGGATATCTCTTGCTTTCTATCCCACACTATCTCTGACCCAGATCACAAAGCATCACTCTTCATTTATTTTGGCTTAAAATTGAATGAAACCATTGGCTCTTCTTTTCCTGCACCCAGTTTTAATAATATTTGGCACATCACGATGCATTCTTGAGAGCCTTAGGATGGGAGAGCTGTTCAAGAGAACACTTGCTCCAACCCCAGGCTTTTCAAGGTCCTGTCCTGTTAGGAAGTTAGTTGCACAAAAAGGCCTCTTTTAACAGATTATGCCAACTTTGAATTGCTTGAAGGGAAAATACACAAAAGGCAGGATGGATTTTGTTTCAGGAAAAGATAGGCTCATTCCTTTTATATATGACTGTATTCCTATCTACATATGTATCTATAGCTATCCATACACAGATGTGTGGAAAATATGCTATCTAATCCATACATAGATAGATATCTTTCATCTACAGATAGGTGTGTTTTATAGATAAGACGAGATGTTCCATTAGTAAGTTTAGTCTTCATGTTATCCTTAATGATGAGAGCAGAGTGGCAAGTCCTCTTCTGGGGAATGGCCTAGAATGGTGCAGGTGGACAAGCAGGTAGTTGGTGGCTGAGGATGGGAAATCCTCCCTAGCTAGTTCAGAGCTACAACAGCTTCCACAGTGTCAGGCCAACTGCTTCCTGAGTAACCTTCTCCCTTATTTCCATTATTTAAACATTATATGTTCTCACCTGTGCCGGAAAGTGATTGAGGAAAGGTAAGAGTTGAAATCCTGAATCGCTGATTTGGTAGAAAGCAGACCTAATTATATTATGTAGTGACGACATCTGCATTCTTAGCAAATCCATAAGCCAGATCTCTACAGGACCTTTGGCCATAACAGGACTATCCAACTAAAAAAATATATTACAGACATATTACAAATTGATAATAATTTATTTTTACAAATGCCACACTTCACTTCATAAAACATAGTACCTCAATGCAAAGCGAATAATTTTACACAGTATATTTAAAACATGAGAAAAACCAACTAATGCTACAGGCAGAAGGAACTAGAAACATCATGTGGTCTAAAATTTTCATCTTATAGATGATAGAACAAGTCTCAGAGAAGTCAAATAAGTTGTCCAAACTTGTTCATAACCAAGCCAGGGTGACAGAACCAGAACCCTAGTCCACCCTCCTCCTCCACATTCTGTTTTTTAAAAGAGAATTGCCTTCTCCTCAACCTAAACTTTTAAAGAAATTCAAATAACAAAATTTTAACCAAGTTAAATTACAATAATTTTTTCTCCTTCTCTTGATATGACGGCCAGAATGCGATCATAGTCTTTTGCATGAAATGTCACCTCATTTATGTTGTCAGATACAGCAGGGAGATGTGGCTACAAGAAACACAAGACAGGGCAAAAAACGTCATATATAAGGCTAAACACAAAAACCACTGAGATGTTTTTAAAAGCCTTAACATGTATTGCCTTTGTAAGAGATTAAGAATTTACTTCACTGTAATAAAGAAACAAACAAACAAACAAAACACTGCTTTGACCTCCACTGCCATTGCCACCACCACTGATTGACTTGGAGGACCACTTTTTAAAATCCAGCCCTATAGAGAGGCACCTGGGTGGCTCAGTTGGTTAAGCATCTGCCTTCAGCTCAGGTCTTGATTTCAGGGTCCTGGGATCAAGTCTTGCATTGGGCTCCCTGCTCAATGTGGAGCCTGCTTCTCCCTCTCTTCCCCACTTGTGCTACCCACTTGTGCTACCTCGGTCTCTCTCTCTCTCTTTCTCTCTCTCAAATAAATAATAAAATCTTAAAACAAAAAAATAAAGATCCAGCCCTACGGCGCATTTCCTGCAAATGCCCTTGTTCCACTATGGAAGGTCACCTTCCTCCAAGGGCCACTGAACCCCAGGGCCCCTACCCACTCCCCTCCCAGAGACAGCTCCGTCCTGCTTCTCTCCTGGTTCTCTCTCTGCCTTCCACAGCTTTTAACTTTCCTCCTCTCTTTTTTCTTCCCCACAACCCCCTGGAAACCAACAGGGAAGATCTTCACAGCAGCTTCCCAGACTGCCAACCAAGACACAGCCCCAGGATGGGGTGTTTCAGTGTCTCCCACATCTGGTTCTTTGTAGTTTTTCTCGGCTTCCTGGAAGTACTGTCCTTGGAAATTAATGGCTAAAAACACTTGAGAAGTGCTTGGATTTGGACACATCCAAACCACAATCCCTATTTGATCAAAAAATATTTAGACTAATATACTCACAGTAATGAATAACATATAGTGAGCACATAATTGTGTCCTAGATACTTTCCAGTGCATGATCTTACATGATCTTTAGGACAATCTTATGAGGTGGGAACCAATATCACTATTTTACAGATGAGGACACCGAGGCATGGGGAAATGAAGAAACTAACTAAGGTCACTCAGCTGTTGAGTTGCATAATCAGTGACTCTTGCCTCAGGTTGATGAGCTCAGAACACACAGAAAATAGGACATTTTATCCTCAATACAATTTTTAATACTTTCCTGCCTGTGCTATTAAGGTACAAACTTCATTTTTATTATTAATTATATTTGCTGTTTAAAAAAGCAATTTAGGTAATAGATTTTAAGAGTGTACCTGTATGGTGTGGGAATCACTGGCTTGCCCAAGAATTTCTAGGAGAACTGGATCAGATACAAAGAAGAATCTTGGAAATAGTAATCTCTTCTTCTCCAAATACCTTTAAATAAAATCATGTTACCAAATGACTTTTTCTGAATTATTAATTTTGGTTTTTTGTAGCCAAGACACAATCCCTAACGTTTTCAATAAGAGAACAGCAAACATCTATAATCATTTCCCATTTTCCTCTGAAATGTTTGGTTAGAACCCAAGCCTGGGCTGTCACAGATGGCACTTGAGAAAGCAAGTGGCAATAAGAAAGGGATTCAGAGCAAGCCTGCTCCATCACCTATGATCTTTTTTCTCAAGAGCCCTCCTGTTGAGTGGACAACAAAGGCAAAAGAAATGTAGATAAAATTAAATTTCCTTATAACATATATTACATGTCCTTATAACTTGCAGCCCATTGACAAATACTTAAGACAAGCAGAGGATAACTCCTGTCTTAATTAACTGTCTTAATGTTAATACCTTGCTAGAAGAAAAACAGCCAGGATCCTAAAAGTATTCTTTAGCATATGAAAATCTCTTGGGAAACTTCCTCCGTCTTTACCTTCCCCAACTCCAAAGTATATAATCAATTGCTCCTCACAATCCCAGTGCAGCTCCTTCTGCCCCCTCCCCCCACACACACACCTGTCCTCATGCTTTAATGAAACCACATTTTTGCACCAAAAACGTCTCAAGAATTTTCTTGGTTGTTCTCTCATGAGCCCCCCCATCCCCCAACTTCAAATCACAGCACTGTGACCTTTCTAGGAGTACTGTCAACTTCATGGCTTGAATCCAGGATGAACACATAATTATCTCCAAACCAGGATACTGGGGGAGCTCTAGGGCAAACAACTAGCCATGAAGCTGAGATGGAGGCATAAACTCGGACAACCTAGTATATTCCCTAACTCTATTTCAGACAAATTGAGAGTGAACTGCCTTTCAAGAAAATCATCCCTGGGGGCACCTGGGTGGCTCAGGTCATGATTCCAGGGTGCTGGTATCGAGTCCCACATCAGGCTCCCTGCTCAGTGAGAAGCCTGCTTCTCCCTCTCCCTACTGCTTGTGCTTGGTCTCTCTCTCTCTCTCTCTCTCTCTCTCTCTCTCTCTCAAATAAATAAATAAAATCTGGAAGGAAGGAAGGAAGGAAGGAAGGAAGGAAGGAAGGAAGGAAGAAAGAAAGAAAGAAAGAAAGAAAGAAAGAAAGAAAGAAAGAAAGAAAAAGAAAGAAAAAAATCATCTGCAAATTTGTCTGGTAAACTGCTCGCTCAGTGCACATCTCTACTCAATGTCCACAGTGGGATGAAGGGTAGTCTCTCACCCCCAGAAGACACATCCTCATCCCCTTCCCTGGAATCAGTGAATGTGGCCTTATTTGGAAAAACGGTCATTGCAGATGTGTTGAAGTTAAGGATCTCGAGTCGAGATAATGCTGGATAATCCAGATGATCCTAATGTGGAGGCCTAGAAAATTAAGGCCATTCCACCTTAAATTCAGCGTTAGCACAAGTAGAAGCCTGCTTCTCCCTCTGCCTGTGTCTCTGCCTCTCTCTCTCTCTCAAATAAATAAATAAAATCTGGAAGGAAGGAAGGAAGAAGGAAGGAAGGAAGGAAGGAAGAAGGAAGGAAGGAAGAAGGAAGGAAGGAAGGAAGAAAGAAAGAAAGAAAGAAAGGATCATGAGGGATCCCTGGGTGGCGCAGTGGTTTGGCGCCTGCCTTTGGCCCAGGGCGCGATCCTGGAGACCCGGGATCGAATCCCACATCAGGCTCCCTGCTCAGTGAGAAGCCTGCTTCTCCCTCTGCCTGTGTCTCTGCCTCTCTCTCTCTCTCTCTCTCTGTATATCATAAATAAATAAAAAATTAAAAAAAAAAAAGAAAGAAAATTTCTTTTTCTGATTTCTTATTTGAAGAAATAGTGGCTGAAAACTTCCCTAACCTGAGGGAGGAAACAGATATCCAGAATCTAGGAATCCAGACACTTTCAAAACAGATGAACCCAAGAGACCCACACCAAGACACCATACTTGAAGTGTCAAAAGTTAAAAAACAAAGAGAAAATCATGAAAGAGGTAAGAGAAAACTTGTTATGTACACGGGGACTCCCACAAGACCAATAGCAGATTTTTTTTTAAGATTTTATCCGTTTACTCATGAGAGACAAAGAGATAGAAAGAGAGGCAGAGACACAGGCAGAGGGAGCTGCAGGCTCCATGCAGGGAGCCCAATGTGGGACTCAATCCCAGGTCTCCAGGATCACACCCTGGGCTGAAGGTGGCGCTAAAATTAGTTGTTATATGTAAGCCTATGGGACCTACAAAGCAAAAACCTATAGTATATACACAAAAGATAAAGCATACCACTACAGAAGGTAATCAAATAACAAAAGGAGAGAGCAAGAGAAGATAGAAACAAAGGAATTACAAAACAGCCAGAAAATGATTAACAAAGTGGCAATAGGCATATACCTATTAATAATTCTTTATATGTAAATAGACTAAATTATTAAAAAAAAAAAAGAAAGAAAATTTCTTTTTCAGGGATCCCTGGGTGGCGCAGTGGTTTGGCGCCTGCCTTTGGCCCAGGGCGCGATCCTGGAGACCCGGGATCGAATCCCACATCAGGCTCCCTGCTCAGTGAGAAGCCTGCTTCTCCCTCTGCCTGTGTCTCTGCCTCTCTCTCTCTCTCTGTATATCATAAATAAATAAAAAATTAAATAAAAATAAATCTTTAAAAAAAAATAAAAATAAAAATTAAATAAAAATAAATCTTTAAAAAAAAATAAAAATAAAAATTAAATAAAAATAAATCTTTAAAAAAAAATTAAAAAAAAATTAAAAAAAATTTATTAAAAAAAAAAAAGAATGAAATATAGTGAAGATAACTCAAGGGACTTATAAAAGAGCTTACATGAGCCAGCTTCACCTTATAGGAGTCCCAGAAGAAGAAGGCAGAAATTTTCTTATTTGAAAATTTCTTTTTCTGATTTCTTATTTGAAGAAATAGTGGCTGAAAACTTCCCTAACCTGAGGGAGGAAACAGATATCCAGAATCTAGGAATCCCAGACACTTTCAAAACAGATGAACCCAAGAGACCCACACCAAGACACCATACTTGAAGTGTCAAAAGTTAAAAAACAAAGAGAAAATCATGAAAGAGGTAAGAGAAAACTTGTTATGTACACGGGGACTCCCACAAGGCCAATAGCAGATTTTTTTTTAAGATTTTATCCGTTTACTCATGAGAGACAAAGAGACAGAAAGAGAGGCAGAGACACAGGCTGATGGAGATGCAGGCTCCATGCAGGGAGCCCAATGTGGGACTCAATCCCAGGTCTCCAGGATCACACCCTGGGCTGAAGGTGGCGCTAAAATTAGTTGTTATATGTAAGCCTATGGGACCTACAAAGCAAAAACCTATAGTATATACACAAAAGATAAAGCATACCACTACAGAAGGTAATCAAATAACAAAAGGAGAGAGCAAGAGAAGATAGAAACAAAGGAATTACAAAAAGGCAGTTCCTAATAAGTTTGACACAGATATGAGGTATTTGCTTTTCTAGGAGTAAAACTCATAATTATAGAATTTTTACTTGTTTCTGTATATCAGTCACAGACCAGGAAGATGGGCCCAACTTTGTGACACAGAGGTCCAGCAAAAGAATTGTGCTGGTTGTTTCTGGGAATAAAGGGAAGACAAGGAATAAGGTGTTTTGACAAGATTTCTGTGAACCAAAGCCAAGTGAACACTACCTGCAAGAATAACACATAGGGTACTGATCCTGGTCTATAAAACTATTATGACAAGACCAATGTCAAGATTGAGGGTTGATGCCCACTTTGCTCTTTTCTCACCCACGGACCGCTAATTCTACCAGAGACTGTGCCTAGATTCAGATAGTGTTAGAGATCCAATAGCCAACCCCAAACAGTATGTTTCCTGTTTTCTCAACATCAGGGCAAGCTGTACAGTTCATGAGAATTCAAGGTGTCCAGCAAGCTGGGCACAACCAAGAAAGACAAGAAATACAGTGGATGTCATGCAAGAAGTGATGGGAAGATAGTGAGCAAGAACCCAATTACCTATAGTTGGATTAAGAAGCTGACCTCAGTTTGTGGCAAAAACAAGTAGTTTTTTTTTTTTCAAAGACAAGTAGTTTTGATGTGGTGTAGTGCCATATCTGGTGAGTGGCCCTTATTGACAAGATTTCTAAAACTTTTCTTGATCTGGGGCAGGGTGACTTGAAGGTGCTCACATATAAAAGGCAGGGGGGTTCTGGGCAGCCTGAATGGCTCAGTGGTTTAGCACTGCCTTCAGTGCTCCTGGAGACCTGGGATCGAGTCCCACATCAGGCTACCTGCATGGATCCTGCTTCTCCTTCTGCCTGTGTCTCTGCCTCTCTCTCTCTCTCTCTCTCTCTCTCTCTCTCTGTGTGTGTGTGTGTGTGTCTCTCATGAATAATTAAATAAAATCTTTAAAAAAAAATAAAATAAAAATTAAATAAAAATAAAAGAGGGGGTTCTTTTGGGTCTAGTTTGGTGCCTGAATCTAATCCATAACTTCTCTGGAAGCCTCTGTTATGCATGGAGGGATAAAGGGAGTTATATAAAATTTCCCCAAAGAGATAGGTATAAGCTATTCAGGCAGTTAAGAGGCATTGTAATCAATACGTAATTTATATTGTCCATCTGACCATCATTCTAGAGCTGAAAGGAAGTCAATATGCTAAGAGCATCTTCAAAAGACGTGCACACTAAGATGATATGTATGGGCACTTCAGGAAGTTGAAACAGCTACATTTTTTAGGTCAAAATGGTCCTGCGCAGAGAAATAAAGTCATTTTTGATGGCATATAACTTCCCAAAATGAGAAAAGGAGACTTGAAATAAGATCTAGCATAACCAGTTCCTGTCCTTTGGTCATTGTACAACTTTGCATGATGGAACGTGTCATGACTGATAGAGCAGTCCTACAGATCAATCAGGAATCCACTAGCAAAGTGTCACAATCCAGGCACTATCTGGAGTCAAGTCTCACCCATGGAGATATACAATTTCCTCCTGAGAGTACATCTAGGTCACACTAGAGACCCAGCAGGTACTGGCTCAGCCTGGAGTTTACTAGTACTATAAATAAGTATTATACTAATCAGGCTAAATCCAAGTTAAATATGAAATTAATAAAGCCTTCAAATCCTGAATTCTTTGGCTACCGATACTCTACAGGTGAATCTACAGCCTTTCTTCAAGAGGTCATCAGTTAGGAAATCAGGATGGCAAAATGCGCAATGAACCATGGAAGCAGTATCCAATAAAGTCTATGAACCACCGAATAACCTCTGGTCACCTTTGCCAGGATTATTCAGATACCCTGAAAGCAGGAGATGTACCTAGGATCTTAACCTCGGCAAGTCAACCCAGAACTGTCAGCACTAGGAGCTTTGGAATTAGTACATTATCCAAATGCAAGACTGCCTTTGGGGCCAGAGATCATGTAGGATATCATTCATTAACCTAGAGAAGGAATATTAGCATTCCCATGCCCCCAGACATTGATTCTACTAGTGGTGAGGTTGTGACATATTTCTTAGGCGTGTTAAAGAACAGTGGAGAATTACTGCATGGTCAGCTAGGGAATTTGAGGTTGCTAATGCCCAGAGTAGGACCTGACAGTATACTTAATCTGAGACCCATTTTCTAAAGATGTACTCAGGATCACCGTCACCTTCCACCTGGTTCAATAACCCGGTGATGGACAGGTCATCTCATTTAGGGCCCAGCCACTTTTCACCATAAGAAATGCATGAAATGTTTAGGTAACAAACTCCTAACAATATATTCCTTTCGTGTGTTGGCAGCATACTTTTCCTAGGTCATTGGGTGAATACTCGAGCAGGGTTAGCCAAGGAAGGCAAAGATGACAAATTGGAGGAACCAAAGAGAAAGAAAATAAAATGAATAGGTCATCTCAGTGGGAAGCCAAAATGTTCAAGAAATAAGCTGGGGGAAACTAATTAAGATTGTGCCCATCAGAAAAGCAGCAAGAAGAGATGAGTACCATAAAGAAGAGACAAAGGTCATGATTATCAGAGAAAATAGGTAGCTCGTTTAAGGATAGACAAGAGTGAGCACCTGAGGTCAGAATCTTGTGTCACACCACAGCTGCAAAGCTGGGCTTCCACCTACTATTATATGACTCTAAAAACCAAATTAAAACCTTCCCCCCAGAAGCATAAAATTACCTGTTGCTTAGTAAAGAACCTAAAACCATTAAACTATCTTCCATCAAGGTGATAATTTCTCCTGATTCGGTTCCTTTGAGAAGGAGCTCTCCTTTTCCCTTAAATGCTGCAAAACTCAGGTTCTGGTTGGTCCAATTTTCAATCACCTGAGTCAGCTTGGCTTCAATATCCTTCTCCTTAATGGCAGATATGCAAATATCCTTCAGAGGGAGATCAAAGAAAATGTCATGACATATTACAACTAATTACAACTTAGGTGCCTTGTAAAATCACAGAATTTTGAGCCTTGAACCTAGAAGTCATTTGGTCATTTTGTGACCAAGAAAACCAGGCTCACAACCATTGTGTTAAAAGTTCGAATCAAAACCTTCTGACCATATGACTACTCATTGTTTTATGGTACCATTTACATTTGATAACAGAACTTAAATCTTCACGTTTCTTGATTATCCTTTTAATTGAAGTTTTTTGGCCAAAATGGAGATAATCACAGCTGCTCTATCTCAGCAGGTTGTTATGGGAAACAAGGGAGACTATATGTGGGGAGTTCTTTGAACTCTTCAAGTAACTAGAATCATTGCCATATTCCAGCATGTTCCAGCTGTAAAATGAATGTCTCATTTGCTTTAAAATCATTCTATTTTTTTTCTTACAGGTGTTCCTGTTTTTCTGAGAATCCTAGATACGAAAGTCTCACAAGGGAAAATAAAAGTATTTTCCCCATCATGCCTCTATTTATTTTCATATTTAGAATCACAGATCTCATAGATGGGAAGGAATTGAAAGGTGCAAGGTATTTCCACAAATAATTATAATACCACATAGCATGTACTAAATGTCCTAAGAGTGGAGTGACCTGTTGTGAGTTCTGAAAAGAGAGAATAGACTTCTGCCTGCAGTCAGGGGGGAAGGCCTCATTGACAAGGGAGCATCTGAGACTGAGTGGGATTCCTGTGAGTGGTGGGGGCAGATGTTCTACAAGTGAGGAGAAAGAGTTCATTTAGAGGCAGTGAGTCCAGGGACAGAGGGAATCCAGCTTGGCTGGACAAAAATTCTTTGAAAACAAAATTTCTGATGTGCATGTGTTGTTAAGAAGGGGAAAAGGTAATGGGGTGCTCGGGTGGCTCAGTCAGTTAAGCATCTGTCTTTGGCTTGAGCCCTGAGTCAGGCTCCCTGCTCCATGGAGAGTGTGCTTCTCCCTCTCCCTCTGCTGCTCCTCCTGCTTGTGCTCTCCTTCTCTTTCAAATAAATAAATAAAATCTTTTAAAAAAGAAGGGGAAAAGAAGAGGCAGAAACCATATATATGAGATTTCCAGTCAATGGTATAGTTCCTCACCTCCAAAAATATAGAATAATAGACAAAATTCAAACAGAGAAAGTAGAAAACATAACCAAGCTTAGAAACCAAACATCTCAGTGAATCAGAAGTGGAAAAGATACACAAACCAGCAAGTGGAGATGAAGCCCAGGCCTGAGGGCTCTGGTGAGGGGTGGGGGGCAAGCCCTTATAAATGCTTTGCACAGACATATCTGACAGCTATACCCCAGGGTCCAGCACAGAGTCAGTCTGCTAAAAACTGCTCAGCCTTTCTGTAAAAAAAGGCCTATTTGCTTATCTTAGAGCTTCTGCCTGACAGGTAGGCATCTAATTTAATACACAGCTAGGGGCCTACTGAAATACTCCCCAAAGACTGAGGCTGGGAAGCACCACTCTTGCACTGTCCCTCTGCCTCCCTTCAGGTCACCAATACCTCCTGGAAAGAAGATATGCACTTATCTGGCTCTCTGGGTTTTTTTGTAGTTGGCACCCAGGAAATGTCTCTTGATCACCTGATTCTGGTGGCAAATGAGGTTTATGTTTAAGGTGCCACAGGACTATAATAAATGAGGGGAAAGTTCTTAATCAGCTACCCACCCCCAGGGCTTAGTGCTGAAATCTAAGACTAAAATGCCCAATTTCTTACTTTAAAGAGGCCTACTGCTTTATCTTCACAGCTGTGGCCCGAAGAGCAGATTTCCAATTAAACATACATCCAAGGGGCCAGCTGTAATCCTCTCCAGAGACTTTGAAGGGTGAGGACTATCTTCATATTCCTTATGCTGTGCTCCCAAATGCTGGCATCTCCAACAAAGGAGCTTGTATAAACCATTGGCACCCCAGCATTTGTTGCTGTCACCCAAAAGGCACATCCCTTGATGGCCTGACTCTGATGACCCAGTGGGGCTTGTGTTCACAGGTTCAACAGAATAGTAGCAAACAGAGAAAGTTCTTAACTGGCTATCATTCCAGGATTCAGTGCAGAGAGAACAGACATAAATGCCCATCTCCTAGTGCTCTCCTAAAAGAGATATATTTGCATACTTTAAGAGTTCCTGCCTAAGGATATAACTTCCAATCAGCCTGGATCTAGGTACTGACTGGGATCCTCCACTTTGGGGCCTGACAGGTCTTGTTACACTCTCAATTCCTGGGAGCAACTAAAGATAAAACAGACTATTGGGACAAACACAAAGATTTGAGACAACCAAGAGCTAGGGCAGGCTTGGAAGATAAGTTTCCTTTCCTATGCAAGGCCACTCCTTCAAGACTGGGAGAGGTGGCTGTTTTATACAATGCATAAAAACCAACACAGAGAGGACAGTGAAATGAAGAAACAGGAATATGATCCAAATGAAAGAGGTTATGTCCTTGGAAAAAGACTGTAATGAAACAGAGATGAGTGACTCACCAGATAAGGAGCTCAAAATAACAGTCATAAAAGTATTTACCAAGTTCAGGAGAACAATGCATGAACAAAGTGAGAATTTCAACAAAGAGAAAGAAAATATTTTAAAAGTACCATATTAGCAGTCATGGAGCTGAAGAAAACCATCATTAAAAAGCACAGTAAAGGGGCTCAACAGAAAACTAGATGAAGCACAAGAAAGGATCATGAGGGATCCCTGGGTGGCGCAGTGGTTTGGCGCCTGCCTTTGGCCCAGGGCGCCATCCTGGAGACCCAAGATCGAATCCCACGTCCCACGTCAGGCTCCCTATATGGAGCCTGCTTCTCCCTCTGCCTGTGTCTTTGCCTCTATCTCTCTCTGTGTGTGACTATCATGAATAAATAAATAAAATCTTTTAAAAAAAAGAAAGAAAGAAAGGATCATGAACTTGAAGACAGGGCATCTGGTACCCCACCTGAGCAAAAAATTTAAAAAAGAATGAAATATAGTGAAGATAACTCAAGGGACTTATAAAAGAGCTTACATGAGCCAGCTTCACCTTATAGGAGTCCCAGAAGAAGAAGGCAGAAATTTTCTTATTTGAAAATTTCTTTTTCTGATTTCTTATTTGAAGAAATAGTGGCTGAAAACTTCCCTAACCTGAGGGAGGAAACAGATATCCAGAATCTAGGAATCCCAGACACTTTCAAAACAGATGAACCCAAGAGACCCACACCAAGACACCATACTTGAAGTGTCAAAAGTTAAAAAACAAAGAGAAAATCATGAAAGAGGTAAGAGAAAACTTGTTATGTACACGGGGACTCCCACAAGGCCAATAGCAGATTTTTTTTTAAGATTTTATCCGTTTACTCATGAGAGACAAAGAGACAGAAAGAGAGGCAGAGACACAGGCAGAGGGAGATGCAGGCTCCATGCAGGGAGCCCAATGTGGGACTCAATCCCAGGTCTCCAGGATCACACCCTGGGCTGAAGGTGGCACTAAATTAGTTGTTATATGTAAGCCTATGGGACCTACAAAGCAAAAACCTATAGTATATACACAAAAGATAAAGCATACCACTACAGAAGGTAATCAAATAACAAAAGGAGAGAGCAAGAGAAGATAGAAACAAAGGAATTACAAAACAGCCAGAAAATGATTAACAAAGTGGCAATAGGCATATACCTATTAATAATTCTTTTATATGTAAATAGACTAAATTATTAAAAAAAAAGACAAAGTGTGACTGAATGGATTAAAAATAAAACAAGGGGATCCCTGGGTGGCTCAGCGGTTTCATGCCTGCCTTTGGCTCAGGGCGCGATCCTGGAGTCCCGGGATCGAGTCCCGCGTCAGGCTCCTGGCATGGAGCCTGTTTCTCCCTCTGCCTGTGTCTCTGCCTCTCTCTCTCTCTCTCTCTCTCTCTGTATATCATAAATAAATAAAAATAAATCTTTAAAAAATAAAAATAAAACAAGATCCATCTATATGCTGCTCACAAGAGACTCAGTTCAGATGTAGAAACACACGGACTGAAAATGAGGAGATGGAAAAAGATACGCCATGCAATTGGAAACCAAAAAGAAAAAAAAAGCAGGGGTATTTATAGTTATATAAGATAAGATAGATCTTAAGACAAAAACTGTGATAGTAGACAAAGAAAGTCAGTATATAATGATAAAAGTGTCAAACTAACAAGAGGATATAATTTCGCAAATATCTATGCATCCAACATACAAGCATTCAAATATATAAAGCAAATACTAACATATCAAAAAGAAGAAACTGACAGCAATACAATAATAGTAGGGGACCTTAATACTCTACTTTCTTCAATAGATAGATCATTCAGACAGAAGATCAATTAGAAAACAATGGCTTAAATGACACATTAGATGAGATGAACTTAGACATATATAGAACATTTCATATAAAAGCAACAGAATACACATTCTTCTCGAGTGCACATGGAACATTCTCCAGGACAGATCACATGTTAGATCACAAAATAAATCCTAATAAATTTAAGAAAACTGAAATCATATCAAGCATCTTTTCCAACCACAATGGTATGAAACTAGAAATTAATTACAAGAAGAAAACTGGAAATCAATTACAAGAAGCAAATATGTGGAGATTAAATGACATGCTACTGAAGAATTAAAGGCTTAAAGAATAAATCAAAAGAGAAATGATACCTTGAGACAAATGAAAATGGAAACACAACATATCACAACTCATGGGATGCAGCGAAAGCAGTTCTAATAGGGAAGTTCATAAGGAGAAATGCTTACATGAAGAAAGAAGAGAGATCTCAAATAAACAATGTAGCTTTATATTTAAAAGAAGTAAAAAGAACAAACAAAGCCCACAATTAGTAGAAGGAAGGAAATAACAACAATCAGAGTGGAAAAAATGAAATAGAAACTAAAAGGACAGTAAAAAAGATCAAAGAAACTAACAGTTGGTATTTGAAAATATAGATGAAATAGATAAAACTTTAGCTAGACTAACCAAGAATAAGGAGAGAGGACTCAAAATCAGAAATGAAGACACTAACCAATGCCATAGAAATAGAAAGGGCTGTGAGAGACTACTATGAGCAATTACATGCATAAAAATCGCACAACCTAGAAGAAATGGGTAAGTCCCTAGAGACATACCATCTACCAAGACTGAATTATGAAGAAATAGAAAGTCAAAACAGACTGATTACTAATAAGGAATTAAATCAGTAATCAAAAAACTCCCAACAAACAAAAGTCTAGGACCAGATGGCTTCACTGCTGAATTCTATCAAACATTTAAAGAAGAATCAATATCAATCTTCTCAAACTCTTCCGAAAGATAGAAGAGGAGAGAACACTTCCAAAATCATTTTATGAAGCCAGCGTTACCCTGATACCAAAATTGTACAAAGACACTACAACAAAGAATTACAGGCCAACGTCCCTGATGAATATAGATGCAAAAATCCTCAATAAAAAAAAATCCTCAATAAAATACTAGCAAACTGAATTCAACAATAATTTAAAAGGATCACACACTGTAACCTTGGAATTTATTTGGAATTTATTCCAGGGTTACAAGGGTAGTTTCAGTATCTACAGATCAAAGAAGGATAAAAATCACATGGTCATTTCAATTGATGCAAAAAAGCATTTGATAAAATTCAACATCTATAAGTGATATAACATCTCAACAAAGGTAAAAAGAAAGAACATACCTCAACATAATAAAGACCATATATGACAAATCCACAGCTAACATCATACTCAATGCTTTTGGATCTGGAGCAAAATAAGGATGCCTACTCTCACCAGTTTTATTTCACATAGTATTGAAAATCCTAGACAGAGCAATTAGGCAAGAAAGAAATAAAAAGCATCTGAATCAGGAAGAAAGAAGTAAAGTAAAACTACCATTATTTGCAGATGACATGATATTATACATAGGAAATCCTATGTATACCAAAAACTGTTAGAACTAATAAATGAAATGTTGCATAAAACAAAATCAATATGGAAAATATAGTTGCACTTCTATACACTAATAATAAACTATCCTAAAGGTAAATTAAGAAAACAATTCCATTAACAATTACATCTAAAAGAATGAAAATATCTTTTTTTTTTTAAGAATGAAAATATCTAAGAATAAATTTAACAAGGAAGTGTAAGACCTGTAACTGAAAACTATAAGACATTGATGAAAGAAACTGAAGAAGACACAAATTAATAGAAAAATATTCCATGCTCATGGATTGGAAGAATTAATGTTGTTAAAATGTCCACAGGATCCAAAGCTAACAGATTAAATGCAATCTTTATCAAAACTCCAATGTTATTTTTTTAGAACAAATAATCTATACAAAACAAAAATTTTGTATGGAACCATAAAAGACCCCAAATAGCCAAAGCAATCTTGAGAAAGAAAAACAAACCTGGAGGCATACTGCTTCCTGACTTCAAACTATATAACAAAGCCATAGTGATCAAAACAGTATCATATTGGAATAAAAACAGATACAAGGATCAATAGAACAGAATAGAGAACCCAGTAATTAACCCACACATATATGGTCAATTAATTTATGACAAAGAAGCCAGGAATATACAATGGAGAAAGATTGTGTCTTTAATAAATACTGTTGGGATAACTGGACAGCCACATGTAGAAGAATGAAACTGGACCACTATCTTACACTGCACACAAAAATTAACTCAAAATGAATGAAAGACTTGAATTCAAAACCTGAAACTATAAAAATCCTAAGAGAAAACACAGGTAGTAAGCTCCTTAACATTGTTCTTAGCACTGATTTTTGGATTTGGCAACATAGCCAAGGAAACAAAAGCAAAAATACACAAGTGAGACAACATCAAACTAAAATGCTTCTACATGATGAAGAAAACCATCAACAAAATGAAAAGACAACTGACAAATGAGATAAAATATTTGCGCATCATAAATCTGATAAGGGGTTAATATCTAAAATATACAAAGAACTCACATAACTCAATAGGGAAAAAATCCCAAGCAATTCATTTAATAAATGGGCAGAGGATTGGAATAGGCATTTTTCCAAAGAAGACATGCAAATGGCCAATTGGTACATGAAAAGCTGCTCAACATCACTACATCTCAGGGAAATGCAAAGTGAAATATCACCTCACAACTCTTAGAATGACTATCATCACAAATACAAGAAATAACAAGTGTTGAGGAAGATGTAGAGAAAAGGGAACCCTGCACATTGTTGGTAGGAATGTAAATTGGTGTGGCCAATATAGAAAACAGTATGGAGGTTCCATGAAAAAGTTTAAAATAGAGCTACAGGGGCACAGGTGCCCTGTAACTGGCTCAGTCAGTTACGCATCTGACTTTGGCTCAAATCATGATTCTGGGATCAAGCCCCACATTGGGCTCCCTGCTCAGCAGGAAGTCTGCTTGTTGCCCCTTCCCTGTTCATGCTCTCTCTCTCTCTCTCTCTCTCAATTAAATAAATAAAATCTTTAGAAAAAAATAGAGCTACATATGATCCAGCAATACTACTTCAGGATACTTATTCAAAGAAAATACTAATTCAGAAAGAAAGAAACCAGAACATAGATACTGAGAACAGACTGGCAGCTGCCAGACGTGGGGGGTTGTGGGGTTAATGAAATGGGTAGAAGGGGTCAAAGGGTACAGACTTCCAGTTATAACATAAATAAGTCCTGGGATGTAATGTACAAAATGGTGACTACAGTTAATAATACTGTGTTGTATATTTGAAAGTTGTTAAGATAAAAGTTCTCGTCACAAGAAAAAAAAATAAGCTATGTGTGGTGATGGATGTTAACTAGACATACTATGATGATCATTTTATAACATATACATGTTATCAAGTCACTATGTTGCAAACATAAACTAATATATTTATATGCCAGTAATAAAAATTATGTAACTATAAAAACTATGTCTCAATAATAATAAAAAGAGATACCATGCAAACAGTAAGCACACACACACAAAACAAAAGAACTAATTAAAAATCTTGCAAAGGAAAAATAATTTTAAATATGTAGTAGACTAACAAGAAAAAGTATAGAATTAGAAATTTGGAAACTTTTCTGAGGAATTCACCAGGAATGCAATACAGAAATAAACAGATTTTTTGAAAAGGAGAGTTAGTTAAGGGACAAGGAGGATAGATTAAGGACTCCTAAGCTAACATATTTCAAACAATCATCTTACCTCTTTGAGTTACTCTATTATTTTGCAAAACCAAAGGATGTTCAGGAGCATTCCAAATTATGAGGATACGTTATATAGGGCAATTGGTATACCCTTAAAATGTCTGTTTGTATAATTTTCAGAAAAGTAAAAGGAGATATTCTTTAATGAACCACTGATAAGATCTTATAAACTTATGTACCTCAATGTCATCCTTATTTTTAAGCAGTGGTGCTTCCATAATATTTCTAAGACAGAAAGAATCAGATTCCACATCAAATGGGGTTCCAGTTAACTCAGAGATTCGGTCCCAGTGTCTCTGTTTCATTGCCTTATTGGTCATCATTTCTAGCAGAGGACATGACTCACTGAAATCATCAATTCTTTTTTTCAGATCCAAAAAAGCTTGCCAATCTTTAAGCCCTTTTGGGAGTTTACGACACCTTTCAGAAAAAAAAATTATATCACTACACATTTCTTTGAAGAAGGCATTATGTATATACAGCAATATATCAGAGGATAAATTCATTTGTAAAATACCTACAAGATCCTATGAAGATCGGCACCATAAAAAGGTAAGCTTAACTCAATTAAAACTCACCTGTTTTGAAATTCCTGCAGTTCTGCATTAATTTTTTCAATATCTACGTCTCCCCAAAGTATTTCGTAATAACCACTAATATTGCTCATCACAGTATCATACAGTCCATACAGCTTCTGCAGCAAGTTGAGTTCCTTTCTAGGAATCCAAATAATCAAGGTATTACATGATGTAGATATTAAAAATAAACGTCATTATTGGATAGGCAGGATTCATCCAATCAAATATTTCATACATGACACGTATAATGTCTTATAGGCACCAACATGGAAACCACAGACAACCCTGTCAGTTTCCAAACAAAAATTTAATTAAAGCCCCATTAATTAGGTCAAGTGTACAGCTCTCAAATATTCCAAGTCATACTGTGACTTGACATTAACAAGTGGTTTGATTATGATTACAGTTCCAGTCATCGCAAACAATGTGACCAGAACTTGATAATAAGATCAAAGCTGGGGATCCCTGGGTGGCTCAGTGGTTTAGCGCCTGCCTCCCGCCCAGGGTGTGATCCTGGAGTCCCAGGAGTCCCAGGAGTCCCAGATCGAGTCCCACATCCAGCTCCCTGCCTCCCTCTGCCTGTGTCTCTGCCTCTCTCTCTGTGTGTTTCTCATTAATAAATAAATAAAATCTTTAAAAAAAATCAAAGCTAAGGCTAAGGTTTTGATTGTTTTTCTTTTAAAAGCAAGCTAGTTTTTTTGTTAAGAACATGTGCCTTTGGGAAAGTGACTTAAACATCACTTTCCTACCAAGAGCTTCCCTTCAGGTACCCAAATGGGTTATATACATAACAAGAGTAAGAGGAGGGATTATAGATCCAAGTAAAGAAAAGTCCTTTATTGTGTAGAATATCAAAAATTGACTACTTAACAGAGTTTGTGGATGCTCCCAAGAATTCCTCCATCCTTAGCAGACCATGAGTTCCCCTAGACCAGTTTTAGTTTTGGGGTTTATTTTTTTAGTTCTGTTTGTAAGGATTGATATGCACAACTTTTATTATTTATTATAAATAATCCAAAGACCAAAGGTAAGGTTTGCTTATGCTTTTAATAAAGTAAAACTCATTCTATCTTGCAATTATCGAATGGGTATACTGGGTCCCTTTATAAATCTAAGACTCATTCTGGAATCTTGGTTATCTTGCTTTTCCAATTCTTATTTCATTTTGCTGATTCATCATCTTAGGAATTATTTCATTATTAATCACAGGATATTCCAACTTATGCTAAAAATGACTAAAATAACACAAAAAGAATGATGAGATCTCCTGTAAGGAAGGGACAATAATCCCTATTGCATCATCCTTCAGGTTTCTTAGCACTGCATTATCCCAAAGCACTGCATTATCTTTTTTTTTTTTTTTTAAGATTCATTTTTATATAAACAGACAGTGAGAGTGGAGAGGGGCAGAGAGGGAGGGAGAAACAGAATCCCAAAGAGACTCTCTGCTGAGTAGAACCTGATCTCATGACCCTGAGATCATGACCTGAGCCAAAATGAAGAGTCAGATGATCAACAGACTGAGCCACCTAGGTGCCTCTCAATATATCATCTTTTAACAATATATCAAAAAAGAACTCTGGACAGACACTGTCTTTGTGTTGTTGTTGTTGTTGTTGTTTTATTCTTGGTTAGCTTTCACATAATATAGTTAAGGATTCAGAGTCGTTCATTTTTTTAAACCCAAAACAGAAAATACAACTGACCAAGAATGGTACTCCCCAAGTATTAAAGAGAAAAGAGACACAAAACAGCACTCTAGACTCTAATAGTGAAACCATGTAGTGAGATCTCAGACTGTCGGTCTTTAGATGATGATTACCTAGATGAATTTTACTCAGATCAGTAATTTATGCGTGAACAATATATTTCAGTAGAGACAAGGGCTTCATCATGCAGTATTTTACAAGAACCTAGACCATCTCATTTTGTGAAAAGGATAAATGGTTGTTCTTTCATTATCTGTGACGTTTGCATCAGTTTTACTTGGGACTTTCCCTAAGTAGCAAATGCTAAAGGCAGATGTGTATTTAAAGGAGATAGATGATGCAAAAATGAAAAAATTTATTGACTTGATGATTCAAATCTAAAAGTAAAGACTTTTTCATTTGTAACATAAGAAAGATGATGGTCCTCTCTTCAACAAAATTATGACTGGCAACAGTTTTGGGTTTTAACAATGCCAAGTGCAAGAAAATCAGAAGTAATAATAAGATAAAACTGTTTGAGATGGATCTGAATTCAGAAATCAGTGTTTGTACAATGGTATGGTCCAGGTTCATGTATGACAGGTGATGAGCAGTTGGTTGTGTCACCAGCTAGACCCCAAAACCTGACCTTAATCACCCACCTGCTTTTCTACTCACTCATCTTTCTCTTACATTTTTCCTTAAGCTCTTTTTTCCCCCGGCTTATCTCCTAACTCAGGCAAAGGAAACCTGAAGCCACCCCTCAGGTGATAGCAATTGTCCTGACTGACCAGACCTCCCACCTCCCCAGACCACTGAGGCTTTTTGAGCTAAATCTCTGACTGGCGTTTGAGCCATGAACCATAGAGTGACCTCTGGAATGACCTACAATCACCTTTACCTCATTATAATACTAAAACTCAGCCCCAGGAGGAGCACAGCCTCATTTACATAACATACAATTTGTGATTAGGCATGTTTCCTGATGGTGCATGTGTGACCTTATGCCCACCTCTACGTAGGATGACAAGACTTCCCTATCTAAATATTCATCCTAACCCTAAACAAAAGGAACCCATTCACCCTCTCTTGGGGAGTCATGGCTTTGGAAGCCATTCCCCGAAATCTCCTTATTTGCGGCAAATAAAGTTTTCTTTGTGTAACACCTCATCCTGGTGCAGTTTCTGATTCACCAAGGAGTCAACTCACATTGGTTGGACTCCAGTTGCATTCTGAAGTCAGTCTCCATTTTGTTATGGAGGGTTATGGAGTAAAAGTTTGTGTTTTGGAGTAAAAGCTTGGGTTTTCTCTGCTTAAATTCTTATTACATTTTCTAACAAAGTGCTTTTTACCATTCCTTTATTCTAACTTTTGCAAATTATTCATAAATTACTTAAAATATAAAAGAATTAAGAGGTCCACTGGTCCAGACAGTAAATGTGGATAGTTGTTTTTCCTGGAACACTGAGGGTTAAAATAAAACAGTGAGTCTCAGACTGAGCATGAAAAAGAGAGAATTCATAAAAATGCAGGACCCAACCCCTGAGATTTTGAATCAGTAAATCAGGGCAAGGAACAGATAACCTGTAGTTCTTTTTATTTTATTTTATTTTATTTTATTTTACTTTATTTTTATTTTTATTTTATTTTATTTAAATTCAATTAATTAACACATAGTATATTATTAGTTTCAAAGTAGATTCATCAGATGCATATAACACCCAGTGCTTATTACATCATGTGCCCTCCTTAATGTCCATCACCCAGCAGTATGGAGGTTCCCCCAAAGTTAAGGTGCCCCCTACAACCCAGCAATTGCACTACAAGGTATTTACCCAAAGGATACAGATACCTGCAATTCTAACACAACTGGTCATCTGGTTAAGTTTGGTGAATGACTGTTTTGGAAAAAGATTACAAACCATCTACCCTAAGGCAGATTGAAGCATTAATTTATGGTCGGACAATTTCTTGTCTATTTTGCATAGGCATGTTATGACTTTGAAAGAAGTTAACATAAAGTTCTTTACTAAAGCCATGATCCTAATAAGCAAAAATCACTGTTTTAATTTTGACTTTGAGGAAAGTTATATAAAATTCCATTAAAATGTAGTTGCTTAAATCCTAGATCTACTAATTGTTTAAAATCAAGTAAGTTCCTTGGCCTTCAATCTTTTTTTTTTTTTTAAGATTTTATTTATTTATTCATAGAGACAGAGAGGCAGAGACACAGGCAGAGGGAGAAGCAGGCATCATACAGAAAGCCCGATGTGGGACTCGATTCAGGGTCTCCAGGATCACGCCCTGGGCTGCAGGCGGTGCCAAACCGCTGCGCCACTGGGGCTGCCCCCTTGGCCTTCAATCTTGATGAATTTCTATGTCTATCCAATATGGAAGAGCACGTAGCACAAACTCAGTAAGAAAGGTTGGAAAGCCAAGAATGGCTATTCCTCTAAATAAAATATATCCAAAATTGTAGTGTTTCTGTACAATAATTGACACTATTTGACAATAGCAAAATGAACAAAATAAAGCACAAGCTAAATATAGGCCACAAATACTAGAATTCTTGCAACGTATTTCCAATTCCCCAAGAATATTTCTTTTATATGTGGTGACTTGGTATTCAGTGGGTCAGAAATTGTCAGGAATTGGAGAATATTTAGGAGTGTTCTAAGGGAGGCTCTTCTCTGCATGATAAAGGATTTAATGATGACACGATTCTTCTAATGAACACTATTTAATTATTTGCATGTAACACTTGTACAATTTCTATACTTACCTAGTTTTGTGTAAAACCTCATAATCAGTTACAGGCAACCCAAAAAGTTGTTCGCCAGATGAATACGTAACAAACTTCCTCCACAGATCATCAAAATTGGCCTATAAAAAGATTTTTAACTTGTAGTAAAATATAATTAATTCAGGACCCATTACAGTAGAATTTATTATAATTGGAATAAAAGCTACAATGGGGTTTATTTAATAATATCTATGAAACAAAGACTTGTGAAGAAATTTATATTGATACCAAGCTATCAGAAGAAAAGTTGAGCACTTAGGAAAATTAACTTTCAAGCATTCTAAAAGTATCCATTTTACATAAAATTTTTTCTTTAATAAATTAAGTGGTCTTCAGAAGACCTATATTTCAAGTTCCCATAAATATGTCTGAAAGTAATAAAACTGCATTTTAAAAAATCTATAATTCAGGCTTCTTCACTAATTTAGACTTGTCATCTGTTCCACAGAGTTCAAATGAGTGAGTATAATCCTTTCAACCCTGTTTTCTCTCCAAGCAATAGAGTCTATAAAATGAAGGATTCAATTATAACACCACTTGAAAGAATTCTAACAATCTGAATCAGCGAAGTTAATGCCCATGCCCTTTGAATTGGAAGTGGAATCTCCTATACTAGGAATGCTAAGTATGGAGAGTGTTTAAAGCATAAAAGCAAATAGAAATAATCCACCCGTGATGAAGTATGTGTGCTCTATATAAGGGTATAATATATCAATAAGGATACTAAATTTCCAGCCCTGGAGAATGTCTGGCATCAGACTTCACCATATTCAGATAGTGAATCAGATCTGACAATAACATTAGCATATTTTTAGAGGAGCCAAATAAAGAAGGTGTGAAGACCCTGGAGGAACTCCAATGAACTCTGCCTTTCTAGAAAGTAAGGTCCATATTTTGCACTTTTTATAATCCTTGGTGGTTAATATAATGGTTACTCAATAAATTTAATGACTAAAGTGGCCATAGAACCATGCAAACACTAGAAAAGGAGAAACAAAAATGTTAAAGTTAGCATACTTTAAAATAATATTTAAAATCTTGTTTATGCGGTGAAGACTATTGATGGATGCCAGTCACTCACCCCCTTTTTTATTCAGGCCCCAGATAATATGAAAAGACCCACAGCATTAGCCAAATGGGCAAAAAAAAATACCAGCTTTGTCAGCAGGACAACCAAGTGTCCAGCAACTCCAGAAATCAGAGTAAAGTTGCACCCTGAGCCCAATGGGAAGCTCCTGCTTCTTTCCACAATCTAGATAGATCTTGGCACCTGCCTTTTAGGGGGCTTGGAGGGGACGGTGAGGGGGCACCTGCTTTGGAGGAGAGTTGGGTCACATACCCAGCCAGATGCATGGTGAACAGCCTGCTTAGCTCACATCCCCAACCACAGGCAGAGCAGAAGGAGCAAGATGCCAAGAGATGTGCCCTACAATATCTTTTCAATGAAGTGGCCACACCCCTGGTAAAAGGGTGGCACATTTAAGTCCCACTTGCTGATGAATAAACTGGTAACTCCTGAGGGAAAGACATGGAGGTGGGTCTACCTTCAAAATATAACCAGGTTCTAATCTCTTCTCTTCAACTCCAATGCCACCAGTCTGGTCCAAGTGACTATCACCCTCTCCTGGATTATTGCAAGAGCTTCCTAATTTCTCTGCTTTCACCCTTAATTATCAGAAATCTATTCTCAACACTGTAGCCAGACTGATCCACTGAAAACATAAATAGGATGATGTCTTATTTGCTCTTACTCAGGGCCTTTGCACTTGCTCTTCCTCTTGCCTGGAAAGCTGCTCTTCCAGACACCTCCCTGGCTCATTCCCTCATTTCTCTAGGTCTCTACTCAATGTCATCTTTTCAAGCTGGCCTTCTCTGGAGATGCTATTTTATTTTGTTTTATTTTAAGAGAGAGAGAATGCACATGAGAGAACACAAACAGTGAAGAGGGAGAAGCAGGCTGCCCATCAAGGAGGAAGCCTGATGTGGGGCTTGGTCTCAGGACCCTGGGATCATGACCTGAACCAAAAAGCAGATACTTAACTGACTAAGCCACCCAGGTGCCCCTGGAGATGCAGTTTTAAAGTTCACATCCACCTTACATACACACAGCCTAGCACATTATGCCCTTTCTCTGCTTTATTTTTCCCTTTGGCACTTATTATCATCCAACTTATTACTTTTTTAATTCATATCTATATTATCGTGCTTTTATTGCTGAGAGATTCTGCTTGACTCAGCTGGCAGCCATTAGGTGAGCAGATCAGTCTTGATCCTGGCTCCTCCAGAAAGGCAGGCCTTTCCCTGGGACTCTGGGGACTTCAGATAGCAAAGAATCAGAGCCTCCTCCAAGGTCTGACATAAAGTTCTGGATCAGGGTGATGCAAGGATCTGGTTTTAGTCCAAGAGGACTAAAACTATTGTCCTGAGGACAAAAGAACCTTAACAATAACAAGGGACTGGACTTTGTCTAAGGACATCATATCCAAGTGAAAGGCTTGTGCCTGCTGCATCCCCTGAAAACCCCTGCCAGCACAGACAACCTATCTTATAGAAATCTACCAGACTTACTGGGCTAGCCCTACCCTGCTCCCGGAGCCAAGCAGCACAGACAGTGGGCTCTGTGACAGTTGATTTCCTTACTTTGCACAAATTGACTAATCTATGGTCAGCTGCAAGTCCATTTTTCTTATCTGGGTCTGGGTTTTCTATTTAAATCACCAAAATCAAGGGAGATACTTGAAAGTTAGGTACCATATGAGGAATTCCACTTGGTTCTGATGGAAAAAGCCTGAACTACCCCTCTCAGGAGAACCTGCAACGGTTCTCACCGTCCCCTCCAAGCCCCCTAAAAGGCAGGTGCCAAGATCTATCTAGATTGTGGAAAGAAGCAGGAGCTTCCCATTGGGCTCAGGGTGCAACTTTACTCTGATTTCTGGAGTTGCTGGACACTTGGTTGTCCTGCTGACAAAGCTGGTATTTTTTTTGCCCATTTGGCTAATGCTGTGGGTCTTTTCATTCCCCAAGATTGCTGACTCCACTCTTCCGTTTATCTGCTTTGAGGTGAAAAACCCAATCGTAAAGTGATAAGTCATCCCTGACATAGGTAATGGGACATTTGGAATTACCTAACCAGCACATGGCAAAACAAAGTTAGGAGCTACAGAAAGCCTTCCTATGGCTTGATTTGGGGCAAAACTCGGGTAGTCTTAGTAAAGTAGAAAACACTGGGTTTTGGACATCTCTGTATCTCCTGGTAGGATGACTGTGGAAGCTATCTGAGTTATTATATAAATACAGGCAGCAAGTGGGGCAAGGTGAGGAATAAAGTAACATCTAGAAGGGGGCACAGAACGGAGAGATATGTTTATAATTGTTCCTTTAAAAAAGGAAAGACATGCGGCTTTTAAAATTTGATTGGGAAGGATAGTTAAGAGGAAAATGTTAGGAGAAAAGGATCCGTCTAAGAAGGGGCAAAGGAAGTAAAGAGCTCCCAGGGACAGGAAGGGGAACACAGCTCTCTGAAATTTACATAACACACCCTACATTGTCTCTATAAATTTGGAGACAAGGTCGTCTGTTCAAACTAATCTCAAAACTACTCCTCCCACACTCGTACTTCAGTAAATAACTCTACCCTCTTCCATCTTCCCAAGCTGGAAATCTTCCTCTCTTCCCCTTCACCCAGGCTCCAGGCCTATCAAGTTGGTCCTGTTAAATAAACTCATGTTCCATGCAGGTTTCTTCATTGAAGTGTATTTGTTTAGTCTCAAGCTTGACAATTTCTGGTTGCATTACTGAAACTGCCATCAACATGACCATCCTCCCCCCAAAGCATTCTCCACACTAATGCCAGAGAAATCGTTTAAACACACAACTGTTTTAAAAATTCCAATCTGGACATATTGTTCTTTGCATAGAGCCCTCCAGCCCCCAAGATAGGCTATGAGCTCCTTATCGTGGCCTACAAGGCCCTCTCATTGGTGATTTCTGCCCACTCTGTTGTCCCATCCCTCATCCCTATCTTCTCTGCCCACTGTACCCCACATTTCACTCCTTCATCTCTCTAAATCTCCCTGCCTATTTCCTCATTTCTGGCCTTTGTAGGAGGTGCAAATTCTAACTTGTTTTTCTTCTTCCCCTGGCTAACTCTAACTAGCCCTTTAAGATGCAGCTTGGATGGCTCTTCTTCCAGGAAGCCTTCTCTGGCTGCCCCTTCAGCTCCCATTTTGGTTGGGAGCTGCCTACACCTGTATCCATAACACTAGTTCTCACACCTAGATTATAGTGCTCAAAACATGGTTTTGCAATTACTATCTCTCCAGCTCACTGTCTCCCTACCAGGTTTTAGCAGCTTAGAGGTAAGAACCATTTCTTAATCATCTTTCTATTGACCAAGACACATAATAGGCAACTGATGAATATTTTCTAATGATTATGAACGCAGGTGGGACAGGGAACATAAAGGGAACAGGAACAGAAAACAGGATAGAGAACAGAAACAAGTAATAGAACTGCCTGATACTAATAGACCCAGGGGGGCTAGCTTACATAGGAATCCATGAATCCACAAAACATTAACCCAAATGAGTGTGTGATTTTTCTCTAGATGTGCTCAGCAATCTGGGTGTAGAAAAAGATAGTGAATGGTTGGCCTGATCATTGGATCAGGGTATAGGGTAGGGCAAATGAGCTGGGAAGTTTAAAGTCATGGATAAGAAAGGAATGGATACAGAGGGGAGATAGGGAAACCATGTGTCAATATTTTAAATCTTATTTTGATACATTTTATTCTAAGAATTTCTACCATTTATATGCAAATGAGATACTTGGAATCAGAATAAGGTATACACTTAAGTTCAAAATCAAAGTCTTAGTCTCTAAAAATAGGGAGAGATTCTGTGGAGAAGAACACAAAGGATACAAGAAAAGGAATCAATCACATTATTTAAAAGATTAGAATACAATTAAAATCTGGATGTACTTTAAACATTAATTTTTCCACTGTAAGGTAGAACAACATAAATTTTTCCCTAAAATTACTTTAAAGAATAACAACACATTGTCGACATACAAAAAAATGAAGTTTTACCTGAAATATCTGTAGCCTGTTACTAGCTTCTTGGGGTGGAATATTTGGAACCATGGGTCCTTCCTGTAATGAATAATATACTCTCCATTTAAATTCTTAATCACATGTATTAATCAATTTATTGAGTTTATCTATTATTTCCTTTTAAATAAATAAACATGATTTTTATCTGATCTAGTCTAATTTTGTCCCATATCTGAAGATTTCATTTAGTTTTTACAGCTTTATTGAGATATAATTCACATACTATACAACCTCTCATTAAAAAGGACAATTTAATGGCTTTTAGTATATTCACAGAGTTGTGTAACCACGATCACAATCAATTTTAGAACATTTGCCTCACTCTAACTTCCATTCATTTTTAAAGGAGCATGACATCGGTACTAAAAAAATGTGCCAAAATTACATCCTGTAGGAAGCCTGCACCACTAGGGCTCTGTTTCATTCCATTTATGGTTATAAACAATGATGCTGTGTTTATGCTTAGAATAACTATTGATATAGAGTTCTGAGGACAGCCTCCTCTCTCTCACTGATTGTTCAGCCCAATATGGAAATAGAGGAGCACATAGATTGAACAGCTGAAAGAAGCAAATGCAGTCGTTGGTGGCCTTCATCCAGAACACAGTTGCAAAAGGACCACAGATGGTCTGTATAATCATGAATATTATGGATATGCTAAATAATAGAGCAGATTCCCAGTATAATAAAATGATAGGGCCGTAAAATCTTTTTTTTTTTTTTTAGGTTTTATTTATTTATTTGAGACACACACAGAGAGAGAGAGAGAGAGAGAGGCAGAGACACAGGCAGAGGGAGAAGCAGGCTCCATGCAGGAGCCTGACGTGGGACTCGATCCGGGGACTCCAGGATCACACCCTGGGCTGCAGACGGCGCTAAACCGCTGCGCTACCGGGGCTGCCCAGGGCCGTAAAATCTTGACAAATCCAACGAAAATAGGTAAGTTTAGTACATGTAAAAAAATGTGCTATGTGGTTATTATTAAGGGCTTAAAATGTCTTATGAATCTAGACGCATTGTGACCACTAAAGGAAGTAGCATATTTTAGGGGAATACATCCAACTTCTGAGTTTAACTTCAAAGAGGAGGATCATTAACAGTCATGATGCCAGGTTGAATAGTCTGCAGGACTGACCAGGTGTGACATTTATTATTTATTTTCAGTGACCCTTTGGTTCTCTGAGGGTTAGTGAAAAAAAGATCAGTTGCATAATACCCTACTATTTAGGTATTTATAGTTTCTTACAGCCTTCCAACAAGTGCATTGCATTTTCAGCTATGAGCATTCTGGCCTGAGAAAGCATAAGACCAGACCTTTTGTTCTCAAAAGTTGTTTTCCTTTTAACGGTTAAATTCTCTTTCTTCCTCTATAAAATGATTTTTAAAAACTAGCTATCTCCTTTTTTTCCTGATAGCTACAAATATGCAAATATAGCTTCTTATATACAATGTGCAAATTGCTGCATATTTCTCAAGATTCATCACTGTCATCTCATATAAACATGCCACAGAATATTTTAACACACAGCATGCAAATACTTAGATTACCGCCTCATATGATTCTGCGAAGTTCATTACATCCTCACGAAAAACTTCCACAGACTCAAGAAGATTACTCTTAAACTTTGGCTGCACTTGAACTAGTTCATCTTGTACAGAAACCTAGAATAAAAAAGAATACCCAACATGAGATTTATTTAAATGAAAATGTATTTAAATAAAAACTATAATTCCATCCCAGCCAGTTTGCTATCCCACAGATGTCCAGTATGAACAAGGGCATCTCTGCAATGCTGGTTAAAAAAAACAAAAACAAAACAAAACAAAACAAAAAAACAAAGGGAAATAAACAACCCAAATGCAGCAAAAGGGGACGCAAATCATTCTAGTTCATGACCCAAGACGCAAAGCCATCTTCTGTAACTGCAGTTAGGAAAAAGTTTTCTGGCTATCCAGCTCAGGTCATCACTGTGGCCGGAGAAACAGTTACTGCTTACAGGCGCAGTCTGGGTCACATGCTGTCTCTGAGGCCAGATGAAGATCTGGGATTAATAATTTCTGGTAGGTTTACATGGTCACAAGGGTTGGAAGAGTCACCTAAAAGAAAGTCATATTACCTTGGGTATTAAAAAAAAATAAGGAATGCCCTCCATAACAGTCTTCAAAAGCCTCTGCTTAAACCTTCAATCATAATAGCTAGCACTTAATTCATACTTACTGTCAGGCTTTTCACCTGTGTTAATTCATTTAATCCTCATGACAATGCTGTGTGGTAAATACTGATATTATATTCATTTTACAGTTGAGAAAACTGAGGCATAGAGACATTAAGTAACTTCCCCAAGGTCCCACATCAGCATGAGGCAATGTCAAGATTTAAAACCCAGCAGTGTGGTTCTGGGTTTTTTAAAAAACTTCAGATTAATGGTGATTGTACGAAAGGATGGGCCAACAGGTTTAACACTAACAGTTCAAGAGATAGAACAACTGCATGGGAAGAAATCAGAGAGGGAGACAAACCATGAGAGACTCTTAACTACAGGAAACAAACTGACGGTTGCTGGAGGGGAGGTGGGTGCAGAGATGGGGTAACTGGGTGACGAGCATTAAGAAGGCCATGTCCTGTGATGAGCCCTGGGTGTTGTATGCAACTACAACACTACATCTAAAACTAAGGATGTACTATATGTTGGCTAACTGAATTTGAATTAAAAAAATAATTTAAGAAAGAAAAGAAGAAAAGAAAAAAAAAAGATAGAACAACCCAAGTGAATCTTTTACATTGAACAGTAACAGAAAGTTGGGCTTCACTAAATCTCAACCTAGGGTTCTCCATTTCCTTCCCAAGATGCAATTTTCTGACTAAATCAGCAATCGTTTTTTAAAATAAGTGAATATTCAATATTGAGCATTTAAATAAACATGAGTATTTTTAAAAAGCATTTTATACACATTACCTCAAGGAAGTCTCATAACCATGTATAAAAAATTCCTAACGTATTCCTAAATGATCACATGAAGAAACTGAGAAATGAAGGTTATTAACTTGCATAAGATCACCCAACTGGCTGGTGGCAGAGCTGGGATCACAAGTCATGACCCCAATTTCAGCTCTGGGTGCTTGCTAGTCTGCTTTGCTTCAATCTCAGTGACAAATCTCTCCACAAACAAAAAACTTTAAGCCAATGTTTAATTAATATTCAATAAAAATTTCCACTATAATTAAAAAATCTGGATCTTCCCTTGGACTTCATTTTTACTGTTTAACTGTATAAATATCAACTTCAAAAATGTGTAGAGAGAAGTTTATAGCTAAAAATGCCTGCATGACAAGAAAAAAGATCTCAAATCATTTAACCTAACCATCCACCTTCACAAACTAGACAAAGAACAAATTAAATCCAAAACAAACAGAAGGATAGAATAAAAATTGCAGCACAGGTAAATGATATAGAGTATAGGTAAACAATAAAGAAATCAACAAACTAAAAATTTCATCTTTGAAAAGATGAACAGAATTGATGAAGCTTCGCCTCGGCTAACCAAGAAAAAAAGAGTAAGGACTCAAATTACTAAAATTAAGAATGAAAGAGGGGATTATCACCACCTACTTTACAGAAGTAAATGGAATTATAAGGATACAATCAATAGAGTGAACAGGGACCCTATGGGATAAGAGAAAGTATTTTTAAATCATATATCTGATATGTATTAATATCCAGAATATATAAAGAACTCCTACATTTCAACAACAACAAAACCACAAACAGCTCAATTTTAAAATAGGCAAAGGACTTTAAAATAGGCAAAGGCAAATAGACTTTTTTCCAAATAAAATATACAAATGGACAGTAAGTATATAAAAGGATGCTCAATATCATGTAACATGAGAGAATTGCAAATCAAAACCACAATGAGGTATCACCTCACCAATTAGGATGCTCACTATCAAGAAAATACAAAATAACAAGTGTTGGCAAGGATGTGGAGAAATTGGAACCTTTTCCCACGGTTGATGGGAATGTAAAATGATGTGGCTGCAATGGAAAACAGTATAGTGGATCTCAAAAAGTTAAAAAATGATACTATATGATACACCAATTCTATTCCTGGGTATATATCCAAAAGAATTAAAAGTGGAGTCTCAAAGAGATATCTGCACTTTCATGTCCATAGCAGCATTATTCACAAAAGCCAAAAGATGGAAGCAACCTAAATGAACACTGCAAGATGAATGAATAAACAAAATGTGGCACATATATACAATGCGATAGTAGTCAGTCTTGAAAAGAAAGGAAATCCTGTCACCTGCTACAACATGGATGAAACTTGAGGACTTTTCACTTATGCTAAGTGAAATAAGTCAGCCACAAGAAGGCAAATATTGTATGATTCTACTTATATGAGGTACCAAAAGTAGTCAAATTTATAGAGGCAGAAAGCAGAATGCTGGTTGGAACTGGGGAAAGAGAGAAATCAGGAGTTATTATTTAATGAATATAGAATTTCAGTTTTGCAAGATGAAAAATTTTGGAGATTGGTTGCACAACAATGTGAACAGACTTAACACTACTGAATTGTACACTTAAAAATAGTTAAGATGAGAAGTGTCTGGATGGTGCAGTCAGTTAAGCATCCAACTCTTGGTTTTGGCTCACGTTGTGATGTCAAGTTGGTGAGATCTAGCCCTGTGCTGGACTCTGAGCTCTTAAGCTCTGCTCAAGTCTCTCTCTCCCTCTCCCTCAGCCCCTCCCCCCTACTCTCTCTTTCTCTATCTCAAATAAATAATCTTTTTTTAAAAGATTTTATTTATTTATTCATGAGAGACACACAGAGAGAGAGGCAGAGACACAGGCAGAGAGAGAAGCAGGCCCCACACAGGGAGCCCAATGCAGGACTCGATCCCAGGACTCCAGGATCACACTCTGGGCCGAAGGCAGGCACTAAGCTACCGAGCCACCCAGGGATCCCCAGTAAATAGATCTTTAAAAAATAGTTAAGATGGTAAAAGCTTTGTGTATTTCACCATGATTAAAAAAAAAACTTAGCACAAAGTTATAGTAATTAAGCCAATAGGTTACTAGCACAGGGATGGACATATGAGTCAACAGAATAGAATTGAGAGTCCAGAAATAACTCCCTACATTTATGGCCAATTGATTTTCAACAAGGGTGCCAAGATAATTTGTTGGTGAAAGGATAGTCTTTTCAACAAATGGTGCTGAGACAACTGGAAATCCACATGCATTTTCTGCATGAAGTTGGACCCCTAACTCCCATCACACAACAATTACCTCAGAAATCTAAATGTATCAGAAATCTAAATATAAGGGCTAAAATTATAAAATTGACATAAGAAAAGATAGTAGTAAGTCTTTATGACCCTGGATTTGACAGTTGTTTTCTAGCTATGATACTAAATCACAAGCAACAAAAGAAAAAAATAGATAAATTGGACTTCATCGAAATTAAAAAACTTTGTACTTCAAATTCAGAGACAGGAAGTAGAATGGTGGTTACCAGGGACTGGAGTGGAAGGGAAAATGTGGAGTTACTGTTAATTAGGCACAGAATTTCAGATATATAAGGTGAAAGGAGTAATAGGGATATATAGTAATAATGGCTACACAACAAGGCGAATGTCTTTAATACCATTGAACTGTACACTTTAAAAAATGATAAAGATGGTAAATTTTTATGTTATGTGTCTTTTAATACAGTAAAAAAGAAGAAGAAGAAAAGAAAGACACCATCAAGAAACTGAAAAGACATCTTTATCCATTCATCAGTTAATAGACACTTGAGCTGCTTCCAACTTTGGCTCTTCTAGATAATGCTGCTATAAACATCAGTCTGTGTGTATCCCTTTAAATTAGTGTTTTTGTATTCTTTGAATAAATACCTAGTAGTGTTATTGCTGGATCATAGCATAGTTCTATTTTTAACCTTTTGAGGATCCTCCACATTGTCTTCCACAGTGGCTGCACAGTTTCCATTCCCAGCAACAGTGCAAGAGGGTCCCCCTTTCTCCACATCCTTGCCAACACCTGTTGTTTCTTGTATTATTGATTTTAGCCATTCTGATAAGTGTGAGGTGATATCTCATGGTAGTTTTGATTTGCATTTCCCTGATGATGACTGATGTTGAGCATCTTTTCATATGTCTGCTGGCCACCTGTATGTCTTCTTTGGAAAAATGTCTACTCATATCTTCTAATCATTTTTTAATTTCAAGTTCATTTTTGAGGTTTTGAGTTTTATAAGATCTTCATATGTTTTGGATGCTAACCCTTCATCAAATGTATCATCTGTAAATATTTTCTCTCATTTTGAAGGCTGCCTTTTAGTTTTGTTGATAGTTTCCTTTGCTGTGCAGAAGCTTTTTGTTTGGATGTGGTATACATATACAATTGAATATTACTCAACCATAAAAAAGAATGAAGTCCTGCCATTTGCAACAACATGGATATATTATGCTAAGTGAAATAAGTCAGAGCAAGATAAATACCATTATGATTTCACTCATACGTTGAATTTAAGAAACAAAAACAAAGGAGCAAAGGGAAAAAAAAAAGAGAGATGCAAACCAAGAAACAGACTCAACTATAGAGAACAAACTGACAGTTACCAGATGGGAGGTGGGTGAGGTGGAATGGGTTAAATAGGTGATGGGGATTAAGGAGTGCACTTATGATGAGCACCAGGTGTTGTATGGAGGTGTTCGATCACTATATTGTACATCTGAAATTAATATTGTACTACTATATGTTAACTATATTGAATTCAAATAAAAACTTGAAAAAAAAGAAATTGAGAAGACAATCCATAGAATGAGAGAAGATATTTGCGAATCCTTTCATATGGGGCTTATATCCAAAATATTAAAAAAAAAATTCTTACAGCTCAAAAATAAAAAGATAACCTATTCTTTTTAAAAGCAAAGGATTTAAATTCACATTTCTCCAAGCAAGATGGATGTATGTCCAATAAGTACATGAAAAGATGCTCAACATCATTAGCTGTTAGGAAAATAAAGCAGTCATTCAGAGGACAACATGGATAAGCCTTAAAACATGAGAAATGAAAGAAGCCAGTCACAAATGGCTACATATTGTGTATGTCCATCTATATTACACATCCAGAAAAGGCAAATCCATAGAGACAGAAAAGTAGATTCATGATTGCCAGGGACTAGGATAAAAGGGAGAAGGAGTGGTTGCTAATAGGTATGGGGGCTTCTCTTGGGAAGATGAAAGGGTTCTAAAACTAGATAATGATGGTGGTTGTGTAACTCTATGAATATACTAAAAATCACTGAACTATATACTTTGAAAAGGTAAATTTCATGGTATATAAATTATATCTCAATAAGGGTATTAAAATAATATATATTTAAGCTTTAAAATGTATGAAAAATTTTTTCTAGAGATAGCAACTTATAAAAAAATAAGAATTAAATTGTACTTACAGCTTTGCTCTGTAATTTGTTGAAAGAATATCTCAAAGTATCTACTGCTTCTGATTCTTCTTTGGTCACTTCAACTTCAAATCTGTTTAAAATGGCATAGGCTTCCTGGAAAGTGGGAGTAGAGTTCAGAAACATCACAAGGAAATCAAATGCCAAATGATTTAGATGCCTTCTAGAAACACATTCTTATTCTTCCCATTCTTAGAAGAAGAGAGTATATTCTAGAAGAGTAGTTCCAAAAATTGAGCATGTATATAAAGCACCTCTAGATTCTCCCTGATGCCAGATACTGACTCTAGATCTTAGGTCCCAAAATCTGCATTTAATAAGCATCTAGGTGATTCTGATGGAGATGTAAGCAGATCATTTTGAAATACTATGCTAATTGGGGTGCCTGGGTGGCTCACTTGGTTAATCAACAAGCTTTTTTTTTTTTAAGATTTTATTTCTTTATGCATGAGAGAGAGAGAGAGAGAGAGGCAGAGATATAGGCAGAGGGAGAAGCAGGCACCATGTGGGGAGCCCTGGTCCTCAATCCTAGGATCCCAGCATCACGACCTGAGCCAAAGGCAGATGCTCACCACTGAGCCATCCAGGCATCTCAAGAAACCAACTCTCGATCTTGCCTCAGGTCTTGATCTCACAGTCATGAGTTCAAGCCCCATGTTGGGCTCTGTGCTGGGCATAAAGCAGGAGAAAAGAAAAGAAAAGAAAAAGGAAAGGAAAGGAAAGGAAAGGAAAGGAAAGGAAAGGAAAGGAAAGGAAAGGAAAGGAAAGGAAAGGAAGGGAAAGGAAAGGAAAGGTGAAAGGAAAGAGGAAAGGAAAGGAAAGGAAAGGAAAGGAAAGGAAAGGAAAGGAAAGGAAAGGAAAGGAAAGGAAAGGAAAGGAAAGGAAAGGAAGAGAGAAACACTATCCTAGAAAATATTATCCTAGAAAATATCCCTAGAACAATTTTCTCTCTCTCCTCTTTGATCTTGGGCAACACCATGCAAAATATCATCTCATTACTCTTACAATATGGGTCGGCTATGTAAAGAATAGAATGAAACAATGATGTGGGAGATACTCTGAAGAAAAGAAACTTGGATTGTCAAAGGGATGGATTGGCAATTGGATTTATTAAAAGAATTTATGCTGAAGAATAGTTTCTGGGGCACCTGGATGACTGTTGGTTAAGCGTCCAACTCTTGATTTCAACTCAGGTTGTGATCTCAGAGTTGTGAGATCAAGCCCCACACTGGGGTCTGCACTGGGCATGAAACCTACTTAAGATTCATTCTCTCCCTTTCTCTCTCTGCCCCTCCTCCACCACTGACTCACATGTGCTCCCTCTCTCTTAAAAATAATAGTAATAAATTAAGAGTCGTATTTTTATTATCACCATGAACTAAGAATTTAAATATCAGTCATAAAATACTTGGGTAGACAAAATAATGGTCTCTCCAACATTGTCCACATCTCAATCTCCAGAGCTTTTGATTGTGTTACTTTACATGACAAAAGGGACTTTGTAGATGCGATTAAGTTAAGAAAAAAAAACTTAAGATAGGAAGATTATCCTGGACAAACCGGGTGGACCCAAAGGTCCATATAAGGGAAAGAGGGAGGCAGGAGAGTCAAGCCAGAGAAGACGTGAAGACTGAAGCAGGGGCAGGAGTGACACCATTGCTGGGGGTGGTTGGGAGTCAAGGAATGCAGGTGGCTTCTGGAAGCTAGAAAAGACAAGGCACAGACTCTCTCCTGAAGCCTCCAGAAAGAGTACAGCCCTTCTGACATCTTGATTTTAGCCCCATAAAATTCATTTTCAGATTTATGATCTGTAAAAGTGTAAAATAATACATTTATGTTGTTTTAAGCCATTAGGTTTATGGTAATTTGTTATAGCCGAAGTAGGAAACTAATATAGTACTCTACCCTAAAAAATCTCTGCTTGATGTTGGTTCAAACAATTTACTATTAAGCCTAAGTAGATTGCTCCCACCATGCTTCCCTTGGTATGCCACTGGTCATGAATGAGACCTATAAGTGGTTTCTAAGGAAAGCCAAAGATATTTGGGGAACTTGCCTAACATGTTAAGATTGACATAAAAGAATACAACCATTCATTTCTGTAAAATGTTGGTGCTAGCATAAAAAAACAAACACTGTCTAGAGCAGTTCAGCAATGTTAATATATTAATATATTCCTTTGCGTACTGTTCACTGTTGGTAATTGTCAAAACCCCTCCAAGGACATCAAATAGGAAAGGAGAAACAGACAGACTATGCCATAAAATAGATGAAGGATATACGTTAACAGGATCAATTTTTTAGTGTGTCTCTCTTAAAAAAAAAAAGGCATTTCAGACAGAAAAATGTGATTACTTCTTACTTCAATTGGTCCCAAAGTCATGTCCATTTGAATTTCATTATCACGGATAGACGATAAGGCTTCCATTGCAAACCTGACATCATCTAAATCACGAATGGGTCTAGATAATTTTTTCAAGTATTCATTGATGAATGCTATCATGTCGGACATTTTCTTTTTGTACTCTTCATTCAAGTATCGACAGAGTAACATCTTCCATGCCTTAGCCTCAATGGATAAGGCCAACTTCATTGGCTCTGGGGTAGAGAGAGAAAGATCAAAATGGAATACACCTGGCATTCTGTCACTATTTACTTCATGTCTAATCTGAGCATTTATAACTGCACTGTCCTATCTGATGACCACAGCTCTAACTAGTCAACTCTATCTTATCAATTCCTACACATTCTTCTTTACTTCTCTTGGTACCCCTTGGGCCCTAGCCCCACCAGGCTTGCAACATGGTTGCTCCCCCATCAACTTCCAACAGTTAGACTGAGAAGACTAGGGAGCTGAGTTGATGGTGGCCTGAGAGGAGACACGCAGCTGGCTTGTTGGTTGAGGCTGTGAGATCCTCTCATGGAGTCTGCACTTTACAGGCCTAGTCTCCTTTTCCTCAGGCCCCAAGCATTCAGCCCACTCTTCCCCTTCTTTAGAACTGCTGCTGCCTATTCCATTTCTTAGTTTCCTCTCTCTAGAATGGAGCCCCCATGGGCAGCCCGGGTGGCTCAGCGGTTTAGTGCCACCTTCAGCCCAGGATGTGATCCTGGAGACCTGGGATCAAGTCCCATGTCAGGCTCCCTGCATGGAGCCTGCTTCTCCCTCTGCCTGTGTCTCTGCCTCTGTGTGTGTGTGTGTGTGTGTGTGTGTGTATCTCATGAATAAATAAATAAAATCTAAAAAAAAAAAAAAAAAAGAACTGAGCCCCCAGCCAACTCTGACACTGTGCTAGAGTTGATTTTTGTATGAGAAATCACAGTGCTACCCACTATGAGAAAACAAATAGGAAATTTAAATAATAGGTAAACTAACTTTCCAAAAGTCTACTTGGAATTATTGCCCAAGGCGTAGTTTCTGATTTCTAACTAAATATTCTCTTCAAGTACTTGTGACTGTTCCCCAAATTAAATTCCTTCTTGATAGATATAATAACAGTATTTAAGGGGAGCCTGGGTGACTCAGTTGGTTGAGCTGCTGACTCTTGATTTCGGCTCAGGTCAGGATCTTAGGTGGTGGGATCGAGCCCTAAGTTGGGCTCCATGCTCAGCTGGGAGTCTACTTGAGATTCTCTCGCCCTCTCCGTTTGTCCCTACCCCCACACCATGTGCGCACTCTCTCTCTCTCAAATAAATAAATCTTTTTAAAAAACAGTATTCAATATTTATTGAACATCAGATATGTTCCAGGTAGAATGCTAAGTGTCTCATCTAAAGCAGCTCATGAGGTGAGTACTGTCATTGTTACCAGCAGAAGAGATGGAATTAAAGAGGTCAGGTAACCTTCATAGTCAAATTTGAGAGCCATGGTTACACTTACTTTTTAAGGATAGATCTGAAAGTCTACTTAATATGTAGATTGATGTAAAATGGGTCATTCAAACACTTCCTGAGAATAAAATCTTCTCAAAAACTTCGGATAATACTGTACTGCTGTAACCATGGCAGTAAGTAGCCACCATATCCCAGTTTTAAACCCAAGCCATAGACCAACTGACCTCAGTTCACATACTTAAAAAAAAAAAAAAAAAAAAGATTTTATTTATTTATTCATGAGAGACACAGAGACTGTGGCAGAAACAGGCAGGGGGAGAAGCAGGCTCCCCAAGGGGAACCCAATGTGGGACTCATACCAGGACCCTGGAATCAGGATGAGCCAAAGGCAAATGCTCAACCACTGAGCCACCCAGGCAGGACCCTCACATACGTTTGCCAACCAATCAGGATCGGGCCCTTCCTTCTGAATGTCAACCAATCAAAAAGAACCTATTTAATAAGCCCATCTCTGAGTGCCAACCAAACAACAGTCTCATTTGAGTAAACATCTTCTACAGATGATAATAACCTATTTATACCCACAGTCCTTAAACCCCGTGCTGTCCAGACACCCAATATGAATGCACTCTGCAGGGGACACTGTGCCTGCCCAGCATCACTCTTCCTTACTCTCGTAATCAATAAAATAAGTTTGGGCTTTTTATTTCAGATAGTAAGTGGCTGTTTCATCATCCTTTGATACTCTAACCCCAAATGGATTAACTTCTCAGGAAACCTCAAATTGTTTGACTCCTAGCTCATGTATACAACTCCCTCCTCATAGAAACCTGAAAAGGAGTTTCACCTATAGTTTAGTTGTCTGACTGCCAATTGGGGAATTGCATTATAGTCAGTATATTAAGCCACCCTAGTATAGTACTATTTACAAATAATATATAATAGTATATTATATAACATACAAATTATATATATGCATTTATACAACATATATATGAACAATATTGGTGGTCTGGAAATATTTGATATTTACAGTATGGTACCGAAGTAGATTCATAACTTTCTTTCTTTTTTTTAAGATTTTATTTACTTATTCATGAGAGACACACAGAAAGAGGCAGAGACACAGGCAGAGGGAGAAGCAGGCTCCCTGTAGGGAGCCTGATGCAGGACTTGATCCCAGGCCCCTGGGATCATGACCTGAGCTGAAGGCAGATGCTCAACCACTGAGCCACCCAGGCGTCCCTCATAACTGCTTTCTAAATAAGGCAACATTTCATGTGAAAATACAAATACTTTACATAATATTATTAAAACACCTGTATGCAATTCCAGTGCTCCCACAACAATAATAGGCTTCAATTCATCAATCTCCTGTTCAAAAGTGGCGAAGTGTAGAATTTCTGATCTGATTTCAGTCAGAGAGGGGTTGTTAGCCAAAAACTCCTGTAGTAAAGAAACAATGTTTTCTTTAGTTTTTTGACAGTATAAATCGCACACTGCCCTTTTTAAAAAATATATATATACTTATCCACTTGTACATCAGGCCAGTGGCTCAGTAAAGAAAGGGATGAACTGATAGTATTGGAAAATGAAGCTATGTGAGAGAATGTCATAGCCTACCAGGAATAACTAAGTTATTCATGTGTCCTTGAGTCTCTAGCCAAAAATACAGCTGAATCTCTGTAAGTGTAATATACTCTTGAATACCCAGCCTCCGAATGTGTCTGGAGCCTAATTGGTACTCAGTTGTTTACACAAATTAAAAGAAATCTATCTGAGCCTCCTTCCTCTCAGTTGCCTCAGAGTGTCAATGTGAAAATTGCAGAAACTCTAATATGTTAGGTGCTTAGCATTTACAGATTCCTGATCTCTGCTCATGAGTTCCTGTCACAATCACTAACACTTTCCTGTTCCTCTCATGCAAGTTAGATACAAACGATTCAAACCCAAACTACATCCCAGGCAGCAGAAATACACCTTCACTTTCACATCCCGGTCCTCTGTCCAGAGCGTCTTGTACTTCTGAAAGTCCTGCAAGGCCTCATGAGCCACCTTTCGTAGAGAATTCACAGAAGAAGAAAGGAGAAGAACCAACTTGGAAATATCTTTGTGCTCTGCTACCCCTGGATAAAAATTCTTCAGTTTCCGTGCAGGAATAATTTCTTCAAAGGATTCTGAAAACACATGTTTTTATATGTAGATTACTTTTCTATTCAACTTTAAATATTATCAATGTTAATATTTATAGACCTTTGTAGTTTTTAAAAGACTCTCCCTCCAAATAATTAAGAGCTATTCCTTTAAACCTTCACTTAATCTTATTAAACCACTGTGTCAGATTTTGAGGTCTAGATTTCTTTAATGTGGGAAAACTGTTTTCAGAGAAAAGAACTGAAAAACACTGATTAAACCCTCCTACCCAAATAACTCCTCTGAGAAAAGGTCAAAAGAGCTCACATTGTTGCTCTACCAAACAGCATGGTGGTTGAAAGAGAGGCACCATGCTTATTACCCAAATAACCTTAGGCCAGTTTTGGATCTTCATGGATATACTTGAGAGGATTAAATGAGACAACATATGTTCATCCTCAGCTCAGCATCTGGTATATAGAGATCATGCAATCACTATCAACCACCATTATAAATATCTCTTGCCAAAATCTGATCATTTCACTTCTTGATCAAAATTTTCAATTAGGTATTCTCCATCAAACCAACTATACAGATAGTTTTGTTTGGCCCAAACAATGCCTTACTTTTTTCAAGGCGTTTGTGAACAATTAAAAAGGATAATCGTTCATGCAAAATTCCAGATTTCTAACTTCTCTTTTAAAAAGGTTTCATCAAAATAAAAAAAAATACAAAATAAATAAATAAAAAAGGTTTCATCTAAGGTGCCTGGGTGGCTGAGTTGATTAAGTGTCCAACTCTTGATTTTGGCTTAGGTTATGATCTCAGGGTTGTGAGATCTAGCCCCATGTCGAGCCCTACATTGGACTCCATGTTGGGCATGGAGCCTGCTTAAGATTCTCTCTCTGTCCCTTCTATCTCTCTCAAAAAAATTTTAAAAAATAAATGAAAATAAAAATATTTAATCTAGTAGTACAGGGCACATGTTCCTGCATGGCAACAATTAGCCAAAGCTGAGAAGCGTCTCTTAAAAGGACATTCCTATTGAACCTGCCGTAGTCTCCTCTAAGACCAGGTCACTCATTTATTCTTTTGTCTTAATTTTAATCAAAATTAAAGCAAAAGAAAGTACAAGGCATTGGCTTAATTAATTAAGTAACTAATGTTGCATGTTCTGGCAATTCCCTTTTATTGCACAGAAGTATTCCACTGTGTAGCTATGCCTCATTTTGTTTGTCCACTGACCAGTTTTTGGACGTCTGGCTAGCAATTTGAAGCTATTACAAATAATGCAGCAGTGAACACTCACATCTTTACATGGATATATGATTTCATTTCTCTTGGGTAAATTCCTAGGGATGGAATTCCTGAGCCAAATGATACAGGTATGTTCAAGTTTTTAAGTGTCAAACTGGTTTCAAAGTAGCTATACCATTTCATACACTTCCCTCAGTGATGCATCAGAGTTCCATGTTCTTTGTCAAAAATTAGTAGATTATTTTTCAATTTTACCAATTCCAATAGATGTGCAGTGGTATATCATAATGATTTTAACCTGTATTTCCATAATAACTAATGGTGTTGAGCATCTTTTTATGTGTTTTTTAGTTATATATCTTCTTTGTTGAACTCATCTTTTGCCCATTTGGGGAGGGTGATGATCTTATTACTTAGTTTGAGTCCTTTATATATCCTGAATACAAGTACTTTATATCAGATGTACAAGTTGCAAATATTTTCTCCAAATGTGTGGCTTCCCTTTTTAATTTTTTTTTTAACTTTTATTTATTTATGATAGTCACAGAGAGAGAGAGAGAGGCAGAGACGCAGGCGGAGGAAGAAGCAGGCTCCATGCACCGGGAGCCTGATGTGGGATTCGATCCTGGGTCTCCAGGATCGCGCCCCGGGCCAAAGGCAGGCGCCAAACCGCTGCGCCACCCAGGGATCCCCCTTTTTAATTTTTTAAATGATATATTTTAAAGAGCAAAAGTTTTTAATTTGGTTGAAGTCCAATTTGTCAATTTGCTTTGTAATGGATCATGTTTTTTGCTGTCCTATCTGACAAATTTTTGCCTAACCTCAAATTACAAACTTCTTACATGTTCTCTTCTAAAATGTTTATAGTTTTATTTCTTCTGTAATTGACTTTGTGTTCATTTCTTTGCATGGTGTGAGGTAAGAGACCAATTTCATTTTTTTGCATCTATATGTCTAATTGTTCCAGCACCATGTATTAAAGAGACAACCCATTTCCCCATTTTTTGACTCGACATCCCTTCAGAAACTCAGTTGACTCTGAAGTTTATATCTGAATTGCCTATTCCATCCCACTGATCTAAATGTCTATCCTTAGGCCAACACTACACTGTTTTGATTACTGTAACTTTATAGTATGTTTTGAAATCAACTCACACACGTACTCCAGCTTTAATATCCTTCTTAAAAGTTGTATTGGATATTATAGTTTCTTTGAATTTTCCTACTCCCTATTCAAATCTCAGGATCAACTCAATTTCTGTAACATTTCTTTTTTTTTTTTAACAGTTTATTATAATTTATTTTATTTAACAATCTAGGAAGTTCGCAGCCATCAGCGGTTCCAGTGCAATTTCAGGTGCAATTGGGAATTCAGGAATCTCTGTGGAGCTGTTAGTGTAGCGAACCCTGTACGTAAAATACATGCATACTTTTGATAGCACATGTGAAGGGACTTTCTGAGATTTTGATTGAGATTCCACTAAATCTATAGATTAATTTGGGAGAACTGCCACCTTAGCAGTAATGAGACTCCTAACTGCTAAGATACCCATGAACATGGTGTATCTTTCAGCAATGTTTTGTAGCTTCCAGTGTACAGGCTTTACATTTCTTCTGTAAAATTTATTCTTTATGATATTATTGTGAAAGAAATTGTTTTTTTAATTTCATTTTCAGATTATTCATTTCTAGTATTTAGAAATACAATTGAGCTTTGTATGTTGATCTTATACCCTGTACGCTTGTTGAACTCATTTGTTAATTCTAATCATTTTGCATGTGTATGTATTCCAAGGATGTTTTTGCATACGTGATATTATCTGTTAATAAAGTCAGTTTTGTTTCTTCCTTTCCAATCTGCGTATCTTTAATTACTTATTAAATACAGATCGAATTGCTAGTATAATGTTATATAGACGTTGTGAAAGCTGGCATTCTTAACTTGTTCTTCATCTTAGGGGGAAATAATTTAGTCTTTCACCATTAAGTATGATGTTGACTGTAGGCTTTTCATAGTTGCCTTTTATTAGGTTGAAGAAGTTCAGTTCTAATCCTAGATCATTGAATATGTTTATCATGAAAGAAAGTTGGATTTTGCCAAATCCTTTCTGTGTCTACTGAGGTGATTAAGTGATTTTGTCCTTTATTTTATTAATAGGTTGTATTTTAGAGTGTTAAACCAACCGTGTATTTCTGGATAAGCCTCTTTTGGTCATAATATATGCTTCTTTTTATATGTTTCTGGATTCAGTTTGCTGACATTTTGTTAAAGATTCCAGCATGATCACTTAAATTTAAGGATTCTTTAAGGAATGCTTTATAAAGAAGTCAAATTTAAGCATATTTTCTTCAATGGTTTGAGCTTTGTTCTTGAAAATTATTCCCTACCCTAATGTTATAAATTTATTGTTATGTTTTATTCAAAGTGTTTTAGAATACATATATTTAACAGTGCTATAAAATATAGAATAATGGATATGAATTTAAGATGCTTTTAAAATCTAATTTAAGTTCAAGTTTTTCTATATGAATAAAAGTCTCTAATATCATTTATTTAATAGCACATTCTTTCCCCCCGATTTGTAAGTCTAGCTGTGTCATATATCTAATTTTCATATATATAAATGTTTCTGCACTTTGTCCTGTTCCACTGATCTATCTATTCTTGGACCATTAGGAGAGTGTGTTAGTCTAGGTTAATAACACTCCTTCCTGCCACATATGGCAGGACAGGACTTCTTACCTTGTTTTCCTTCACCAATATTTTAAGCTATTTTTGACTGCACCTCCATATGACTTTACCCAAAAATTAAAATTAATTTAACAAATTGTAGAAAAAATTCTGTTGTGATTCCATTGGAGTTGTACTGAGCTTATAAATTAATTAAAAAATTGAGTTCTTCATGTTGTGGATTTATTCCTATCTTCCATTATGCCATTCAGTAAAATGCTATGCAATATTTTTAAATTTATTTATTAAGTTCCTTATGGTTTTTTGGCTACTGAAAAATCCATTATTTTCTATTACATATTCCCCACCTTTACCGAGATATAATTGACATATAATTCTATTACATTGTAATCTAATTATTGGCTATTATAGAAATACTTTTGTATGTTGGTCTTTTATACATAAGCATTACTGTTCTAATAGTTGTTTCTAGATTCATTGGATTTCCTATGCATGATCTTTAAAGTAAGGACAATCTTAGTCTTCCCTTCCAATTATCTCATTTTTTATTGTCTGATTTCTTCAATAAAATATTGAATAGAAGTGATGATAGCAGGTTTCCTTGTTTTATTCTTCATTTTAATGGGAAATAAATGCTTCTAAATTTTTCCACAGATACCATCAGCAGAAAATGCTTCATAGTCCTAGTGTTTTAGGAGGATATGTATGAGTAACTAAAATATATCATATATACAACAGCATATACAAAACAGTAGTTAAAGAAGAATATGACATATATAAAACATCCATTAAATAAGAAGGAAAATAATTTCAATGTATTCAACACCCAGATTAAGCAGAGCATGGTGCTAATATTTCAGTAGTCTTCTCTAGGTCCTCTTCAATCATATATTCCTCTCTTTCTCCCAGAGGTAACAACCAAGATCCTGAATTTTCTTTGAAGGTAAGCCAACATGCTTACCTCTAAACAATATATTATTTAACTTTTTTAAATAATAAATTTATTTTTTATTGGTGTTCAATTTGCCAACATACAGTGCTCATCCCATCAAGTGCCCACCTCAGTGCCCGCCACCCAGTCACCCCCACCCTCGCCCTCCTCCTCTTCCACCACCCCTAGTTTGTTTCCCAGAGTTAGGAGTCTTCCATGTTCTGTCTCCCTTTCTGATATTTCCCACTTATTTTTTCTCCTTTCCCCTTTATTCCCTTTCACTATTATTTATATTCCCCAAATGAATGAGACCATATAATGTTTGTCCTTCTCCGATTGACTTATTTCACTTAGCATAATACCCTCCAGTTCCATCTACGTCGAAGCAAATGGTGGGTATTTGTCATTTCTAATGGCTGAATAATTATTTAATTTTTTTAACTGAGCACTAAGCACAAACCTAGTTGTAAAGGTAAGAAGAATGTTCTCAGGAGAAAAAACAAAAGCTAAACAGTCTGCATCTAGTTTGGCTTCAGCTTTCCTCCAAATTTACAAAAGCCCTTTTGGGGGGAAGCCATGTGGTAGGATCATAGGTAAGTCCTATAATTTATAATCTGGAAAACACAGGCCTCATTATAATCAGAGCATCTGGCAGGTCTATGTTTATGAGCCATGTAAAGGAGTCCAGCAGGAATATGGCCAGAGCAGTGGGCTAATCTTTTTCCGTGTTTTTTTTTTAATTCCTTTTAAACATTTATCTATTTATTTGAGAGAGAGAGAGAGAGAGAAAGAGGTGTGGGGGGGGCGGGGAGCAGAGAGATAAGGAGAGAATACTCAAGCAGAACCCCTGCTGAGCATAGAGCCAGACACAGGGCTTGGTGCCAGGACTCTGAGATGATGACCTGAGCTGAAATCAAGAGTCAGATGCTTAACCGACTGAGGCAGCCAGGTGCCCCTAATCTTTTTTCCTTCAAATCACAATTCCTTCCCTCTAGCTTCCAGTAGCAAGTCAAAGCAAAACACTTCCAAAGAATGAACTGAGTTTCCTCAACTGACCTAGGTCAATAGGAGTAGTTCGCAACTTATCAGCATATGTGAAAACAAAAAGCACAGCCAAGAATGTGGACCAGACTTACCCAGGCATTCAGTCTTCAAGTTAAAAGACAGTATAATGTCATCAGGCATTTTGGTGAAGGCAGTAAAAACTCATCTATCTCTTGAGTCAACTGGTTGCCCTCTCTGCTTATAATACAATTGTCATGGTGTATTCATCTTTTATCATTCATCTAGGAATTTCCTTCACCTCTGCTATAGGTCATTCCCATTTCCAATATCATATGTCTCCTTTTTGCTTGACTTCTTGCTTTGTTTTCTCATGTGGAAGAGTACACCTTTAATAACTTTGTGACAAAGGGTGCATTGAGGGTACATATTTTAAGGCATTGCATGTCTGCAAATGTCTTTATTATACTGAGTTGATAATTTGACAGAAAATAGAATTCTTACTTGCAAGGTTGCAGTTAAGTCCAAAGGCTCTTGCACCTAGTGGTTTTTAAATTAGCCTGCTATAATAATAGAAAGATACATGGAATCAACTAGGGAGAAAATAAAGAATAGTGGCAATTATTGGACCAAAGGTCAGAGAATTGAATTCTAGTTCTCTTCCCTGGATTCCTTCCCAGCCCTATCACTAGGTTTGTGACTCTGCACAAATTATTTAACATCTCTGAAAAAAAAAGATGGAACTAATAGCTCTTTTGCCACCACTTTTATGTGTATACATAGACCTCACAAGTTTTCTTTCCCAGACCTCCTTGCCTCCAATTTTCCAATGTTGCTCCTTTTAGGTCCTGAACAACCAGTCCAGCCACTCATCACTGTCCAAGAGTCCATGTATATCTTTGCTTCAGACATTTCCATCTTCTTTAAAAGGATATGCTGCTTAAAGCTCTACCTACTGGGGAGAATTTCCCTTCTTGCTGTCCTAAAGGGCAATTCCTTTTAGGCTATAGTGTGGTAGGAGTCCATTTTTAGCTTACACCAATGTATCAAACCAACTCAAGATAGACTGGGTATAAGATTTTTCATCCTCCATTAGCTGGTTGTAGGGAATACCCCCTGAGACCACAGATATAATCAGAGAGAACAGTGTTAGTGCAACATAGAAAGGGTATATGGAGCCTGGGCCATTTATTCATGTAATTTGCATGGTATTTTATTGTTTTTAATTTGCATTTTCCTGGTTACCAATGGAGATGATACAGTTTTAGAAAAAGTATTTGACTTTTTTTTAGATTCCACATATCAATGAGGTTATGTGATATTTGAATGTGTCTGGCTTATTTTATTTAGCATAACATCCTTTGGGTTCATCCTTATTGTCACCAGTGGCAGGATTTCCTTCTTTTAAGGCTGCATAATATTCCATTGTCAAAAAAAGTCAAACTCATAGTAACACAGAGTAGCACAGTGGTTACCAGAAGCTGAGGAGTGGAGGAAAGGGGAGATATTGATCAAAGGGTACAAACTCTCAGTTATATGATAAATAAGTTCTGGAGATTTAATGTACAGCATAGTGACTACAGATAATACTAATGTCTTATACACTTGAAATTTGCTAAGAGAGTAGATTTCAAATCTTCTTACCACATGCATACACCAAAAAATGGTAACTGTGGGAGGTGATGGACATGTTAATTATTGTGATTGTGGTAATCATTTCACAATATATACCTATATCAAGATATTACATTTATATCCTAAATACATGCAATTTTTACTTATCAATAGTTTGGCTTTTTACACAAAAGTGTCCAAAAATGTACATGGAACTTTGGGTCAGTGGCTTATCACACTGATAATTACTTAAGGGAATAGCTTATATCTACTGAACGTACAAAGAACACATGACCTCAAACTTCTAAGCACGATGTTCCAGCAAACTAAGTTCATTGCACCAAATACAATGCCGAAAGTAGAATTAGTACCAAGTCTTCTTATAATTTTTCTTTGAATCTAAGATTATGATAGAACAGTGATAAAAATCCTTGTTCTCCTATTTCTAAACTCTAGATGGAAATGTCTGTATGTTATATTTATGATGGAGGATGGAGAACACTCATTTGTTATTTTTAATGCAAAATTTAACAAATAGACATGTAAAAATGACTAATCAGCCATAAGAAAGAATGGAATCTTGCCATTTGCAACAAGATGGTTGGAGCTAGAGAATATAATGCTAAGTGAAATAAGCCAGTCAGAGAAAGACAAATACCATATTATTTCACTCATGTATGGAATTTAAGAAACAAAACAAATGAAAAAGAAAAAAAAAAGAGACAAACCAAAAAACAGACTCCTAACTCTAGAGAACAAACGGTTACCAGAGGGGAAGTAGGTTGGGGGCTGGGCAAAATAGGTGAAGGGGATTGAGAGTACACTTATCTTGGTGAGCACAGAGTAATATATGGAAATGTTGAATCATTACACTATACTCCTGAAACTAATATAACACTGTATGTTAACTACCCTGGAATTAAAATTTTAAAACTCTATATGCTGTTGTACCCAGGAAGAATCACAAAGATTGTTGACTAGTTGTTATAATTCTAGGATTCCATTCATCTGAGATTTGTTTTAACATTCTTACTCTCTTCCTTCTTCCCAGGTTTTGCTGTATTTAAATGGGTCACTTCAGTAGTAGTACGGCTGGGGCTGGTGACAGCAGGCTTTATGTGACGGGTCTGCTGTTGCCCCCAGTGGGCCACTCCTCTGCTGACCTCCAGGGTTAGCTGGATCATCCGGTTAATGGCTTGTTGAATGTCATCCAAACTAGGAACCATTACCTGTGGAGTGAATAAACAGATTCCTGGTACTGGCGGCACACGCCACCCATCCCTCTGCTTCTCACCAACCTGTCCCCCATTGGGTAGGAAAGCCTCAGCTGGCCCAGTGGAAGGTTGCTTAGAGGGAATGGGTGTTAGAGGAGGGTAAGCCACGTATTCTCCCTATCCTGAGGTTTTCCCATTTTTTCATTTCCTGCAGGCTAACAGGTCAAGCATAGTACTTGTCATCCTTTCCCTGTGAGGGTGGCTGGATATAGCCAGAAATTGTGGACTATGTGTCGGAGCCCAAGAAGCAAAATGACTGAAGAAGCTATCCTGCCAACGTTTGGACTTCAGTTCTCTGAAATGTGCCAAATAAGCACAGAAGCTGTCTTCCAGGAGGCCAAACCGTGTAGGTATAGATAGTGGTAGATGAGTCACAGATTGTTCCTGCCCAGCCTTACCCCGTGGCCCCTCACAGAGTGCACCTCAGTCATCCTGTGTGACTGGAGTTCCAAATGCCAAGTGACAGCTAGGATGGTGGTAGATATAAGTGCCAGGAGAAGGCACAAGAATCTCTGTGCTTGGGGCATAGGCTCTTCCTTTCTTTCTCTTCTGCCATTCTTGGTTACCTCACAGTTTTGTGTTTGGGGTAGGGATTTGGACTTCTGACATGGACTATTTAGATAATTTAATGCTTAAAGAAAGAAAAAGCAAGAATATTTTTAGAGTACTTGCTAACGGATGGCTGAATAGATGCTTAACTGATCTCTTACACTAACCTTCAATACCCCATGAACTATGCAGAGAATTTTTTACAATAGATAAAAAAAATAATGTTCCAATTTTTGTTAAATACTGGGGTGAAAATTACCCAAATGTCATTGTATTAACTTGAATATTTAATTATACTTACCACATTTGGAATCGCAAGGTGTACTTCAGTTTTTATAAAGGAAATAACATCTTCTGATCGTCTTCGTCCATATTGGCTGGAATAAGATACATGTGTAACTTATAAAACTTAACCTAAAATTTCATAAAATTTTGAAATGGTAGCTATGCTAACATTCTCAGTCCTAAAAATAAAGACCATTTTCAAAATACCAAATTACATGGGGAATATTATTTATAATGAAATCATACATTTCAGAGAACTAAGGAAACATGATGCTTTAATATTATTATAAGTGAAATATTAGTCTTCTGTACATTTTCTCATATTCTAATGTTGCTTTCTCTCAGTAATAACCATTTAATAATGTTTACTAAAAGCATATCCTAGGGGCACCTGAATGGCTCAGTCGGTTAAGTTCTGCCTTCTGCCTTGGTCATGATCTGGGGTCCTGGGATTGAGCCTTGCATCAGGTTCCCTGCTCAGCTGGGAGTCTGCTTCTCCCTCTCCCTCTGCCTTCCTGATTTGTGATCTGTCTCTCTCTTAAATAAATAAAATCTTAAAGAAAAAATAAAAAAAATAAAAGCACATCCTGTTCCTAGCCCTGTAAGAGATGCCAGACAAGATCACCAACAAAAAATATAGAGCTTCATATACTTTTTTATATACACTTTTTTGCAAGATTATACAAGAGATTTCTGGCCAAAGCCTTCCAAAAACTGCTGTTTTGTTTTGTTTCAGGGGAAAGGGGCGGTGAGCAAGAGGAGAAGAAGAGAGAGAATCTTAAGCAGGCTATACACCCAGCACGGAGCCTGACACAGGGATCAGGACCTAAGCCGAAATCAAGATCAACACTTAACTAACTGAGCCACCCAGGTGCCCCTAAAACCTGCTTTTTTAAACAACATACTCATGCTCAGACAGAAGTACATACATACAGACACACGAGCACAAGTAATGAAGAATACACATCAGAGCTGCAGATTAGTTTGCTTATCTCCACCTTCTTTGACCTCTGTCCCCATCTCAAACAAAATTATAATAAATGTTTTATTGCTCTCCATAGCAAGAAATTGCTGTTATACTGAAAAACAACATCTCCATTTACAGGTAAGCAGATGGGGGAGGGGAATCATAAGAAAGATAAAGCCTTTGTAGTTCAACCTGAAGGCCCAGCTTTAGCACACTGATAAACATATTATTGCAAGGAAATCTTCGAACCAAAAGCAAGCAAATAAAGGGGGAAAAAACCTCTGATTCATAGTCTGATTGTGAAATCCAAAATGCAACAATAAAATCAGTGTATTTCACTGTATTTAAAAGGACACAATCCCAGGACAAGAAAGAGTTTTGTAAAGCAAAAACAGCCTAAGCAACAGAGGCAGTGAACAGCACACTGGATCATTCAGTAACTTATTTGACACATTACAGCTTAAAGAATTCTCTAAAATTTCATATGCAAAATACCAAAAGATAGATACTTCTTAAAGAAAAGGTAAAAAAGATAAAAAAGAGTAATGTTTACTGAATGTTTAATGTATGCCAGGCACTTTTCCAAACACTTTCCGTGAATTAACACATTTCATGCTCACATTAACTGTGTAAGACAGATCCTATGATTAATTTTTGCACTTTGTGTATAAAGAAACTAAGGTAGAGAGAGGTTGAGTAACTTACAGAGGGTCACTCAGCTCAGAGATGCTTTACTACCTCAATGCAACCCATGAATTCTACGTATGGTCAATTAAAGCACAGCTCTTCCCTAACCTTAAGAAAGAAACTGTTTTATCATCTTCAAAAGATTCTCTATGTGCCTGAAAGGATTAATGAGAAAAATTACCTACACATAAACATAAAATTTGTGAATTTCCAGGTTAAAAGGGGAAATCCTGTAAGCATCAAAACAACAGGGTGTTACTTAGCTGGATTAACAGATCCAGCTTTCAGAACTCTGTCTGAAAGTGGAAACAAAAGAAGCCAACAAAACAGTATTTGCAAGGGTGCATGGGTGGCTCAGTGGTTAAGCACCTGCCTTTGACTCAGGTCGTGATCCTGGGGTCCTGGGATGGAGTCCCACATTGGGATCCCTGCGGGGAGCCTGCTTCTTCCTCTGCCTATGTCTCTGTTTCTCTCTCTGTTTCATGACTAAATAAAATCTTAAAAAAACAAAACAAAACAGTATTTGTAGAGTGTGAGAGAAAGAAAATGTGATTCGAGCTGACCAAACTAGCACTCGTGTGTTAGGGTAAGAAAAAGACATTTTAGACAAAGAAGGATGTTCAAGTATTATGCTTATGTATATCTCTTCAAAAATTGCTTAAATACTGCAGGACTTGTAAGTCAATGTGGCATAGAGAGTTCAGACTTCAAAAACACCTCTTTGTGTCAAATACCTAACAATCATGCATTGAATATAAAGGACATGAGAGTGCTCATATACCAGGTTAGTATCTCCATTAATCAGAACAAGGTCAGGAATACATAAACAGGGTTGTAGCTGGGAATTAGGCAGTGACAGTAAAAGGTTGACTCCTGCAGACCATAGGGCACTGAAAGTACTCCGTATGAGGTAGGACCTCAGCCTGGTTTGGTACCGGAAGCCAGAAACTAAAACGATGCTCCTCCACTTATAAAGAGGCGAAGTGAAAACAAAATATAGTCCATGTCTGCAGCTACATCTCCAGAAGATCTGAGCCTGGGGTGATGAAACAAATCCACAGCATAACCAGGAGGTGATTAAGTCAGGCCACTTGTGTGCTCCCTAGCTGACCCTGCCATATCCCCAGTATCTCTTAAGGGGGCAGTCATCATGAACAAATAAGACCTGGTTCTGAGATGAATGGATAAAGAAGATGTGGTTTATGTATACAATGGAATATTACTCAGCCATTAGAAATGACAAATACCCACCATTTGCTTCGACGTGGATGGAACTGGAGGGTATTATGCTGAGTGAAATAAGTCAGTCGGAGAAGGACAAACATTATATGGTCTCATTCATTTGGGGAATATAAATAATAGTGAAAGGGAATAGAGGGGAAGGGAGAGGAATGGGTAGGAAATATCAGAAAGGGAGACAGAACATGGAAGACTCCTAACTCTGAGAAACGAACTAGGGGTGGTAGAAGGGGAGGAGGGCGGGGGGTGGGGGTGACTGGGTGGCGGGCACTGAGGTGGGCACTTGACGGGATGAGCACTGGGTGTTATTCTGTATGTTGGCAAATTGAACACCAATAAAAAAATAAATTTATTATTACAAAAAAAAAAGACCTGGTTCTCTACTCAAGGTTCCCAGGATCATGGGAGACAAAGGTGAAACTCCCAGATAGGGAGGTAGGGGGGAGAGAGAAAACACACACACGCACACTTACACAGGCACACGTGCACGCACCCACACTTCTCACTCAAAGAGGTCCTTGTAAACTAAAATCCCCATGGGCACGAATAAGTCTTTCAGTAAGAAAGAGGACCAAAGGAATTAATAATTGAAACAAAAACTCACTCCAGGTAAAATCAGTGTATAAAAGAATGACAAACTCTAAAATAAGTATTTTGAGAATTTTCAAAGAGATAAATGAAGGCTATCTTCTCCCAAAATAATAAATAGTGTAAATTGAAAAGGAGAAATGATACAGTATCTGGAGAATAAGAAAAAAAAGTATTAATTGAAATATTTAAGATGCAAATGATGAGATCATCTTTAGACTAGAAAGAGAGCTATGTGCTCATAATGTAGCCCAGAAAGGCAAAAAAGACAAAACATGTGACAGAGTAGTTAGCAAACCGGGAGGACAGACCAAAATTCCATGTCCAGTGTCCCCAGGACAGTTCCAGATTAAATCTGTCCTGACACTTCATCTGGATAGTGCCTCTTCACTCAAAAGGGTGTCCTGGTTGGAACAATAAATCATGTGGTTAATCTACTCAACACTCAATTATGAGGAGTTCCGTAAGAATAAGGAGTTTCGTAGGGGAATGAAAGGAATGTCCCAGAAGCAATAACTGAAGAGGAAATTGCTGAGGGTTTTCCAGAATTAAGGAATGCTATTTGTCCTTAGTAAGAAAGTACACACTGAGAACAAAGCAGAATTAAATAAAGACAAATCCACACATGGAAAGAAAGTTACAGAACATCAAGGATAAAAAACAATCTTCAGTTAGACTTTCTGCAGACTTCTCATCAGCAACCATGTAAGTCAGAAAAAGTGAAATACTTTTTCAAAGTGCTGAGAGACAAACAAAAATTTTTTATCCAACCAAACTGTCCTGAGAGTATGAAAGCAAAAAAGGCATTTTTCAGACTTCAAATGAAGAATAAGAGAGTTTACCCTTCCTATATCTTAAGGAACCAGTGGGATACAAGACATACATAGAATCAGAGATTTTAATAAAATATGCCAGTAAATAAATTATTTTTAAGTGTTCAGAAAAAGGTAAAAACTAAAACGTCAAGCAGCAATAATGAGGTAGGTACAGTTCAGTGAGTAAAGCACATCAAGGCCCTTGTAGTTAGAAATAAGACCAGAAAACTGAATAACCATAGACAGTATTTTTTTTTTTAAGCTGGAGCAAGATATACAATAGTCTCAATTTAAGGGTAACTACTTAAATAACTGAAGTCCTGTAAAGAAAATAAAAGGAAAATATTATCCATCCCAAAGATAACTGAGATAATGAAATGAACCAAAGAAAACAGATACTAAAAAGAATATATAAAATGAAATGTCATAAATTAAGTGTAACTACATAAAAAAATCATAATAAATGTGAACTAATTAAACTCTTTTAAAAAGCAGAGATAATCAGATTGAATAAAAATAATCAGGCATAGGGGTGCTGAGGTGGCTCAGTCTGTTAAGTGTCTGCCTTTGGCTCAGATCATGATCCTGGGGTCCTGGGATTGAGCCCCATTGTTGAACTCCCTGCTCAGCTGGGACACAGCTTCTCTTTCTCCATCTACCCGAACACCCTCCCTTCCTGTGCTCTCTCTCTGAAATAAATAAATAAAATCTTTAAAAATTATAATCATCATCAGGCATATGATGTTTTTAAGAAATAAAACAAAAAAACTGCCCAGTAAGGTTGGAAAAAGGGCTAAAAAGTGATATACCAAAAAAGCTGGTAAAGTAAAATTAATAACAAACTAAAAACCATTTGAGTAATTAGGATTAATATACAAAAGGAATAAAATAAAAAGTAAAAAATACGTCCTAAGCAGATTTCACTACTATGGCCTTGCATGCACCTAACAGCATTGTCTTAAAACACATCAAACAAGAACTGATCAAAACAGAAGGAAAATTTGTCAAGTTCACAGTCATATTGGGAGATTATAATCATGTGATTAAATTAAAATTCAGCCATAAATAGCCAATGAATAAATCCAACAAAAATGTACAAGAATTTTACACAGAGAATTATAAAACTTCATTGAAAAATAGTAAAGAAGACTTAAATGGAGAGGTAATCCATGATTCTGGATGGTAGACTCAATATCGTAAGGATGCTGACTCTCTCCAAATTCACCTATAGATTCAATGTAGTTTAAATAATCCTCTCAAAGAAAAAAGTAATTTTCAACAAACTTTGTTTAGTTAATTAATGAAACATATGGAAAAAATATATTCACCTCCTACCTCACAGTAAACACAAAAATCAATACTATGTGGGTTAAATCCCTAAGTATAAAAGACAAAAGTATAGAATTTTAGAAGACATTATGAGGTAAAGAACAATTTCTTATAAAAGACATAAAAAATCACAAAGATCAAAAAATTTGAATATTTTCCAAAAAAGTTGATAAATTTTAATACTTTAAACTCAGTAAAAGACACCATAAAAAAAGAATGAAAAGAGAGGCACAACAGGAAGAAGATACATGCTGTATTATCATCAACAAAGTAATATATCAAGAACATCCATGAATAAGTCTAATCCAATAGAAAAATAGGTAAAAAGAAATAAATGAAGAAAGGAAAGAAGGGAAGAAAGACAACCCAGCCAAGATAAGACAAGAGAAAGAAAAAACCAACATTTCAAGGAAATGAAGGCACAAATGGCTCATAAACATGAAAACATGTTCAACTCATTAGTAACCAAAAAAATGATCAATTCTTTTTAAGAAAATGATCATTTAAATCCCAGTGAGATGCAACTTCACACCCACTTGCTGGTAAGAATTTTTTAATTGAACAATATCAACTGTGTGCAAGGATGAGGAGTGATGGGGACTCTCATGCTGGGCATCACATGGTAAAGTGAGGCATGCACATACCCCAGGGCCCAACCATTCCATTCATAACAAGTGTAGGAGACAGGTACAAAAATGTTCACAGAGGCTTTATTCAGAATAGCTCAAACCCAAATGACCATCATCAGTAGAATAAACAGATTATGTATAATGAATTATATCAACATAGATGGATCTCAAAAACATAATACTGAACATAGTTCAGATACAAACAAAATGAAGTGATACATTGATTAGGGATACAAACATGGTAAACTGCAAGGAAAATTAAGACAATAATAAACATGAAGTATGGGATAGTGGTTACGTTTGGGTGCACAGAGAAAAGCCTGGTAAGGGGACCAATAGTGTTCAACGTTCTTTGTCTTAGCCTGAGTGCTAGGAATATGGTTGTTCATCTGGTCGCTGTTCTTGAGGTACTACACATATATTTTCATACAGTTTTATCATAAATGCTATTTGAATTTTATAATTTTTAAAATAATAAAAATAAGAGATACTATTAGCATTATACACATATATTTTCATACAGTTTTATCATAAATGCTATTTGAATTTTATAATTTTTAAAATAATAAAAATAAGAGATACTATTAGCATTATGTTATGACAGTATTACCAGGCTTATTTAGCATATCATCAACTTGCCTTAAAACAAATATTCTTTTTTTCATCGTGTCCAAAGATAACCGTGTAGCTTTTTGAAGACTGTCTAGTAATTGATGAGAGAAAAAAGCATAGATTTCTTTACATTCCTGTAACAAGAAATAATATTGATAGTTGGGTTCAATATGGTGTTATAGCAAGATCACCCACGCACCAATGTACCACAGCAGTCACAGTCATGTTCTACACCAGACTTAGTGTCAGGCCCACTCATTGCTGTGCTACAGCCACAGTTCTGCCACAATTGAAGGGCACACAAAGCCCACATAAGGGATACCCTTGAGTGCCTAGTTCTGATGATGAGGGAAGACTGAACTTCTGGGCATAAGGCCATTCCTTTAAGTCTATGAGACGTAGCAGACGTACCTAATACATAGAAACAAACACATGAGAATTAGGCAAAATTAGGAGACAGAGAAATATGTTCCAAACAAAAGAACAAGGGGGGAAAAAACTCAGGAAAAGAACTAGATGTAACAGAGATAAGCAATCTACCTGATAAAGAGTACAAATAGACATAAAGAGGCTCACCAAACTTGGGAGAAGAATGGATGAACATAGTGAGAACTTCAACAAAGAGAGAGAAAATACAAGAAAATACAAACTTCTAAGAGAAGTTATAACTGAACTGAAAAATACACTAGAGGGGTTCAACAGCAGACTGGATGAAGCAGAGAACAGATCAGTGAGCTAGAAGACAAAGCAGTGGAATTCACCCAAAGCAGCAAAATAAAAACAGAATTAAGAAAAGTGAAATTATCTTAAGGAACCTTTGGAACAACATCAAGTGGTAAAAGTGCTTATAGGGAACCCAGAAGGAGAAGAGAGAGAGAGAGAGAGAGACAAAAAGAGCCAGAAAAATTATTTAAAGAAGTTAAGGCTAAAAATTTCCCTAGTCTGAAGAAGGAATTAGATATCCATGTGCATAAAGCACAGAGTTCCAAATAAGATGAACTCAAAGAGATACACACCAAGACACACTGTAATTAAAATGGTAAAAGTTAAGGATAAAGGAGATAATCCTAAAAGCAGGAAAAGAAAAACAATTTGTTACATACAAATAAAAATCTTTTAAAAAATAAAATAAAGACACTAGGAAAAGAAGGACAAAAAAATCCCAAAATTGGTAGAAGGGAAATAATATATATGAGTTAAACTAAATGAAATAGAGATTAAAGGAAAGCAATTTAGAAAAGGTCAAAGACACTAAAAGCTGTTGCTTTAAAAAGATAAACACAATCGACAAACCTTTAGCCAGACCTAAAGAAATAAAACCAGAAATAAAAGAGAAGTTACAACTAGAAATACAAAAGATCATAAGAAACTACTACAAACAATTATATGCCAACAAAGTGGTCATATTAGAAGAAGTGAATAAATTCCTAGAAACACACAATCTTCCAAGACTGAATCTTGAAGAAATAGAAAATATTAATAGGCCAATACTATTCAGGAGATTGAAACAGTAATAAAATACCTCTCAGGGTAGCCTGGGTGGCTCAGCGGTTTAGCACCGCCTTCAGCCCAAGGCATGATCCTGAAGACTTGGGATCAAGTCCCATGTCGGGCTTCCTACGTGGAGCCTGCTTCTTCCTCTGCCTGTGTCTCTGCTTCTCTCTGTCTCTCTCTGTATCACTCATGAATAAGTAAAATCTTTTTAAAAAAAACACTCTCAAAATAATTCCAGGACCAGATGACTTCACCAACAAATCTAACCAAACACTGAAATGAAGATTTAATAACTATCCTCCTCAAAACTTCCAAAACATTGAAAAGGAAGGAAGTCTTCCAAACAGATTTTACAAGGCCAGTCTTACCTTATACCAAAACCAGAAAGAACACCACACAAAAAGAAAAGTATACCTCAATATCTTTAATGAACATAGATGCAAAAATCCTCAACAAACTATTAGGAAACCAAATTCAACAATACATTAAAAGGATCATACACCATGATTGAATGGGATTTAGTTCCAGGGATGCAAAGATGGTTAAATATCATATAACACATTAACAAGATGAAAGATTAAAATCATATGTTAATCTAAATAGATACAGAAAAAGCATTTGACAAAATTTATCATCATTTATGATAAAAATTCTCAACAAACAGGTATAGAACATAATAAAGCCCATATATGGCAGTCCGATAGCTAACATCATACTCAATAGTGAAAAACTGAAAGCTTCTCCTTTAAGAACAAGAACAAAGCAATGATGCTCACTGTCCCCACTTTTATTCAAGATAATATTGGAGGACATAGTCATAGTATGTAGGCAAGAAACAGGAAGTAAAACACTCAGTATTTGCAGATGACATGCCGCTATATATAGAAAACCCTAAAGATGCCCACCAAAAAACTGTTAGTACTAATAAATGAATTCAATGAAGTTGCAGGATGCAAAATAAATACACAAAGAGTTTATTTCATTTCTATATACTAATAACAAGCTATCAGAAAAAGAAATTAAGAAAATAACTCCATTTACAATTGCATCAAAAAGAATAAAGCACCTAGGTAATAAATATAAGCAAAGAAGTGAAAGATCTATGCACTGAAAACTGTAAGACACTGATGAAAGAAATGAAGAAATCACAAATAAACAGGAATACAGTCCGTGCTCATGTCATGGAAGAATTATTATTATTAAAATGTACATACCCAAATGCCAACTACAGATTAAATGTAATCCCTACCAAAATCCCAATAGCATACTTCAAAGAAACAGACCAAATAATTCTAAAATTTGTATGGAACCACAAAAGATCCCCAATAGCCAAAGCAATCTTAAGAAAGAACAAAGATATCATGCTCCCTGATTTCAAACTGAACTAAAAAGCTACAGTAATTAAAATAATATGGTATTGATTCAAAAACAGACACACAGGTCAATGGAACAAAACTGACTACCCAGAAATAAGCCCACTTGTATAAGAACAATTAACCTGCGACAAAGGATCCAAGGATACACAGTGGAAAAAAGAAAATCTCTTCAACAAACGGTACTGGGGAAACTGGACATCCATGTGCAAACAAATGAATTCAGACCACGACCTTATACCAGGCACAAAAATTAACTCAAAATGGATTAAATACTTGAATATAAGGCCAGAAAGCATAAGATTCCTAAAAGAAAATATAGATGGTAAGCTCCTTGACATCAGTCTTGGTGAAGGCTTTGTGGGTCTGATTCCAAAGGGAAGCAAAATAAAAACAAAAATGAACAAATGGGACAATATAAAATTGAAGCTTCTACACATCAAAGGAAACCATCATTAAAATGAAAAGGTAACCTACTAAATGGTAAAACATATTTGCAAGCCATACATCCAATAATTTGGATATTTAGTATCCAAAATATGTAAAGAACTCATACAACTCAATAACAACTAGACACCTCAATTTTAAAATGGGCAGAGTATCTGAATAGACATTTCTCCAAAGAAAACAGGCCCATGAAAAGATGCTCAAATTCGCTAATTATTAGGGAAATGCACATCAAAACCATGAGGTATCCACCTAACACCTAACATGTTAGAATGGCTGTTATCAAAAATATAAAAAATAACAAGTGTTGGAGAAAATGTAGAGAAAAGAGAACGTTCATATACTATTGGTAGGATGGTAAATTGATGCAGCCTCTTTGGAAAAATTAAGAATATAGCCACCAGGGGCACCTAGGAGGCTTAGTCAGTTGAGCATCTGACTCTTGATTTTGGCTCAGATCTGATCTCAGGGTCAGGTGTTCAAGCTCTGCATCAGCCTCTGTGTTGGGCATTAGTCTGCTTAAGATTCTCTCTCTCCCTCTGCTCAGTTTGCTCAAAATATTCCTAGTTTGCTCAGGCCTCAATAATTCACTCAACAAAACTGGAGCACTTATTAAGTGAGGTACATTTCTTAACACTTAAAGGGTATGGACACAAGAGGATATTTAGTCTTTATCTTACAGAAAGCTCAGTTTGGAGGATAAATGTACTCCAAAATATATGGAATGAAGCTTCCATCATCCTAGGACCATGGTGGGCCTCTCTCTCTAAGTGGTTCTTTCCCTCCAGAGGAGTTGCCAGGTTTATTGGTCAGAGCACAGGACAGATACTGAGCACCAGGGATCTGGGCATCATATCTTGCTTGCAGTGAGTCACACAACCAGGACCAAGCTCTGGCCATACCGTTTCTCTCTACTCTACGCCCTGCTCCTCTGAGACAGGGTAGACCAGTCAGTTTGAGTTGGGTCAGAAAGCAGGGTTATCAGCATGAGCAAAGAGGAATATGATCGGGGTTGGTGAATCACCAGGCTAATGTGGAGGATGATGGATTTGAGAGGCAGAGGCTCTTTAGGAGGTGACTGCACTAATGCAGCTCCCAGTAATCCCCCAATTCAAGAGACTCTGATGATAACCAGACTTGCTCTAAGGACCCCTGCCAGTGTCAAAGGGAATGCAATTGGAAGAGAAGAGCCACTGGCGTGGGCATACACTCCCTCTCTCCAGCTGATTCCTACCAATTGATAATGGCAGCTTGGAGCATGGTACTGAGAGGAAATCTATAGCTAAAATCTAGTTTCAGTGGGGAAGTACTTCCTTACCCATTGGTGATGTCCTCCTTGAGCAAGAAATTGAAAGTAGATCAAATGTATGCTGCTTATTTCCAAAATTGTTTTCCAGTGTGTATATAGAAGGTATAGAGGTATAAAAGTGTGTAAAATATAGGAAGAAGGAAAAGAAGATAAGTATGAAGGATTAAAAAAAAAACTGGCTGAAGGAGGAGAAAGCAGGTGTTAGCACAAATGTGGAGTGGCATTCAGAACTGATACATGACCAAAAGAGGGAGGCCTAAAAAGGAACAAGAAACCCCATGAGTCCTTCTCAAAATCCATTCTCGACACATCTCAACAAAATGTGACAACCTGCCCACACAGGCTTTCCCCTGGAGGGGAGTCCACAGGTCATCCCTGTGGTGCTAGTAAAAAATGCAATCCTTGGGCCCAAGTGAATCAAAATCTGGCCTTGCAATATAGTTAATTTCATTAAACACGGTAACTGAAAACAAAGTTCTTCACTCTTGAGTCAAATGGATTGGCACTACAATCCCATGACACTTACTGTATAAGAAAACATGGTCAATCACAATAGAGGGAGATAATTATATAAACTGTATTGACAAAATCACATTAAAAATTGATGGTGCTGGGGAAAACTAGAAGGATTGCTATATCTTGCCAGATCCTATAGTGTAGAATTGAAAATTATACTTTCTAGATTTTGTTATAAATACAGGTTGGTTGTAAGTCCATACAGGTTGGCTGTAGAACTGCAGAACTGAAAAAGCACCATTTGGGGTCATCTATGATCCAAGGAGTCGTAATTCTGCTAAATTGAATGAGGTATTCTCATAATAAATACCTTCTTAAATTCATCTTCTTTATCATTAACATGAACCTCAGGAATGTTAGCCTCATAATCAGTGCTCTCACCCTCTTCTGTTTCACTTCCAAAAGCAACATGTTTCCTCTGTTCTATGGATAAAAGAGAAAACAAAAATATAACATTTAATGTTGAGCATTTGGTTTTACATCATGTGACCAGACCTTCTTAGGAAACCCCTTCTTGAAAAGTTCTTAATCTAAAAATGTAAGACTTGTTTCAGTAGGAATCACCTTTGAATTCAGTTTAAACCACTCACCCAAAAGAATCATAATTCTACAAAGAAATAAATATACTCCTTCTTAGTATATAGAATTAAACATTTTAAGAGGGCTTTACATATTATATTTCTAAAATCTGTGTTTACCTTTTGAGTATTCTAACTTAATGAGCTGATATTTGGGGGTTCTTGACATTTCTGAAGAAAGCTAATTAGGTAGAAAAACTCTAAGAGAAAGAAGATTCATTGTGGATATTTATTTTTGTTAATTTAAATTCAACTAATTAACACAGAGTGTATGATTAGTTTCAGAGGCAGAATTCAGTGATTCATCAGTCTCATATAATACCCAGTGCTCATTGCACATCACGTACCCTCTTTAATGTCCATCACCCAGTTACCCCCTCCCCCCACCCCCTTCCCCTCCAACAAGCCTCAGTTTGTATCCTATGATTAAGAATCTCTTATGGTTTGTCTCTCTGATTTCATCTGGTTTTCTTTTTCCCTCCCTTCTCCTATGATCCTCTATTTTGTTTCTTAAATTCTATATATGAATGAGATCATATGGTAATTGTTTTTCTCTGATTGGCTTATTTTGCTTAGCATAATACCCTCCAGTTCCAAGGCTATGGATACTTATTTAAGTTCATAGTTTCTTAGTCTCAGCACTACTGATAATCTTGGTTATTGAAGGCTATCCTGTGCACTGTAGAATGTTCAGCAGCATCCCTGAGCTCTACCCACTAGATGCCAGTAGCATCCCTCATGTTGTGTGATGACCAAAAATGTCTCCAGACATTTTAGAATGCTGTGCTAAAAGAAAAAAGAGAGAAAAAAGAAAAGAAAAAAGAGAGAGAGACAGAGACAGAGAGATGAGCATAACAGTACTGAGACTACTTGCAACATTGGCCCTTGGTTGGCATCTGATTCCCACCATTCTCTAGCTGACAAAAAGGGCTTCCTATGCCTAAGTAGTTTGTGCAAATGATGTGGGTTATGCTGAACACATGCTTTCCTTTAGGGAGTCTGGAATTTTAGTAATTGCTAAGCAGAAAGCACTTACTTGAGAACATATCTATAGCTCTTATGATTATAATATTATAACTCAAATATAACTAGCAAAGTTACCTGGTGACGGTTTTGCTGTTTTCCCACTGTACTTAACTTCATAAATATTTTCAAATATTGATATAAGTTCTTTGACAGCTTCTTCTACATGCTTACTTTTGTGATTTAGAACATCAGCCCATTCTTTTGTGTATGTCTATTAAATAAGGCAATGACTATTAATTTACAGATGCATAAAAATTAATATAATTTATAAAAGTATAATTAACACCACTTGAAAATGACTAGAGATAGTTTCCAATAACATAATATTTTAGATCCAAAATTGTCAATGGCTAAAGGCATAGCTGCTAAGGCCCAAGCAAAGAAAAGGAGGAGAAAAAGAATCTCAAAGTCTTTGACTTTTATCTGACTCAGTCACCCACAGACATCTACATTCACATTTATATGGTGAATGGCACCTGGCTGGCTCAGTCAGTAGAGCATATGACTCTTAACCTTAGGATCATGAGTTCAAGTTTCATGTTGGGTATAGTGTTTACTTAATAATTTTTTTTTTGTAAAAAAAGAAGGCTGAAGAACAAGAGAGAAGAGGATGTCAAAAGTTGAAAATGAGAAGTAGCTTCAAAAAAAGGACAATTCAAAGAGTTGGTTTGAGATTCAAACAGAATAAGGTTTTAAAGTGAGCCTGGTGCTCACTTATGCCAGGCATCAACTTAAGAGCTTCATGTGGGGATCCCTGGGTGGCTCAGCAGTTTAGCATCTGCCTTCAGCCCGGGAAGCAATCCTGGGACTCCAGGATCGAGTCCCACATCAGGCTCCCTGCGTGGAGCCTGCTTCTCCCTCTGCCTGTGTCTCTGCCTCTCTCTCTCTCTCTCTCTTTCATGAATAAATAAATAAAATCTTTTTTTAAAAAAGAGAGTTTCATGTGTAATAATTCATTTAATTAAATGACAACCACTTTCACAAAGGAGAAAACAGGCTCAGAAAGAATCAGAAACTTGTCCAAGGTTATATAGCAGCCGGGGAACATAGGAGTTTGAAACCAGTGCTATCTGATTTTAAAACCTGTGCTCTGCCTTTCTGAACTTTTCTGATAGGCTTTGGGAAAAAATTAAGAACAAATTAGATTCAGAAAAGAAGGGGCACCTGGGTGGCTCAGTGGTTGAGTGTCTGCCTTTGGCTCAGGTCATGCCCAGAGTCCTAGGATTGAGTTCCACATTGGGCTCCCCACAGGGAGCCTGCTTCTCCCTCTGCCTATGTCTCTGCCTCTCTCTGTGTGTCTCTCCTGAATAAATAAATAAAATATTTAAAATTTTTTTCAGAAAAGAAAACTGGCCTATAAAATTGACTAGATCTTTTGACATGTCTACCATGTCCATACATTTTAGGAAAGAGAAAAATAAATGGGAGCAGCCAATGTAGGCCTTCAAACCCACTTCTGCAAAGGGACCTGAGCCTGTCTATGCAAACTTCTGTCCAGACAAGCCTCAGAAAGTCCCATAATTCTCATGTACTGCCCTTGTGTGTTCCTTATTTGGCTACTGGATTGAGAGAACTACTTCTAAGATTCTCGCTCTCATTTATACAACTTCATGTTTATCTGAACCCATTCTCACCTATTCTCAGTCTCAGAAGAAATGATGTTCCTTCCCCTACCTGAAGATATTCTCTGATCCCCTCCATACCCCACCAACTCTTTCCATCTGGTTCCATCACTCTTTTATTCCATCCTTTTTGATTTATCCAACAGAGTGGTAAACACTGGAATGACAGTGGTGAGAGCCACTTCAGATTAGCAGGGGGGAAAAGCAACTCTAAAGAGGCAGAACACAGATTCGTGGCTGCCTAGGGCTGAGGATTGAGAAGAAATGTTCTTTTTTTTTAAGATTTTATTTATTTATTCATGAGCATACACAGAGAAGAGAGAGAGAGGCAGAGACACAGGCAGAAGGAGAAGCAGGCTCCATGCAAGGAGCCTGATGTGGGACTTGATTCCGGGACTCCAGGATCATGCCCTGGGCTGAAGGCGGCGCTAAACCGCTGAGCCACCTGGGCTGCCCGAGATGAAATGTTCTAAAATTGTGATGATGGTTGCACAGCTCCATAAATAAACTAAAACCACTGAATTGTATGCTTTTAATGGGTAAATTGTACATTGTGTGAATTATATATCCACAAAGTTATTAAAAATAATAATTTGTTTCAGAGATAATTTGAGCCAGGAATTGGGGAAAATTAATGGAGATGGGAAATTAAAGATGATAAAGGAAGACAGCAGGCATGGGAAGTTTGGTTGTGAATGAGAAGTGAAGGGAGGGGTTCCTGGGGAGCTCAGATGGTTAAGCATCTGCCTTCAGCTCAGGTCATGATCTCAGGGCCCTGGGATTGAGCCCCACATCAGGTTCTCTGCTTAGCAGGGAGCCTGCTTCTCCCTCTCCTGCTCCCTCTCCTTGTTCTCTCTCTCATTCTCTCAAATAAATAAATAAAATCTTTCAAAAAAAAATGAAGGGTGGTGTGGGAAGGTTTTTGTTTGTTAGCAAGGAAAAAACAATGGAACATATTAGACTGCTAGTAGGAGAGGTCTGGTGGAAAGGAAAAATGAAGATTGAGAAAAGAGGGAAGAAGACTGGGGGAGGAAGGCTGCCAAGAAAGCAAGAAGGCGCGGGATTTTGGGCCCATTTGGAGGACCTAGATTTTGAAAAGAGGTCAGAACTTTCTCCATGGACCATTCTTAGAACTCAGTGAAGAACAGACTGTACTGAAGAGCAGTCCAGGGACAGCCTGGCAAACAAATTGATTTTTTTTTCCTTCCTTCCTTTTTTTTTTTTTTTTTAAGATTTTATTTATTTGTTTGAGAGAGAGAGAGCACATGCATAAGCAGGGGGAAAGGGCAGAGGGAGAAGGAGAAGCAGACTCTCCACTGAGCAGGAAGCCCCATGGAGGGCTCGATCCCCAGACACTAGGATCATGATCTGAGCCGAAGGCAGACACTTCTCTGACTGAGCTGTTCAGGTGACCTCTTTAAAAGACAGAGATAAAATAATAATAATAATAATAATAATAATAATAATAATAATAAATAAAAAATAAAAGAGAGAGATAAAGAGAGAGAGAGAGAAAATTCACAACATAATATCACAAAACCCATGCTTGTAGAGTGTACAATTAATCAATTTTTAGTATATTTGCAGAGTTGTGCAACCATCACTGCTACCTATTTCCAGAACATTTTCATCTCCCCCCAAAAGAATCCCCACACTCATTAGCAGTCCCTCTTCATTCACCCATCTTCACAGACCTGGCAGCAGCCATGAATCTCCTTTCTGTCTCTACAGAGTCAAGTTTGATTTTGTTGAAATAACTTTTAATACCCTTTAATGTATTTACCAGTTTTCCTATCATAACTCGATCATCTTATCCCTGATTTTCTATTCCATTTGCATACCTATCGAGATACAGATACGTCAGTCAGGGTTCAGTCAGGAAAACAGGTGCCACACCAGCTATTTTAACTGACAGAATGAGAGAATGTAATATAGAGAAGTGATTAAACAACTGTTAAAGGACCAAGAAAGGCAAAAGAGGACACAAAAGTCACATGGAGAGTTACTGCAAGAAACAGCTCCCGAACCTTCGTGAGAGCAAAGGCAAGAGGCTGGAGTTTTTAGAACCTGGCACTGGGAAGTGAGGGAGCCACCCAGCTGGTGCTACTCTCTCAGGGAGGGACCTTGTGGTATTGGGATATTTGAGAAGCACAAGAAGCTGGTTTTGGAAGGGTAGGGAAAAAGCTAGGACCTAGAATTAACTGCCACTGCCAATCAAGAGAGGTCATCTGATTTTATTGGAACAGGAAGAAAAACAGGAAAGAGTAAGTCCCTTCTCTTCCCTCTACCCTCCTTCTAGCACCACTCTTAGCAAAGCCTAAAAGGGAGCCAGCTGGCCAAAGATAAATGTAGTTTGCAGAGTCCCAGCCTCAGCATCATAGAACAAAAGATCCAATTTGAAATTGGATCAGTGGATGATAGCTTTTCAATAATGCACATAATCTCTCCTAAAATCAAAGTTAGATGCTCCAAGTCAAAGACCACTTTCCAGACTGCAAATATCCTTCTTTCCCAAATACAGTTGGAAACCACTGGTTGGCCCAAACTAACCTCCCTCCAGAATTAGCATTATGTATGGTGTGTTTCCAAAACTTATTTCTGTCTAAAGTATTACCAGACTTGCCCTGTCATTATAAATCTTACTTTGCCTTCATTATAATGGCCCATCTGATGATAGGTTTGTGGAAAAGCAGCCCACTTATTACCAGATCCTAGATCCCTCTAATGCAAGTGACTGGGGCATATTGATGGCAAAGCAGACATAAAAATTCCACCTCTTGTATCTTGACTTACAGTCTGGAGACTTATCACTTATCTAATGGTAATAGCTTCTTCTGTTGTGATATCAACACAAATTGCCACATTCAAACTGGGTCACACTTAATCTACTCCAGTTTCCCCGATTTGTGTGATCTTTTTCTCTTTCCATGCATGTAAAATTTCTTTGTTAGTATATTCAAAGTAAATTCTTTCTGGTAGTGTGAATTTTTCCCCACTGAGCAGTTGAGAGTGCCGCAATAGTTACAGGCACAAACCAACATAAAATTATTATTATTGTAAATGGGACAAAAAGAAAGACACTAATATAGGTATTCCGTGCTCCTTTGTAGTCTGTTTGTTTATAAGTTAAGTCCTGGTATAAAGTACCTATAGTCAGATTCTAGGATGAGTGAGAAGAAAATGACAAGCAGGAAATTACTCCTAACCCCCAGGGCAGAAAACAGGAGACTTCTCTGGAAAATTTCAGTTGCTCAGAAAAGACCATTTTAGTATCTGAAGGGCTCTCTCTTCTAAGAATAATATGGAATCCAGGAAATAAAGCAGACAGGAAGAGTCCCAGATTAATAATTTTGCAGCTGACCTAGAGACTAATCAATCCAAGTTAAAAACAGATGTTCAGGGGGGCTCTGAAAGGAAGTCTCTTGGAGGAAAATGGAACTCTGATATAATAACGTATTCGAAAGAACATATGAAAAGAAAGGCAATTAGAAACTCCAGGAAAGACAAAAAAATGTACAAGAAAAAATATATTAAATGTACAATACATAGTTCTGCATTGGCTAATATTCATATAGGCATAATTAAGTGTTACTATTTACCATTACTATTTAACTAAAAATAATCTTATAACTATATTGAGAAGACAATGGAGGAGCAATATAGGATAGGGTCAAAGAGCTAAATACTCACTTATTAAAGCAGGAAGAAAATAATGTTCAATTTTTCCAATTCAAGAAATAATACACCAAGTATATTACTTAGAGATGCAGAAATAATACTATAAGGAATAGATAAAAGTTTAAAATGAGCACCTTTCCTAGGACACACATTGTGATCTCCATGTAACATTTTTCACTAGTAACATGGAAAGGAACAAGGAATGAGAAATGGGTGATCCAAGATCTGGAACAGGAAATGTACAAGATGAGCTATGATACACTATAGTTCCAGAAAGCAAGAAAACTTTGAAAGATTACTGGAGTCATATAAAAAATATAGAAGCCAGTCTGAAGGATTCCACCAAAGACAGAAAAAAAATTATTTTATTTTTTAAAAGTTTATTTATGTATTCATGAAAGACACACAGAAAGAGGCAGAGACATAGGCAGAGAGAGAAGCTGCCTCCCCATGGGGGCCTGATGTGGGACTCAATCCTAGGACCCTGGGATCATGACCTGAGCCAAAGGCAGATGCTCAACCACTGAGCAACCCAGGTGTCCCAAGATGGAAAAAATTTAACACCAAGATGTTTCCCAAAAAGATATACAAATGGCCATAAGACACATGGAAAAATGTTCAACATCAATGATCATCAGGAATGTACAAATCAAAACAAGGTTATCACCTCACACCTGTCAGAATGGCTAAAATATAAAACACAGGAAACAAGTGTTGGCAAGGATATGGAGAAAAAGAAATCCTTTTGTACTCTGGGTGGGAATGCAAACTGGCATGGCCACTGTGGAAAACAGTATGGAGTTTCCTCAAAAAGTTAAAAACAGAACTACTCTATGATCCAGTAATCACTCTTCTAGGTATTTAAACAAAAAAATAAATTAAAAACCACTAATGCAAAGGGATACATCCACCCCCATGTTTATTGCAGCATTATTTATAATAGCCAAATTATGGAAGTAGACCAAGTGTCCATCAATAGATGAATGGATAAAAAAAGATGTGATATATATAAACAATAGAATATTACCCCACCTTAAAGATGGATGAGATCTTGTCATTTACAACAACATGGATAGAAACAAATGAACAAGCAAAACAAAACAAAAAAATAGAAAAAGCCTGATAAGTTCAGAAAAAAAAATTGGTGGTTGTCAGAGGGGATGGGGGGTGGAGAGATGGACAGAATAGGCGATGAGAATTAAGAGCACAAATGGAGTACAAACTTCTAGTTATAATCTGTCACACAGATGTAAAGTACAGCATAGGGAATCTAGTCAATAATATTATAATAATGTATGGTGACAGGTGGTGACTATGCTTATTGTGTATTGCACTGAGTAATGTATAGAATTGTCAGATCACTGTGTTATACACCTGAAACTAATTTAACATTGTATGTCAAGTATACCTCAATAATTAAAAGAGATAGGCACCTAATCATATTTTCTTCTTGAGAAACAGTGTGTTGTGCCAGCACCACTTAAATAACCCATCATTTCCCCACTGAACTAAAATAACACCTTTGACATGTATCAGTTTCTTTACTGTGATCTTTTTCTCCTAGATTCATTATTTAGTTCCTCTCAATTACGTTTTTTTTCTGTTAATTTCCTATTGATTTTGTTACAATGGCTTTAAGTATTTCCATTTGTTATTACCTATTCTTATTATTCATCATTTTAAAATAATATACTTTGATCCAATTTATGAAAAGAAATGTATAGGCATTTTAATTGGGAGTGCATTAAATTTATAAGGCGGTTTGCAAAAATGATAGGTTTTTCACAGTGGGTTAAAACAAAATCCAGCTAAGTGTTCTTTAGAAGAGAAAACCTAAAATAGAATCCAGAAAGGTTGAAAAAAACAGAACAGAAAAAGATATATCTGGAACATAATAACCAAGAAAGTCTAGTGTAGCCATATTAATGTCAAACAAAATAGACTTCAAAGATTAAAAGCTTAACAATGACAGAAGGAACAAATGGCTAGGAAGACACAATTATTTTCAACTTGCATGCTCCGAGAACATGTAGCTGTAAAATGGAGATGTAAAACATGGGTCATTTTGTGTTGTCTCTGTTATAGCCAAGGCCCCATTGCTGAGAACAAATGACTTTAAGATCCTATACATTATGAAGAAGGCAGTTCTTAAATGGTGCCGATCTTGAGATTATAGAAAGGAAGATTGATCGTTGGTAGAGATCAAGTAGAAATAAGTGTAGGGTACTTCAAAAGAACAATTCAAAGACCTTGTCCCATGTCTTCTAGAATTTAGGGATGGAAGGGTTGACCCATGCCTAAATTGTCCTGAGGCAAGAGGCTGGCTGGTTTCCCAAACCCCTAAAAACACGAAGAGGCTGCATTTGCATAAAAAGATGAGCAAAGTCACCTGTATCCCATTGGCTGGATTGGACCCCTTGAGATAGAACCACCCTTGATTGTCTTGAATAGGACACAAGCAAGGTGACCCTAACCAGCAGGGTGAGTGCAGTTGAAGCACATGGTCGGCAAGAAAGAAAAAATCTAATTCAAGACATAAAGTGAATGCTTCTGAGAGAGACTGCTATGTGCCAGGCCTCAAAAAATGATTAGACAGGGTTCCTATCCTTGTGATTTTGAGCCAATGGAAGACAAATAGGTACTCAAAGAATTTCAGTATACTGATGCTAAGGAGGTTAGGTAGGTTTTGTCCTGTAGAAACTATTCACCTCTGCTGCTGAAAGGATTTAAGATCATGAGTGGCAATGTGAAAAATGGATATGATTAGGCCAAACATGGAGGCAGTCAAGTTAGATCAGAACGTCAGTTGCTAAACTCCAAATGAGCCTTAAAGGCCTGACATAGGGAAGGGGGGTAGGAAATACCAAAAAGAAGAGGCAATTCAAGCAACCTTTGAATAAAAGGCAAAAATTTGCTCAGCCTTAAGCCTGATTGTATTTAGGAAATGGGAATGAGGAAAGGATTCCAGAGACTCTCCGATTTCTGGGATAGCCTTAAGGGAAGGTATGTGGTGGATAAAACCAAGAGGCAGTCAGTCGATATCACCCTGGAACAAACACAGAGAAGCAAGAGCAGTGAGCCACTGCCGGAAGCCCAGGAAATTCCAGCCTGAAGTTGGGGGTATTAGTAGGACCACATCTAGGGTGTAGCCATGGGCTTGAGCTGTTAAAGCCTTGTAAGTCTTTGGATCTGAAGCTCTCCAAAAAAGACAAGATGTGTATATGCTACTGACAGAGATTTCCATTGTTAGATTATGAATTCACATCTTAGGTTTATGAGCAAGGATTTCTATGATTCAGACATAATACAAAAATGCATACCTCATTGAGCGCTAACATATCTTCTACTTTGGTAGCACCACCTTCAGGCAGGGAAATTAACACAGTTTTGGTTATCTCCTTTAGAACTGTATCAATATGCATTTCACACAAGTCATTGATCTACCAACAAGAAAAAAAAAGTGTAAAGTGTAGAGGAAAACTCATCTTTCATCCAAATGTACTTGAATCCTAAAATAATTTAGAGGGCTGTATCTAGAAACTTGGCTCCTGAGCCTAGCACAATTTAGTGGAGATTTTAGGAGTACATCAACAAAGAAACCTTGATGTGGAACTAAATTTCTATAGAGCGGCAACATGTGCCATAATTTCCTGTATGTTATCTGTGGCAATCCTTACTCTAGACTATGACTCATTGCTATCCAAGTTATACAGTGAAAGAAACAAAGGCTCAGATGAGTAAAGTAACCTAGGAAGGAAGGAACATATGGTTAGCAAAAGACAGATCATTGTAGCTAGGTCTATCTGACTCCCACACCTTCAAGTTTTGTCTGTTGTACCATGCTGCCATCACAGCCTGGCACATCTAAAAAGGCATGCATGTTCTGTGTAGCAAAGATGTCAGAAATCAAAAGACAGTCTTCAATTAGATGAATGTCTCATCTAACTAATATTAGATGTATTCATATTAATATTGAGGCACCTCATTCAGCCATCTTCCACGGTCTACCAATATCCCAATGGTTTCTAAGCTGCAGAGGGGGGAGTTCAACTACCATTTTTACATATTGAACGCAAGTAATTCAGAGACAAAAAACAAGGCAACGCTAAATGAAAAGGTCCCAAAGCAGCCAGAGAAACATAAAGCATGACTTTTTTAACTTAATAAAGTCCTTTTAGTTAAAGTCACTCCCTTTAAATAGCTTGCATAAAAAATAAATAAATAAATAAATAGCTTGCATAGATAAGCAAAGTATTACTTACAGCCTGAGTATTAGTGTCTGTAGGTTTAAAAAATATATATCTACCACACCTTCTTTAGAAGTTGATTGAACATATCCAAAACTGAGTCAACTTCTTGAAAGAAGCTTTCCAGGGTTAAAGATGACCATGTTAATATTGTGAGCCCTTGTCTCAATACAGATTCCACCTAGAAAAAGAAAAAGAAAAAAAAGTAGCAGCTTCCATGACTAACAGGAACATCTGCGTTTATATATATATATATTTTTTTTAAGCTTTCTTTTATTACCTGAAAATATTATAGTTTATATTTACTTACTCCATTATACCTGGTAAAGGTGACTTTTTTTTTGGTGACTTTGTTTTTTAATCATATTTGGCTGTCCATGAAGAATCATGGATTCTTAGAATGGTGCTCATTATTTAGATTTAGTTGTTTTTCAAAGGCAACAAAACTTGTTGACAAGAAATCATTCTATAGGAAAAATAAAGCTATTATATGCTGAACTAGAAAAGACAGAGGATCTAGGCAAGAATAGATGTTCTCAAATCCATAATCTGTAGAACAGGAATCTAGTTTTAAACAATATAAACCTTCTACATTACCAACCTTTTTCATTTTAGGGGTCATCAGATTGACAAATACCGAAGGCACTTCCTGACATAAGTCATCATAATACTGCAGAAGACCCTGTTGAAAGTCAAAATGGTATGTGTGACTTTAATTTATTTTAAAGAAGTCATATTTTTATTCATACCAGGAAGGTTTCATTATACCTGTTTCCTCATACCTCTGCCAAGATTAAGGCTGCTTACATAAATTTATATTAATTTATCATAGTTTTTCTTCACCTGTAAATTATCTTAGCATCTCCTTAAACAGTAAGTCAGTGGAGCTTTCTAGAGTTGCATTGTCCATATTTATTATTTAATTATCTTTCTATATTTATGCCATTTTAAATAGCTTGGATAGTTATCTTTTCACGATATCTGTCATTATACCTTTTTCCCCTTTCTGTTCCTTGTCTTCTGACATATGAAAGCATATTTGTTACTGATGCCACATTTCTTTTCTTGAATCGAAATAAATGTATGCACAATCAGAGTTAATAGGCTTATCTATTTTCTTTTAGATATTTTTTAGAGATGAACATAATGATCAATTTTTTATTATTTCGTGATTTATTGCATGGTGTGATGGGAAATGTGGCTTCGAGTTAATTCTTCCCCAAATAAATAATATTAAGCTGTTTAAATGTTTACTTAGTGGTTTCAAAGTTATTAAGTCCTTTTCTCTTCCCAATCTTCTATTAGCACATCAGAATTTTAATGCTATAAAGAAGAAACAAAGGGGGCAGCCTCAGTGGCTCAGCGGTTTAACGCCACCTTCAGCCCAGGGTATGATCCTGGAGACCCAAGATCTAGTCCCACCTCAGGCTCCCTGCATGGAGCCTGCTTCTCCCTCTGCCTGTGTCTCTGCCTCTGTGTGTGTGTGTGTGTGTGTGTGCCTCTCATGAATAAATAAATAAAATCTTTAAAAAAAAGAAGAAGAAGAAACAAGGGAATATAACACTATATGTTAACTATACTGGAATTTAAAATGAAATAAAGAATAAACAAGGGAACAGAATAGAAAGCCCAGAAATAAATCTATGTGTATATGGTCAATTAATGTACAAAGAAGCAAAATATACAAAGGAGATAAAAATATAAAAAGTACAAGGGCAGTTTTTTTAATAAATAGTGTTAGGAAAACTGGAAAAAAAAAGAAAAGATAACTAGAAAGTCATAACACACACACACTAATCAACCCAAAATGGATCCAAGACTTAAATTTAAGACCTGAAACTGTAAAGCTTCAAAAAGAAAACATGGGGGTAAGCTCCTTGACATCAGTCTTGGCAGTGATTTTTGGATTTAACACCAAAAGCACACACAATAAAAGCAAAAAATAAACAAGTGGACTCGGTCAAACTAAAAATTACTGCACAGCAAAGGAAACTATCAACAAAATTAAAAGGTAGCCGATGGAATGGGAGAAAATATTACAAATCATATATCTGATAAAGAGTTAATATCCAAAATATGTAAGGAGCTCACACAACTCAATAGCAAAAACCCTAGCAATCCAGTTAAAACGTGTGTAAAGGAGCTGAATAGACATTTTTCCAAAGAAGTCATACAAAAGGCCAATAGGTATATGAAAAACGGTAATCAATATCACTAACCATCTGGAAAATGCAAATCAAAATCACAATGAGATGGTACCTCACTCTGTTAGAATGGTTATTACAGATAAAAAGTATTGGCCAAGATATGGAGAAAAGGGAACCTTTGTGCGCTATTGGCGTGGATGTAAATTTGTGTAGCTACTGTGGAAAACAGTATGGAGGTTCCTCAAAAAATGAAAAAAAAAAACCCATATGACAGAGCAATCCCACTTCTGGATGTAGATCAATAGGAAATGAAGTCAGGATCTTGAAGAGCTATCTGCACTCCCATGTTCACTGCTGCATTATTTACAATAGCCAAGATATGGAAACATCCATCAATAAATGAATGGATAAAGAAAATATGGTATAGGTATGCAATGGAATATTATTCAGCCATGACAAAAAAAGACATTGCCATTTGCAACAACATGGATGGATCTTGGAGGCCTTATGCTAAGTGAAATAAGGCAGACAAAGATAAATACCCTATCACTTATATGTGGAATCTAAAAAAGCTGAACTTGTAAAAACAAGAAAAGTACTTACCAGGGGCTAGAGGTGGGAAGAGAAAAAATAGGAAGAGGTTGGTAAAAGGGTACAATCTTTCAGCTATAAGATGATTGAAGACTGAAAAGCCAATGTATAATAACATAGTGGCTGTAACTGATAACACTACATCATATAATTGAATTTTGCTAAGAGAGTAGAACATTCTCACCAAAAAGAAACAAACATATATGTGTATATATAAACAAATATACATTGTTTCTTTTTGGTTTAATATACACACATATATATAGTGATGAATGAACTAGATAAGAGGCATCCTTTCACAATGTATATGTATATCAAATCATCATGGTGTACACTTTAAGTGTCTTATAATTTTGTCAACTGTACCTCAATAAGACTGAAGAAAAATGAAAAGAATCTACATAGTAACAAATTCCCTCTCAATACCACATCAGCACAACTGCAGTGATATATTTTTCCTTTACAAAAAAAAACTCCTTCAAAAATAATTTTAAAATATTTAATAATTTAAAATATAATCTATCTTGGGATGCCTGGGTGGCTCAGTCAGTTAAGCATCAGACTCTTGGTGTTGGCTCAGGTCGTGATGTCAAAGTCGAAGGATCAAGATCCAAGTCAGGCTCTGCATGGAGTTGGCTTCAGAGTCCCTCTTCCTTTGCCCCTCCCCTGCTTGCACTCTGTCTCTAATAAATAAAAATTTTAAATATATATATATGTATACATATATACATATATACACATACACATATACATATATAATCTATCTTACCTGCAAATACAGTTTGTCTGCTTTCAATTTACTTTCCAATTTTAGCAATTTCTTTGCCTGTTCTGGTACATCCAGCTTCATTTTTATCATGCATTTAGTTTCCCGAACAATTTCCAGAATTTTGGGATCAAAATTAACCAGCAACTTCCCTGTTTCTGGGTGTCGCACAAAAAGCGTGGCTTGTAAAGCTACAAATAAACAATTATTGACATTAGTTTTTCTGGATTTCTTTTCTGCTTCCAGCTGTGTTTACATGCTTGCCTTCCCTACTGGGTACTGACTTCTTTATAGAATAATAGTGTTGGATATCCCAGGTGATGAGGCATAGCATCTGACATGTGGTCAGTGCTCAAAACTTAAATAAATGAATGCAGAATCTCTGCAAACCCATAAAATCAGATTCAGAGAGATAAAAATAAATGAAAAGGAGATAGCCTTCATGCTATGAACTGCAACACTTTTCTGAGTGGGTGTGATAGAACTATAATACAATGTGGTTTCTTTTAATGGATTGTGATTTAACCCCTGGGAGAACTGGAAGGTGTGCACAACTACAAAATATGACATACCTCATATGATAAACCCTTTCCCACAACTAACCCCAAACTGTTTCTTTAAAGAAAGAATTAAGTCTCTATTTGAATTTCTGGTAACTAAGCTCAGTATCAGTAAGAAATATTTATTAAACACCATGGCACTGTGAGCTTCTAGGATACAGAGGAAATTTTTTTTTTTTTATGCTACACCTAAACTACTTTCTGAACATCATTCACATAAATAGGTATTTGCAGGCATGCTTTTCATTATGAATTGAAATATATAATCCCCGTTAGTGGCAAGTAGCCTTAGCTTCTTTGTTATCCTAACATGAATTACTTCTAGAAGCATAATAATAACACACTTCTCGATGAGTATGTGCTAGCTTAAATTATATCTTATATTAACAAACACTACTAACATGAGAATTTCTTATGTATCTCCCAAGCCTCACATTACTTCTTAGAGTGCAGCTGCATCGAATTTCTCATAAAATGAAATGGTCTACATATCCCTTTGAAGTTAGTTGACTTTTACTCATCAGATAAAAATCAGTCTTGAAATGGTTCTTAATGATGCTGCTTGAATGAGGATTTCAACGGAAAATTTTACCTAATTCATTTGAAATCTTTTTAAAATTGAGCTAGAAATCATTTATTCTCTCAAGTAAATTCCAAAATAACCTTGAAACCTTCAATTAATGAAATCTATCTTCCTTAAGGCTGTAATGAGCTTTCTTGAAAGGACAAAATGGTCATCGAGATCACTAAGAATAATGGCAGCCAGGAAGTCACTTCCAGAACTGAGTGACATTCCATTAAACCTTATAGAGCAACCACCTAAAAGAGGCCAATACAAGGTCCCCAATTATTATTCCGAGTTCCTATATGGTTAAATATAGCCACGTCAATATAACAAGAAGACTGCGGAGCAATTCATTTCCACTGATCTGTGTTCATAGGAAAGGCACGTTTAAGTCCCAGCTTTCTTACTTCGTAGATGTGCAATGATCTTGTGCAGGTGATTTAATCTCATAGTACCTCAGTTTCCTCATCTATAAAATGAGGATAAGCACAGCTTTCCCTCCTTTAATCCGTGAGGATTAAAGGAAGCTGCACATGTAAAGTGCTTTGACAATGCCTAGTACACAGTAAGGGCTACGTAAGTGTCTGTTATCACTGTTCTTTAAAGGATACAAAGATGAACAGACATAGAGAGTACCCTTGGACTGGGTGGGCAGATGAGACAGATCCATAAAGCAGTAAGTGTCATGAGAAAGAGCAGCAGATAAATTGTGTAGAGGACTCTGGAGGAGGAAGACATTAGTTTCTGCTGTAGAAGAATAAGGAGCAGCTACATGGAACAGGTGATTGGTGAACTTGTTTTTTGAACACATGCTGATAAGGAGGAAAAATCACCAGGACCAAAGAAAAGTAGGAAGGTGTAGGATAATGCAGAAACAGAATAGTACCTGTTCCACACGTCACTGAACAATTCTGTCTTCTCCTTTCCCATAATGTGAATTTTAAGTTTCTCCTGACGCTCCTTTGAGAGTATTGCTCCTTAGCTGGTTTTCAATTAGCTCCATAGGGTCCTCCCACACTCATTCCCTGCAAACAGCTGGCCCGGTATGAGTGGCTTAATAAAAGCTAAACCAAGGTGCCAGTTGGGGAGGACAACCTGCAAGGGTTGGGACCCTGACCTCAGGGACAAAGGCAGGGGTGAATTAATGATTTGGAAAACAGCATGTGTCCTCATACAGCTGAAACATATGGGCCTGGAACCAAGAGGATGAAAAAGAGTGGCCTCCCTTATCATCACTGCCAGTGACTCAGCCACAGAATCTGTGCTTCCTTTTCTTGCAATTTTGTTGGAATGGGGATCCTGGTATGGGAGGGAGAAACCTTCCCATCAAGGGACACAGTCAGGGTTCCACCAAGATTATAGATAAGAGCTTAAGGTTACAATGGGACAAAGCAGGAATCTGAACGGACCACCAATGGAGTCCACACAGTAACAAACACCCCAGGGGATACCAGCATGGACACATGATGCTTAAAGCCATCCATCCCTTGCCTCACAGTGGACTCTGCCCTATGCTCTGGCACTCTGCAGAGGTACTCAGACACAGCCCTAATACTATGAATTTACTGGAGCTCAAAAGTGAATTTAAATTCAGTTATAGAAAAAGGAAGAACGGAAGGGAGGGAGGAAGACAAGAAAAGTGCCATTCTTTCTTCCCTGATTAGGACTGAGATCTGAATCTATAATATGATCAAATTGAATATGAAAAACTTCCCCTAAATCTATGGAGAAATTATCCATGAAGAGTCTCAATATTTACTTTTAAATACTGTCTTTTCATGGGAAGTCACAAAGTATATCAACTTTAAGGTGATGGCAACTTTTGTTTATAAAATCAGAATATTATTAACAACTATAAAAAATAATTGTGTCATCCCCAAATATAAATATAATCATTGTAATGTATAAAAGGAATATGAAAATTCTCTAGAACCATGAATTCATTCAAAATCACCTAATACCCACTCCATAGCATCACTGTGGAGTTTTATACACACCATACTGTAACTGTGAGAGCTCTCTGACCCAGGCTGTGTGATAGACCACTTCGAATTCCACCAGAACATAGGAAATTTTGTTATACTGACGAATGACAGCTTTACCTTCCATACTTGACAAAATTTCTGAGTTTTTCTGTTTTTTTTTTAAGGGGAAAAAAAGATTTATAATTAAAAGACTGCTGGTTGCTTTTGTATTCTAACCATAAAGCTATTAGTATTTAAAATGTCATCAAATAATTATGCCTTAGATTTTGCCTCAGAGTAAAACAGATGAGGAAAGCCATACAAACTAGAGATGGAAGTAGGGAACCATTACAGACAGAAAGGTCTCTAGCCTTATAGCCAGCTAGGCTGAGAGCCTCTGCTTTCAATTCTCTATTCCCTCCCCATAATTCTGGATAAGACACAATGGATTGATTTTCCTTCAACTGTGAATATCAGAGAAAATCCCCCAATTCCAACACTTTAAAAAAAGTAACTGTGTATCAAAGAACAAAAGCCAAATTTCTTTATGTAAAAATTGAACGTTTTATGTTTTCATTCACAGATGTCAAAAACAGGGCAATCTCGGCTCTGTCACTACAGAGTCCATCAACAATGGACTCCTCATCCTGGCTACTTTTTTAAGGCCAGGGTTTGAATTTTATTTTACAAATATTAAGAACAGTAAAATTGTTGATAGCAGTGAACCTAAAACAACAAAGACTTCATATCCAATAATGCTTAAATACTAAAATTATTTGCAAGACTATTTTTGGTAGTTATTTTGTTTTGTATGTAGGTTTAAGATACCACCCTACACAAACCAACTCTGCTTTGTGGTTCTCTTTACAAAACCAAATCAAATAAAAAACAAAGAGAAGGCAAACTGACGATTTCAGAATGCCAACAGGGCCTAAGAGTATACTGGGGTTTTCCAGAAATTTAATAATCTTAAGGACACAGAGAATGTATATACTCTATTATACTTTGCTCTAGATTTCAATTCTTTATTCGGGAATACACTAAGAATGTCTTCACGTTTGCTAACATATGTCAGTGACCTATCTGTCCACACATAGAAGTAATCCTCAGGACTACACCTATACTTTATTGTTTTCGAAGCAATGACTCTTTAAACACCTTGATCATGTGTCCCGTGTTACTCAAAGTCACAAGGTTACAAGATTCTCCCCCTTAAAGATTAGCTATAGTTAAGTGAGCTTACTTACCAAACATGAGAGAATTGGCTTAGTCTCCCTCAAGCACATTTATAAACTAAATTTTCTTTGCCTCATGAAAGCATTAGTTCTAACTACTTTATTGGGCACAGACATTACAGGTAAAATATATGTCTTGTGTTAAAACTACCATAATCCTCATACTGCAAATGTAACTATTGGCTTACAAAGAAATAGTTGATAGGTTCACTTATCCGGCGATACAGCTGCCTCACCCAGAGTATTTTTCCTGCTATGGGGGGCATGTTTCGAGCAAGAGGGGGGTCATCTTTTTGAGAGTAATAAAGCTGCAATTAAAGATCTGGTATTAATGTTCAAAATTCAACACAATGGAAGAGGCAAAAATATTCAACACATTTGTATTCACTTGTCTTATACACAGGAGGTAGTCAATAAATATGCAAATGCACTTCAGAGATAATCTGTGGCTCAGAAACTATGATGTCTACAATACATGACATTTAATTCTCTCTTAACCCTTATTTTCCATTACATGTATATTTTTTCTATAGTTTATCCCAAATTTTAAGGAGATCTTCAAATGAGGGAGCACATAAGCTACATCATATCTGTTATAATATTCTTCAGAGTCCATATTTTTATACACAGCAGTATTAACTTAGATGAGCTTTCCTATACACACACAAATCCTGTTGCAAAAAAAAAGAAAGAAAGAAAGAAAGAAAGAAAGAAAGAAAGAAAGAAAGAAAGAAAGAAAGAAAAAACCCAACAACAGTTGTTAAGAGCATAGGAATGTAACTCTGGCTGTCCAGTATGCTGTCAACACCTTCCAACATATAGAGGGGTACATCAGAGATACTTAGCAATGAGGGGTCATTCTGAAAAATTGGGGCAAGATTATAATGGCAAACACTTCTCATAATACTTTTCTTTTTGTACTAAAGTACTTATTCTATTTACAAACATGAACCTTGCCTTCTTAGTAGCTTCAAGTTCAGCCACATAATACTGAAGAATACTCTCAATTGTGTGGTTTATTTCTGACTGAAGACAGGGGATTTTCAGCTTCTGGAATCTAAAAGTAATCGAAGGTGAATAATTAAAAAGTAAACAGGAATCATACTTAAGAATTGCTGCCATCTCCCTGCTCAGTGGGGAGTATATTTCTCCCCCTCCCTCTGCCCCTCTGCCAGCTTCTGTGCTCAATCTCTCTTTCTCTTTCTCAAATAAGTAAATAAAATCTGAAAAAAAAAAAAAGAGTTGCTGCCATCCTAAAAATCCATTTATTCACTCATTTGACAAATATTCATACCAGGCTTCATGCATTGTCCCAAGACAAAACGAAGAACAAGACAGGTATAGTGCCAGGCCTCTTGGAGCCTCCAATTATGCTTTGGAAAAATGTAGTTTTAGTCAAGAGTTACATCATAATTATTTAAATGACAAGAGTACCAGAAAGGCACATATCAGGGGAACTCAGCCAAGTCTGGGGAGTGGAGAAAGACTCCCCTTTCGAAGGAGACATTTAAACCAAAATTGAAAAAATGAGTGGGGAAGGCTGGCTTAGCCAAGACGGAGGCAGCACACTGAGCATTCCTCTGCCAATATTGATGCTCACATAATTCCAAGTAGCCGTATCCTAACAGAGATCTGTCAGCCAAAGATCACTTCCCCTTTCAAACAGAGTGATGCACAGGAAGTACTAGAATGATAACATCCTGACTGGATGTTAGGATGTTAGGATAACATCCTAACACTGGATTTACACCAGAGTATTAGAGTAAAAAAGAGAGATGGACGGACAAAAAGATAGATTGAGACCAAGAGGGAAATGGCCAAGAAAGCAGTACTGCCATATGTATGTGCAGTTCTTTCAGTTGTCAAAATCATTTCATAAGTCTGAATGGACTCTTTCAATGTCATGAGGTCTCACAGGTATGACCCATCCTTTGAGAGATGTGGAACTATAGCAAAACTGGGCCTAAACCCAGATGCACTGACTCTCAGGAAAGAGTTCCCAAAGGGTCCCTAATACAGGCCATGAGCCCTCGCTGAGCTTAAAGGAAATGGCTCCTAGTCTGACCAGTCTGCCCTTCTAGGGATCACTGTTGCCAAGATAGAGGGAAAGGAAGCAGCAGGAGCACTCTGGAGGAAAAATGTGAAGTCTGAGGATCTACTACCCTTAGATAATTTCACTCTTGGAAATCCTTGCAGTATGCAGAATCAAATATTATTTGCTCCCTCTCCAATAATGTCTATGGAATTAACCTCAGATATATTACATGGCTAGAGGAAAAAAATCATGTGAAATAATTTCATTTTCTTATTGAAAGACTTTCTGCTTCAAAAAATGCAATGAGGGCAGCCCTGGTGGTGCAGGGGTTTAGCGCTGCCTGCAGCCCAGGGTGTGATCCTGGAGGCCCGGGATGGAGTCGCACATCCGGCTCCTTGCATGGAGCCTGCTTCTCCCTCTGCCTGTATCTCTGCCTCTCTCTCTCTCTCTCTCTCTCTCTCTGTGAATAAATAAATAAATAAATAAATAAATCTTTTTTAAAAATGCAATGAAAAATATCATGCTTTATTTCACATTTTTACCAGTCTATTTAATGATCATTGAAAGATTAATGTGTATAAGTCTCAAAGTTTACAGAGGAGAGATTTCCAAAAATATCTTATTTGAAATTGCATTTTCAGATATAACATGATCGCACCTAGAAACTATACCCCTTAATGCATCAAAAATACCTTTGAAGCAGCTGAAGGGCCTGCTGAGAAGATAAGATTTTTCCAAAAGTACTGTTCATAAATGCTTGTATTTGTACCTAAAATAAAATATTAATATTCAATTGATTTGGGGCATTAAGGAAGAGATTGATTTTGTTTAACAACAATTAATGACTTTCCTAAAGAATTAAAGTAGCCTGAAACACACCTACCATCTATGCATCTATAACTGCACTGTCCAGTAGAACTTCACTGGCCACATGTAACTTCACCTGCTTCTTTTAACTACTATTCATGTGGCTACTAGAAAAATTAAAATAGCATATGTGGTTTGCATTTGCTGTTTATTATTTATTGGCTATGACTGACTTAGAGATATACAAAAGGAGTGTATGTCCCTTACCAAGCATATTTCTTGGAACATTTAGAATTTCTAAGCATATTGGGATGACACAGTAGACATCCAGGGTCACCAGGGGTCGATTTCCAACACTGCTGCTCTCAGAAACCCCTTTGCAACATTAAGGAAAAACAAGAAGAAAATATTTTCCAACACTCCTACCATCCTTAGCAATGAACTCGATTCTCCTAGTACCCAACCAATGGAACCAATGCACTTTTGTAAATTATTTTCACTTCTAAATGGATATGGTCTACTTATATAGGCCATGTTTATTAATCAAAATTTTGAGAAAAGAAGGAAAATTTAAACATTGACACCTCTTTGAAAATATTAAAAATTTAAGAAGGGCCTCTAAATACACTGAAAGCTAAAATTTATATCTAAGACCATAGAAAAGCTGTTATAACATATAATCCTTATTAATAAATCATAAAAATATGGGATGCAGCAAAAAGAGTTCTAAGAGGGAAGTTTATAGCAACACAGGCCTGCCACAAGAAGCAAGAAAAATCTCAAAAACACAACCTAACCTTATACATAAAGAAGCTAGAAAAGAAGAACAAATAAAACCCAAGACAGCAGAAGGAAGGAATTAATAAATATTATAGCAGAAATAAGTGACATAAAAACTAAAAACAACAACAACAAAACAATAGAATAGATCAATGAAGTCAGGAGCTCATTCTTTGAAAAAATCAACAAAATTGATAAACCTCCAGCCAGTCTCATAAAAGAAAAAGAGAGAGAGAGAGAGGACTCAAATAAACAAAATCACTAATGAAAGAGGAGAAACAACAACCAACACTATAGAAGTACAAACAATTATAACAGTCTATATGTGAAATTTATGAAAACCTATATACTAACAAAAGTTGGACAACTTTGGACAACTTAAAAGAAATATATAAATTCCTAAAAACATATAACTTCCCAAAACTAAAGTAGGAATACAAAATTTGAACAGACCAATTACCAGCAATGAAATTTAATCAGTAATTGAAAGACTCCCAACAAACAAAAGTCCAGGACCAGATAGCTTCACAGCAAATTCTACCAAACATTTAATGAAGAGTCAATATCTATTCTTCTCAAATTATTCCAAAAAATACAAGAGGAAGGAAAACTTACAAATTCATTCCATGAGGCCAATATCACCCTGATACCAAAACTAGATAAAGACATCACAAAAAAAGAGAACTATAGGCCTTTATCTCTTATGAATATCGGTGTAAAAATCCCCAACGAAATATTAGCAAACCAAATCAACAAAATATTTAAAAAATCATATACCACAATCAAGTGGGATTTGTTTCATGAATGCAAGGGTGTTTTAATATTCGTAAAACAATTGGTGTGATACATAATATTAGTTAGAGAAAAGAATAAAAACCATATGACAATTCAATAGATGCCGGAAAAGCACCTGTCAAGTTATAACATCGATTCATGATAAATACCTTCTGCAAAGTAGGCCTAGAGGGAACATATCTCAACATAATAAAGGCCTTATACAAAAAACCCACAGCCAAAGAACCCAAACTGAAAAGCCTTTCCTCTAAGGTCAGGAACAAGTCTACTCTCACCACTTCTATTCAACCTAGCACTGAAAGTCCTAGCCACAGCAATCAGACAACATAAAGAAATTAAAGGCATTCAAATTAGTAAGGAAGAAATAAAACTCACTATTTGCAGATAACATGACACTAAAAAAACCCTAAAGATTCCACCAAAAAACTACTAGAATTGATAAATAAATTCAATAAAGTTACAGAATATAAAATCAATGTACAGAAATGTGTTGCATTCCTAAACACCAATAATGAAGCAGCAGTGAAATTAAGGGAAAAAAATCCCATTTATAATGGTATCAAAAACCAATAAAATATCTAGGAATAAACTTAACCAAAGAGGTGAAAGACCTGCAAAAGATATGGAAAGACATTCCATGTTCATGAGTTGGAAGAACAAATACTGTTAAAACATCTATACTACCCAAAGCAATCTTCAGATTTAATGTAATCCTTATCAAAAGACCAACAGCATTTTTCACAGAGCTAGAACAAACAATCCTAAAGTTTGTATGGAACCACAAAAAAACCCTGAATAGGCAAAGTAATCTTGTAAAAGAAAAAACTGGATGAATCACAATTCCAGATTTCAAGTTATATTACAGTGCTAGTAATTAAAATGGTACAGTACTGGAATAAAAATAGACACATAGATCAATGGAATAGAACAGAAAACCCAGAAATGAGCCCAAAATTAAATGGGCAATTAATCTTCGACAAAGGAAGAATGAATATATGATGGAAAATGACAGTCTTTTCAACAAATGGTGTTGGGGAAACTGGACAGCCACATGCAAAAGGATGAAACCAGACCACTTTCTTTCACCACACACAAATATAAACTCAAAATGGATTAAAGATCTAAACGTGAGACCTGAAATCATAACAGTCCTTGAAGAGAGCATAGGCAGTAATCTGACATTGGCCCTAGTAACATCTTCTAGATATATCTCCTCAGGCAAGGGAAATAAAAGCAAAAACAAATGATGGGGACTACATTAAAAAAAAAAAAAGCTTCTGCACAGCAAAGGAAAACAATCAACAAAACTAAAAGGCAACCTACTAAATGGGAGAAGATATTCAAAAATGATACATCCAATAAATGGTTAGTGTCCAAACTATATGAAGAACTGATAGAACTCAATACCTAAAAACAAATAATCCAGTTAAAAATGGGCAGGGAGCACCAGGGTGCTCAGGCAATTAAGTGTCTGACTCTTGATTCCGGCTCAGGAATCAGATCAAGTCCCACATCAGGCTCCATGCTAAGCACAGAGTCTGCTTGTGGTTTTCACTCTTCGTTTCCCTCTGCCACTTCCCTTGCTCGCTCTCCCTCTAGAAAATAAAAAAATAAAATAAAATAAAATAAAATAAAATAAAATAAAATAAAATAATAAAAATGTTTTTTAAATGGGACATGAATAGACATTTCTCCAAAGAAGATATACAGATGGCCAACAAACACATGAAAGGATGCTCAACATCACTTATCATCAAGGAAATGCAAATCAAAACTACAACAAGATATCATTTCACACTTGTCAAAATGGCTAAAATCAACAACACAAGAAACAACAGGTGTTGGCGAGATGTGAAGAAAAAGAAACCCTCTTGCACTATTGGTAGGAATAAAAATTGGTGCAGCCACTGTGGAAAGCTGTATGGAGGGTCCTTAAAAAATTAAAAATAGAACTACTCTATGATCCAGGAATCACCCTACTGGGTATTTACACAAAAATTACAAAAACACTAATTCAAAAATTTACAAGCACCTCTAATTTATGGCAGCATTATTTACAATATCCAAACTATGGAAGCAGCCCAAGTGTCCGTCGATAGTTGAATAGATGAAGAAGATGTGGTATATATGCACAATGGAGTATTATCCAGCTATAAAAAAAAATGAAATCTTGCCACTTGCAACAACATGGATAGAGCTAGAGTACAAATGCTGAGTGAAACAAGTAGTCAGAGAAAGACAAATACCATATAATTTCACTCATGTGGAATTTAAGAAACAAAACAAATAAGGAGAAAAAGAGAGAGAAACCAAGAAACAGACTTTTAACTATGGAGAACAAACTGATGGTTACCAGAGAGATGTAGGTGGGGGGATGGAGGAAATAGGGGGTGGGGATCAAAGAATACACTTATCATGATGAAAAAAAAATAAAAAGATAAAAAAAATCATAAAAATAATTTAAGCAGGGGCGCCTGGGTGACTCAGTCTGTTAAACTTCTGACTTTGGCTCAGCTCATGATCTCAAGGTCCTGAGACTAAGCCTCACGTTGGGCTCCCTGCTCAGCACAGCAAAGGGTCTACTTCTCCCTCTCCTTCTGCCCATCCCCCTGCTCACGCATGCACGAATCCGCACACTCTTATCGCACTCTCTCAAATAAATAAAATCTTTAAAAAATAATTTAAGCAACAGTTTTAAAAACAAACAAATTCCCACTGCTATAAAGATATAATTCCTAAAACATTTTGGAAGCAAATTCCACCCTGCCCAACTAGCCAAACACTATAACTAAAACATATCTTAATATCAAACAGTCTAATTTTCAAAAACTGAAAGGAAATCTATGCCAGAAAGAAAAGGCATTGTTAGGATTTTAGGATCATTCTTATTCATATTGCCCAGATTACCTTAATGTAATTTTTAAAGAATCTTAAATGAAAAATATATTTATATATAATTTTCCTCAATTTCATGGCAAAAATTTCATATTCAGGAAGTGGATAGAGCATAGATCCTGTCCCTCTCTGTATCTCCAGGACATTCTACGGCAAAGAGGAGCCCATTCTCTGGGGCTAAGCTTGGGTTAACAGTATTTTATAGTAAGAGAGTAACGAAGGTCATGTAAGCCCAAAAGGTGGGAGAGAAATATGTTGCAGTCTCACCAGACATACTTTTTAAGTACCCTTCATCCTTCTGGTGCCCCTTAAGCTATGACAAACAGGATGAAGTCTTCTTTAGAGCTGTCCTCTAAGCTGTACAGAGAATATGGCCATAAAGTACAAGGCCAAGGGAAATCTTTTCACATTTAAAGAGTAAGGATGACATATTTTCTCTTAGTCCGGAAAAATGACATTGGCCCCTCGGCACAACAAAAATCAAATACAAAGTCTAATGAAAACTAAAAATGAACCCCAGCTATAACAGCCCTTTGGGCTTCTGGTTATTTATTGATATCTTTTACTGAGTATGTTCATTTTTCATTTAAAAAGATGGAAAATATTTTGTGGATTAGTTAAGAAATTTTTCATGCAGCAAATAGGTTTGATCAATTATACAAGCGTAACTTCTAATAGGAAATATATAAATTCTAGTACTATTGGTTACTTTTCAGCTTTATTGAAGTGAAAGTATGCATAATTACTAAAGTAAAAGTATGTATAATTACTTACCTCTAAACCATTGATTTTTGTCATGAACTCTAAGAAATCTGTATCAAACTCTGTCCTTCTTGGATCAAGAATGTCATATTGTTTTTTCTTAACCCCTTGATATATGTTTTTGAATTTTATTGACATAATATCTATTCCTTCTATCGTGGAATTACTCAAGGCTGAATATGTTTGCACAATAGTTATCATTTCTGTAATCTTAAAAAGAGGAATGTTATTTCAGAAATGGGATATTGGCACCCTTCCCTAGAATAAACTCTTAATGAATCATTGATTGAAAAAGCAAACCAAGGGGCACCTTGCTGGTTCAGTCAGTGGAGCATGTGACTCTTGACCTTAGGGTTGTGAGTTCTAGCCTCATGCTGGGTATAGAGATTACTTAAAAATAAAATCTATAGGGGCACCTGGGTGGTACCATCAGTTGAGCGTCTGATTCTTGGTTTTCGCTCAGTTAGTGATCTCAGGATGGTGAGATGGGAATCCTGAGCAAAGCTCCACACTCAGTGCAGAGTCTACTTGGGTTTCTCTCTCTCCCTCTCTTTCTGTCACTCTCCCCTATGCATGCACGTGCGCACATGCACACACACACACACACATTCCCCCTCTCTCAAAATAAATATTTTTTAAAAAAATCTTTAAAATAAATAAATAAAAAGAAAGAAAAAAAAACAATAAACAGCCTCTAGAATAATTTAGCTAAAACCAGTCAGAGGAGATAAAATAGAAGACAAATATCTGTCACCAATCATTGCTACTCTTAGACTATTTCTATCATATCCAAAGAGAGTTGACTACATTTCTCTGATTTTGATCATTTTCTCTCTCAAGAGGGGAAAGAAAGGACTTTGAGTAAAAGCTCTTACAGATGTCTGAATAGTTTCATCCTTTTGCTCTTGAGAATTTTCTGAAAACTATGTCACCGAATCACTAAATTCAAAAGCTTTAGTGTTCTTCTTGGCCCTTGCCACAGTTCTGATATGTAAAACTAAATAAATCCACATCTGTTTTCCCTTTTGCCTGCATTCAAGCAGCTGAAGGCCCAAGAAGCTTGAAATACAGTCACTTGTGACCCTTAAAGAGCCTTGGGAAACCCTCAAAATGAACTTTACTGCACAAATGGTGGTCTCTACCTTGATGTGCCAACACCACCTACTTTATACACACACACACACACACACACGCACACACACACACTCCTTCATATCTACAGGTTACTTATTTCTTAATCTTCATCAATGATTCCCCACTGTGATTCCTGCTCTGGAGAACAATGCTCAAAGCTCTCCAGGGCAGGCCCATGAGTCCAAGGGCCAAACAGAAAATAAACCTATTTTCAAGGGATTTTTCTGAATACTATGCACCATGAAGACAACACTACCGGTCCATCTACCAAGCCAGCAGAATTCACATAAACTCCCTGCACATGTCAACCCAGACCACCATTTTCAGAGCAACTTTCACTCTCACACCACTATTTCTGTACACTTCCAAACACTGCTGTCATCCTAGAAGCCAGCCCAAATCTGGAAGAAATATGATCCCCTGCAACGTAGTATGCTGTATATACTGTATGTAAAGACGAGAAGTGACTGGATCTCCTGCCTACACAAAAAAGCCACTCACCTTAAAAAGAAAAAACAAACCAAAGAACTCAAACTACCTACATGCTCTGCTCTTCTAACCTGCCAAGACTCTGCCCGTTGTCCCTTAATCTGCCACCCCAAGGGCCAAATACTGGGATGGAATTCCTGTCACTAACCATCCTCCATTTTGTCCATGATGGATGAAGAGTCATCAAAGAGGCACAGACAGCAGTCAGTGCTTGGCCTTTCGGACTTCACCAGTGTGTCTCCCACACTCCCAACACCACAGAGCAACAACGTGAAAGTCAGTCATGGTGATCAACTGGGACCACATGCCTGCTTGTTTGTCCCCATCTTGGCTTTTTCACCAGCTCTCTTTATCAGCTTTTGACTCCTCAGTTTGACAACCAACTTGCAATCCCCTCTTTGCTCACCAGCCTTGGCAGCATTTCCAGTTCTCAACTTGCTATGTTTGTCTCATCTCAGTGTTGCCCTACTCCACCTACTAGACTCCAATCCCTTTAAATCTCCCCCAAGCAATACCAGCTTTCCATCCCTCCTATTCTCTCCCACATACAGTCAGGGTGAGAAGAAAACAAAACTAAAGACAGGGCTCTGGGAAACACCAATACTCACCAAAATTTGTATGACAGCAAGAGAAAGACACAGCAAAAGATACTGAACCTCCTTAATTCTGGCATTTTGGGACAGACTAACACTTAATGCATCATCAAGTCTCCACCTAGCAACAGAAGGTGCACTTCAGGCAACCTAGTGACACACTAGAACCTTCCTCACTTGTTCCTTAAATATTTCTGTCGAACTCTGAGGTTTGCGAGCTCTCCAACCCCAACTTCAGTGCTGTCTGTCCTATGACTTTGCCACTTATTCATCCTGACATCTGACTCTGCTTTCCCCAATGAGCTCTGACATGGCCTGTCCTCCTGAGTCTCCTCATCTATGATTTCAGAGTTTACAGAGGTAGCCCAACAGTGGTCCCAACTGTGGCCCACTCAACACGAGAAGTTCATCCAGGCAGCTCAGTAACCACCTCTGGGAGATTATATAAAAGCCTGGCCACACTTGAGGGTACATTTTATAGCCTCATCTTTGCAAATCTGGATACCAATATTCACCAGTTACATATGGGAGTAATGCCCATCAACTAAGGGATTCTTAGTACAGGGGAACTGGGATTACCTAGCAATCAGAACGCACTTTAGGTGAGGTCTCTGGGAAGTGCTGCATTACCTCTGGTTGCTGAGTCCATGTGGCATGAAATTGTGTCCTTAAGATTAGAGGCAGGGCTTCTCTAGAAGTACAATATGGTAAGTAGCTAGTGAAACAGGCCATTACTACCCACTCCCTCCAGCATCAGGAATATTTGGGCTGCTACTTCATGGATAGGTGCCTAAAATGCCCAGGATTAAACCTGCCACCAAAGATCTTTACTGCTATGGGCTCACCATTAAGGTCCAACCCTGAAACTCTACCAAGAGTAAAACTACACCCAAGTTGATAAGGGTCCTAGCTCCTGGAAAATTTTAGAATAACCAGGATCTACCCCAAGGTTTACAATACAGTGCATTAAGAAACATCAACCATCTTTATGGAACACGTCTGACCAATGGGGCCTTCATGCTGATATCCTCCTAATTGGAGATTTTTCCCCAAAAAATCTCTATTTTTTTTTTAAATTTTTATTTATTTATGATAGTCACAGAGAGATTGAGAGAGAGAGAGGCAGAGACACAGGCAGAGGGAGAAGCAGGCTCCATGCACCGGAAGCCCGACGTGGGATTCGATCCCGGGTCTCCAGGATCGCGCCCTGGGCCAAAGGCAGACGCCAAACCGCTACGCCACCCAGGGATCCCTCTATTGTTCACAAAACAGCTCCATGAAACAGTTTCCTACATCGGGTATCAAAAGTACAAACAGCAAAAAAAAATTCATAAATTGGACTTTATCAAAATTAAGAACTATTGTGCTTCAAAGGACACCATCAAGAAAGCAAAAAGGTAACTCACAGAATGGATGAAAATATAGTATGACAAGGGACTCATACCCAGAATATATAAAAAACCTCAGCAATAAAAACACAAATAACCAAATAAAAAATGTGCAAAGAATGTGAATATAAATTTCTCCAAAGAAGAATTACAAAGAGACTATAAGCAAATTAAAAAATGTTCCACATCATCAGCAAAATGCAAATCAAAACCATAGTGAGATAGATATTACTCACACTCTCTAGTCTGCCTAAGTTCAAAAAGGTAGACAATAGTAAGTGTTGACAAGGATGTAGAGAAATCGAAACGCTCATACATTGCTGGTGAAAATGTAAAATGAGGGCAGCCCTGGTGGCTCAGAGGTTTAGCGCCACCTGCAGCCCAGGGTGTGATCCTGGAATCCCAGGATCCAGGCTCTCTGCATGGAGCCTGCTTCTCCCTCCACCTGCTTCTCCCTCTGCCTGTGTCTCTGCCTCTCTCTGTGTGTCACTATGGATAAATAAATAAGTCATCATTGCCAATTTTCTAAAAAAAAAAAAAAGAAGAAAGAAAAAAGGAAAATGTAAAATGATGGAGCTATTTTGAAAAATAGTTTGGCAGTTCCTCAAAAAGTTACCATATGGCCAGAAATTCCAATCCTATGTATATACTCAAGATAAAAGACAACATATGTCCACACAAAAACATGTACACACATGTTCACAGGAGCATTATTCATACTAGCCAAAAAGTGGAAACAACCCAAACATCCGTCAATTAATGAGTGGATAAATAAAATGTGACGTCCACATAATGTTATATGATTCAGCAATAAAAAGTAATGCCACAACCTGGATGAACCTTGATAACATTGTGAAAGAAGCCAGTTCAAAAGACCACATATTATATGATTCCATTTATATGAAATGTCCAGAATAGGCAAATCTATAGAAACAGAAAGTATATTAGTGGCTATTTAGGGGTGAGTAGAGGGGAGAAGAGAGTGTGACAGCTAATGGTTAGGCCTTCTTTTTGTGGGAATGAAAATGTTCTAAAATTAGACTATGATAATGCTTGCACAATCTCCATGAGTATATTAGAAAACACTGACTTGTACACTTTAAATTGGTGAATTAAATGGTATGTAAATTATATCTCAATAAAGCTGCCAAAGAAACAAACATAAAACAGTCCCACACAGGTATGTATGAAGGACCCCACTTGATAACTTGGCTCTCTTCATTGCCCATACTTTCCTAACCTGGCTGGATCAGGAGGTTACAAATAAAAACCTTTCAGACATGTCTAGGAGATGCCTTTCAACCTGTGTTGATGCCCTCAACAATTTCCAACAAATGATGAACAGAATCCTAAATATTACCAGGACATAGGGAGTTGGCAAACTGGTGGGGGAATCGGAGGGGTGGTACCTATGTGCTATCCTTATACACTTTCAAAAGCTGACTCCAAGAAGCCTCTGGGCTGGCCTTCCTGATACCCCCTGAAAAAAAAATCACTCCTCGCCAACTAGTGTCTGACTGGCTCCTGCCCAGCAAAGGCATCCCCCACACAGTGTGTAGGTATACACCATTTTCACTGACCTAGAAAGAGAAGGGGTCTATACATCCAGATATTACACTACTCCTGGGTACTGCCAGGTACTGTGGGCATCTCACCACATACTTTTCCTCAGCCTAATACAATCGTTAGACACAGAAGCTTCTACAGTCAAGTTCCATAGGTAGAGGTAGAATTGAGGTCTTGAGAGAGGGGAAGGTCAGCAATAGCTGACTGAATCAGGACTGAAAAATAAGTTACACCGAAATGTAGTGATCTGTAAGTAATAGGAGATGATTCACATCAATAGTGAGACAAGAGACCCAGGTCAGTAACTCTTAACGGTACCACATAAAGTACAAAATAACCAGGGAGTAAGGGGGGAGCGTGGGTACAGTGACTGCATAATGGTTACCTTCTCTAGTCTTTTGCAGAAAGCTTCAAATTTTCCAAATATATACATTTCTGAAACCTCAAAAGATTTTTCCCCTGAGGATTCTAAAATCTGTTTCCTCGTTTTATGAAAAGATGTCTGATATTCCTTGAATAGAAAAATGCAATCCTATGAGAAAATTAAAAGGAAGGAGAAAACAGGTGATGAGAGTTTGTTCAGGAGTCCATAATAGAAGAATCTGTCCTCGCACAGTATTGATCACACCAGCCACTCAATAGGAGCTGTTGCTGTTAACATTAAAAGTTCTCTGCCTAATATTGAAAAGCCTGGGAATGTGAATATAGTTTCTCTTAATTGATATCATATTTTCATCTTCTTCGTTATCAGAAGAAGATGATATCCCTTATCTTCTATCTTCTTATCTTCTATCGTTACGAGAGTATGCCATACACTGTACATTTCTATAGCTAATAAGAACTCCTGGGAGGTCAGAAATTATCTCTCCATTCTATTTATTATCACTCATCTATCTGTATATGTCTTTTCTTCAGCATTCTTTACACACAGCTATGTAAAACAGTAAGATTCTGCAATACTAATTTGTTGTCATCCAACCACCATTTCTCTACAAGAAGATCCTCGAGTCTTTGATGAGTACATTGCTGAAACCCTAGTATTTGACTATAGCTATCCCACTGGCCAGGTCATCCAGGCTGGTGAACCTGTTAGAAATATAAAAAAGGACATGGTCTGCAGGATCCAGTAGGAATTCTCTGTCATGTCAAGCTAACATTTCCTGGGGAAAAAAATGAGCATTTTTAAAAATAATGTTAAACTTTTCCAAACCAACCAGTGGCCAAATTTTTATCACAATACCTTCTCTCTGGTTCTGACTCTTCTATCGCCCTCTTACAACTGCATTGGGCACACTTGGATAATCCAGGATAACCTCCCCATCCCAAAGTCAGCTGATTAGCAACCCTATTTCCATCAACACTCTTATTCCCCCCATCCTGCCATATAATATTTTATTCACATGTTTCAGGGATTAAGACATCTTCGGGGGGGCATTTTTCTGCCTTACACAGCCAGTAAATCAGAATTTCTGTGAGACTCAGGAAGCTATATTTTTAACAAGTTCCCAGGTGATTCCTCTTAAAATTCAGATGCGTGCATTAGCGGTCTCATACCTACTTCTAACTATGACACATCTTCCATCTTCTATTTCAATCTCCAAAACAACAAATTGCTCCATTCAAGGTCATTGATTATTTTTCACTCAACCAACATAATTTATCAGTGCCTACCAAGTGTTAGGAACTCCTTGAGATGCCAGGAATACAGATAAGACCCCTAACCCTCATGGAATATACCATCTAATAACAATTACCTTACATTACTTCCTCTTCACCACTCAATCTCTTCATGTTGGACAAATAAGGTAAAGAATTTGAACTGACATTTCTCCAAAGAAGATACACAAATGCCTAATAAGCACATAAGAAGATGCTCAATCAAAACTAGCCATTAGGGAAATGCAAATCAAAACCACAATGAGATGCCACTTCACTAATCAGGATGGGTATTATCAACAAAACGGAAAATAACAAACACTGGCAAGGATGTGGAGCAAGTGGAACCCTCCTGTATTGCTGATGGCAATGTGAAATGATACAGCCACTGTGGAAAATAGTTCAGGGATTCCTCAAAAAATTAAACATAAAATTACCATATGGTCCAGCAGTTCCAGTTCTAGGAATATACCCAAAAGAATTGGTAGCAACAACTCAAACAGATAATTGCACACACACGTTCATAACAGAATTACTGACAACAGATAAATGGTGATAACAATCTAGATGTCTATCAATAGATGAATGGATTTTAAAAATGTGGTGTATTGGGGGATCCCTGGGTGGCTCAGCGGTTTGGTGCCCGCCTTTGGCCCAGGGCACGATCCTGGAGTTCCGGATCGAGTCCCACGTCAGGCTCTCGGCATGGAGCCTGTTTCTCCCTCCTCCTGTGTCTCTGCCTCTCTCTCTCTCTATGTCTACCATAAATAAATAAATAAGTAAAATCTTAAAAAAAAAATGTGGTGCTTCCTCACAATGGAACATTAATTTACTTAGCTATAAAAAGGAATGAATTTCTGACACATGCTACATAACTGAACTTGAAAACATTATGCTAAGGGGAAAAAAGCCAGCCACAAAAGGACAAATAATATACAATTCCACTTAAATGAGGTACCCAGAATAGGGAAATTCATAGAGACAGAAAATGGAATTAAGGTTACCAGGGCCTGTGGGAAGGAGAATTTGGGGGAGTTATTGTTTAGTGGTTACAGAGTTTAAGTTTAGGATGATGCAAAAGTTCTGGAAATGGATAGTCATGATGGATGCACGATACTGGAGATGTAATGCCACTGAACCATATGCTTGGAAATGGTTAAATAGTAAATTTTATGTTATGTAAATTTCACCCACAGTTTTAAAACTCTAATTGTCAAAAAAGTAAACAATTTTAAAATCGTTTCACAAGGAAAATGTCAAGCCCAGGTGACTTAAAAGATGAATTCTATCGGGCCTTTTTTTGTGCAATATTTGGTTTTATTTTTTAAATGTACACATGACAAAGATTATTGCTAAGTCATGTTGTGCCTCTACTTGCAATCAGAACATGCTCTTGAGCATCTTTCTTTGCTTTTACCATTTCAATAAGTCCCTTATGTTATTTTAGGTAGTCTTTTTCTGTCCTGTGAGGCACTACTTCTGCTATTTTTTTCAGGTGCATTTATTGGATATGTTTTCAAAGCTTGTTGCAAAAGCTTCTGTTCTTCTGTTGTCCAAGAGGTGAAATGTGTGCACGGACTCTCAAATTGTTCCAAAGGTGTTGTACTGTCAGCTTAACGCATGACTCCCTGTAGAGGGCTATCTTATGATGCAGGTCATGACTTTGGAGACTTTTTTTGGCCAAATCCATAAAAAGAATATGTGTTCATGTGGTCGGCAACAGCTTCCTGTAATATTGTGATTTATAAGAAATACATATATTTGGCCATTCTGATGACCAAAATATATTTTTCATAAATATTTGGTCTTTATCCATGGCTCCTGGCTCACAGCTCCCCAAAACCTTGCAATTTCCCAAATTACAAGAACAGTGGAGCATCTTTTGTTATAAGATTTGGCCTCTTGTCCTCAGTTCTTGAAATTGCTTTTGAGCCATAAAGGTAAAATGGGTATCTTGTTCTTCATAACAAGCCCCCTTTCCACCACAATTGGGTTTACATTATGGGGTGACTTCTGGGAGCATCTAAGTGTAGAGGCTGGTTGCCAGGGGAACAACCAGGAATGTCCTACCCCCTAATTTGGTGGGGAGCAGCCTAAAGGTTAAATATTCTAATAGCCAAGGAGTTGATCAATCGTGCCTATGTAATATAATGAAACCTCCATAAAAACACAAAAAGAGGGGACAACTTCCAGGTTGGTGAACACATGGGGATCTGGGGAGGGTGGTACACTCTGAGAGGGCATGCAAGCTCTATGCACTATCCCCATGCCGTGCCTTATATGTACCTCTTCCATCTGCCTATTCCCGAGTTATATTCTTTTATAATAAACCAGTATCTCGTAAGTAACATGTTTCTCTGTGTTCTGTGAAGCACTCTAGCAAATTACTGGAACTCAAGGTCTGGGGGTGTCATTGGAACTTCCAACCTACAGCCAGTTAGTCAAAAGCACATGTGACAACCTGGACTTTAAAGCCCAGGGAGTGGAGCCCCACTCTTGTGGGAGTTAACCTGTGGGATGGGATGACAAAATTGAGTTAAACTGTAGGACACTCAGCGAGTGTCCAAGAATCCCTCATTGATATGGGGAAACCAATACACACAGACACTAGAACTGAGTCCACAGTCCTTAATTCCCATCTTGAATTTATTCCAGGAAGGAAGTTCACAGCTTCAATTAGTAATTGCAGATCAATTCTCTTCCCAACAGTTTTTATGGCCATTTCCACCTTCGGCAGTTGGCTTCACTGCATTCTTAGATGCTTATCACATATAAGCCTCAGCTTCCTCTCTCTCTTTTCCAATTTGCTTATTTGTTTCTTCTGCTTTACCAAAGCAACCATTCCTACTTTTCTTTTAGTATTAGAAATATTTTATTTACTATTTTATTACTATTTTTATTTTTATTTTTTTGCATTTTAAAAATATTTTACTTAAATTCAATTTGCCAACATATAGTATAACACCCAGGGCTCATCCCATCAAGTGCCCTCCTTTAGTGTCCTACTTCTTTTGTAGATGCTGATGCATTTCATTTAAATATGGAAGCTTGCTAGTTGGAACTATCTGAAAGTTTTTCCACTTCTTCCCTCCTTCTAACCTGCTCCGTCTCATTCTCAGAAAAGCGCTTCCAGGTCTTCTATGAGTTTTTTTTGTTTGTTTGTTTTTGTTTTTTGTTGTTGTTGTTTTTTATGATAGTCACAGAGAGAGAGAGAGAGAGAGAGAGAGAGAGAGAGAGAGAGAGGCAGAGACACAGGCAGAGGGAGAGGCAGGCTCCATGCACCGGGAGCCCGATGTGGGATTCGATCCTGGGTCTCCAGGCTCCAGGATCGCGCCCTGGGCCAAAGGCAGGCGCCAAACCGCTGCGCCACCCAGGGATCCCTCTTCTATGAGTTTTGAAGTTTTTGTCTTTCCCTGTTAGTGGATTTTTTTTTTTCTGGGTATCTTTTCCCTCCTTGCTGATAATGCCTATTGTCTGACCTCTACTCTTCTCTCCTTAGGCAATCCAGGCAGCTGCTGATTCAGCTTATCTTGATTTTTCTTTAGCTTCTAGCTCCTTTTGTTTCCTCTTGTGCTTGCTTTCTTCTCCTTTTCTTTCTTGGCTTTTTCTTTTTCTCTTTAGGATTTGTTTATCCTTGCATCATGGTTACATGCATTATCAATTAATGTTCTCATTCATTTCTTGGTGGCCCTGTTTTTTTTTTTTTTGGTGGGCCTGTTGCTCTGTCCTGCTTTTCAACCCATATCCTGACACCATGACATCTTGCTTCTTCATTTAAAAATGAAAATTCTGGCATCCTTGGGTGGTTCAGCAGTTTAGCACCTGCCTTTGGCCCAGGGAATGATCCCGGAGTCCTGGGATTCAGTCTCACATTGGGCTCCCTGCATGGAGCCTGCTTCTCCCTCTGCCTATGTCTCTGCTTCTCTCTCTCTGCCCCCCAACTCTGTGTCTCTCTCATGAATGAATAAAATCTTTTTAAAAGTTTAAATAAATAAATAAAAATGAAAATTCTCTCCAGAAGTAAAAATTATACCAGAAGGAATAAAATGCCTCTACATCTTCAAGTGATGAATTCATATCACCAAGTTTTGGGGCCTTTTAATTATTTAACTATCTAGGATTCCTTTCAAGCCTTGGGGAAAACACTCCGAAGAAATTGTCTTTCTCGAAAAAGAATTGATTGACGAAAGTAAGCTCTATCTACTAGATTCTCTTATTTTCCCTGGATCAGATATTTTCATAAGCTTTCTTTATACAAGTAGTTGTGAAGTAGCCATTATCTCCTTTTATTGGGTCACCAGCTGCTTTCAGTGATGTTTTAACACCGTTGCTCTGTCTCTGTGTAACTCTGTGTCTTACATGGTCAAGTCAAAGAACCACATAATAAGCCTGGTTCTTCCAGTCTTTGGGATCAAGTATGTTCAGCCTGAGAAACTATCCTAATGATGCAGGCAGACCAGGTCTGAGGACTGAGGGGACTCCCACAGGACTAGCCAAGAGGGTCCCGGGCTTCACCCAGGTTGAAAATCAAATGCAAGCCAGCAGGAGGTGAAAGCAGAGATTATTGAAGATGTAGAGAGAGCAGATAGAGACAGATCATCCTGGAGACTAAGAAAGGAAAGACACACATGTCTTGTCTTTGCTTGGGATCTGGAGTTTTTATTGGCAATTGTGGTCTGGTGCAGGTATCCTCCTAGGCATCTAGAAACTGGCCAGAACAAGAACAGGGTCCAGGTGTCCTTCATAAGGCACTCATTCCCTGAAGCCAGGGGGTCTTGGCATCAAGATGTTTAGTGCCAGTGCTCTGGAATAGGCACTTGATGGCTCTGCCTGGCCATTCCTTAGATATCATCTATTGTGCTCAAAGACTCCAAAGATCTCATGATCTTTTTGTCCCTTACAAGAACATATACTATTTGCATTATAAGGCATGTGTAGAGTGGGGTGAGGGTGTAGGTCCTAGCAGGATTAGAAGTTGGAAAAGAAGCAAAGGAAAGGGGAAAACAGTTTTTTCTCTCACACGGTCCCTTGGGGTTCCTTGTCTCAGTAACTAGTAATTCTTCATCCTCTGTTCCCTCTTACCACTCTTTTTTATCCTCTGGCTCCAGGAGTCAGAGCATGGTGATGGCAGTGCTAAGATAAAACTCTGTGAGTGCAGTGCTTCATATACTAGTTGGATGGCACTGAGCATCCTTTCTGGCTCTGCCTCCCAGTCCCAGCCTTGTGCCTTGGCTCCATAAAGCCCAGGGAGCAGCACATGAGGACAGCCAATAACTGGATGTAGCCTTCTGGGTATGGTCATTTCCTGCAGACTTTCAAAAAACATATCCTTTTAATTTTCTGCAAACTTTTCCAGAGAATAGAAAAGGGGTGAATACTACCTTCACCTCCTCCACCTCCACTCTTTCTGAGACCTCAGGGCTGAAAACACTGACAAGGGCAGTATGGGAAAGGAAACTTACAGGCTCTCTATCTCTCATAAATACAATTGCAAAAACTCCTAAACAAAATTGTAGCAATCCAAATGTTAGAGTGCTTTAAACAAAGAATTTTTTTAAATTACACCATGACCTGGAAAGTTTCATTTTAGAAAACCTAAACATGTCGTCCATCACATTAACAGCTTGAGAAGACTCTAATAAGCATCTCAATAAATATATGCAGAAAAAAATTTTTTTCAAAGCCCATTCATAACTTCTGCTAGTACTAAAACTAGGAACAGAACCTCCTCAATCCAGTCAACGATGTATTTAAAACCTATGAATGCATCAAAATAGGGAAATGTTAGAAATGTCAGAAACTTTCTCTTCCAAAAGAAGATCAACACCAGATGCCAACAATCACCTTGATAATTTACGAATAAATAGCAGTCCTAGCCAACACAAAAAGGCAACAAAATGAAATTAACAGGGGCTGGAGGGAAAGGTGGGGACCAGGGAATATGAGACAGCAAGAGGCGTCCAATACAGGCAGCCATGGAGAAGATGAGGATTAAATTATACCCCAAAGGAGCACTAAATATAAAGTACCAAATATAAATATAAAGTACTAAATCATTTTAATGAGGCTCCTTTTATATTCTCATGCTACTCTGTACAATGTTTTTTCAAAGTTAACATGTTTTGTGGATGAGCAAAGTAAACAAAAATGGGCCAGATGGTGAAAAGTCTTACTTTAGGAAAACAAGGATATTCAGACAAACCTGAATTTTCTTTAATACGATTGGTGTTTCCTGATCCCATACATGGACAGTTCCTCCATCAGTAATATATGCTTTACATGCTGTAACCATTTGATTTGTTACCTAAAGTAAATACAAGCCAAAACAGCTATAGGTAAACAGAGAAATAAAATTTAAGATTTTTTAACCACAAGAATAAAAAATATGATAAACAGTAAATGTATGGGATGAATGAATCACAGTATAAAAAATAAATATACATTCTAGTCAAAACCAAGAAAATTCAAATTTGTGATTCTTCACCATCCTTCAACATGCAAACTAAATTTAAAGTTAACCATCTCTCACATTCCCCAAAATACTGAGGAGGAAAAAATGATCGAGGTTAGATTGAGAGGGCAGACTGAAGTAAAGAAATTTTGAGAATTCCTAAAATATGGAAAGCACAAAAGATTGAATCTACAGGAGAGAAAAATTTTTAAAAAGACTAGAGAAAACCAAACCCAGTTCTGGAGAAAGTTACTGTGAAGGTGGAATGTTACTGTGAAGGTGGAATTTATTTCCCATAAATAAAGTTACTGTGAAGGTGGAATTTATTTCCCATAAATATGGTAAATCTTCAAGGTGGGAGACAATGAGAGATGACCCTTGGTTGTGACCCTACACACCGAATTTGAAGCAGCTTGTACAGTGGGCAACAATGACAAATATTGACAGGACAGAGCCATGAGTGTGAACCATGCTCCAGGAAGCTACTGCACCCCAGGAGAACATGTCAAAGAAATAGCTCTTCACACTCCCTACCACCATCACCCCCTGCCAAACACACAAAAGAGATAGATCGCAAGCAACAAAGTTGGAAGCAAACTAGGAGTTAAATACAGAGATAGGCAGA